>NC_142090.1:241655-544604 GCF_054644295.1 Miniopterus natalensis
AAGTGTGGTTACCTGAAGAAGGGGGTGGGAGAGGGAGAATTGGGTAAAGGGCTCAAAATATAGGATAACACCCCAGGCGGTTGGCTCAGGGGTCGAGTGTCAACCCATGAACCAGGAGGTCTGCAGTTCGATGCCCGGTCAGGACACATGCCTGAGTTTTGGACTCGATCCCCAGGAGGGGGTGTGCAGGAGGCAGCCCATCAATAACTTTCTCTCATCACTGATTTTTCTCTCTCGCCCTCCTTCCCTCCCTCCCTCTCTGTGAAATCAATAAAAACACATTAAAATATATATATACAGTCAAAGGTGGCTAAGCATACAACTGAATATACAGATACCAAGTTATGATGAAAAGTACCTGGCAATTACGTGATGTTAGGAACCAAAGTTACCTCCGAAACTTTAATCTCTTAAAAAGCTCCAATAAATGAATTGCAGGTAACCTGCAGAGAAGGAAACGTCCAAGCAACTTGTGACTTATCAAGGACACTGGCTGCCGCAGTGATACGGGGCCTTCAGGTTTCTAGTGGGAAAAGTATTTTAAACTCTGAATTCTGTCCCTGTCAAATTGTTAGTCCAATGTGAGGGCAGATTAAAGACAACCTGAGAACAACTTACGCCCTTTCCTATAAAATTAACTGAAGACGGTCTCCGACATAAGACATGTGTCGGGACAGAGAGGATGAGACCTGTGACTTGGGACTCCCTGGAGCCGACCCAGGGAAGCTACTGCAGGGGCTGTCGGGAGGATTTCCACACCCCTGGCTCGGGGACACATCCCTGGGATGGGGACAGGGAGGAGGGCTGCAAGCAGCAAGTCTTCAACGGGGACGCTTCAAACACTAGAAAGACTTAAGGATATGAAGAAAAGCAGGTGATGGAAGAAGAAAAGGAAGACAATTAGAAAACATGTCTGTAACCACAGAGGACTCAGAAAAGTGGGGCATGGGCTGCAGTCATAGCCCAGGCACCTCCCTGAAGAGGTGGGAGGTCTCACGATGCTACTGTACTGGAGGACAAAATATAGATACACCTATCGAGGTGCACATTCTTTAAAGGGATTGATGACAACAATGACCCCTAGGAAATAAACCAAGATAATGATATTTCTACTGTGGGGTGAGAGTGGGGAGAGACGGGTCTCAGAATCTCCACCCTCTGCTGCAGGAGCAGGAGCTGGCAGGTCCTCAGGGGCACTGCAGAGGGGAGTGCAGGGCTGGCAGCGGCTTCCTTTCATTTTCTGCTCTTTCCTCACTGTCCCATTTTGTTTCGTGTGCATATTTTATTTTGACAAAGAGAGGACATGAGAACGATAACCTCGGTGGATTAAAGGTGACGGAGGACTGAGTGGAAGCTATCCTGCCACTCTCCGGGGACCAAACTGGAATGACAGCTAAACTACAGAAAAACCATCCTGAAAAACCAACTGCAACTGAATACGAGCTGGACGGCACCCCCATGACCAAGGAAGAAAAGAGAAGATCGCAGAGACGTGTAGGAAGTGCGGAAGCACAAGAGGGCTGGCTGGGCTCCCACAGGCAGCAACTGAAGGTCCAGAGGGAGATCTCAGCTGTGGGGGGTTCCCACTGAGGACTCTGGGGCCTCAACCCCTGGTGGGGCTCCCCAGCCAAGAGCACCAGACCTGAGACGGATGCCCACATAACACCTGGCCCTGAAAAGCAGCCGCATTTCTGGCAGGGAGAGATGGCTGGAAATACAGGCCCCCTCTTCAAGAGCCAACCCACAAAGTTTGGTGTGCAGCCACTCACCTTGAGCTCCAGCAGAGGGAGGGCAGAGTGGACCGTAGCTGTGTGGGAAGAATCTAGGCCGAAGGCACCCCTCTGGATTCCGGTGCAGAGCCATTCCCCCAGACTACAGAGGCAGACACTGACCTGTCCAGCAGGTTTTGCCTGAGGAGGAAGGAATTGCCCCCACCCTGCTAGAAAACCTCTCGTCCTACCCCCCTGGGGTTTCTAAAGCAGGAGGCTCATTAAGAGAATCAGGTTTATCAGCCTGCAGGCACAGGCAGACCTCAGAGTGCTTTGAGTCTCTGCCTGATCTGCTTCTCAACCTGGGCCTTGCAAAAGCAGACTTAGGTGTGCATCTCGGTCCTGCCAAAACACACTCAGCCCTGAGAGAGGGGACCTCAAGCTGTAGGTTGCTGATAGCTCCAAACAGGATGCTCAAAGCCACTCACAAACAGCATCTGGCATTGGCCTGCATTAGAGACCCTCCAAAAGGACAGCTTGACCCAGCAGGCCAACCTAATGAATAGAAACTTGCCCAAATAGGCAGCTATTAGGGCAAGCTTCAGCTTCTAACAGACCCCATGCAAAACAGGTCCACTGTCCTAAGGGTTTGACCTGTTCCTTTTTGTTTTATACAAACAAAATTTATTTGAAATGCAGATGTCCAGGGCCTATCTCCAGAAATTCTTCAGCTGAATTTGGAGTAATATCCAAGAATATGCATTTTAAACATGTTTAGATATTTATATCTGGATTACTGCCTGAATTTTACAACTGGCTTCTGTTTTTGTATTTGCTGAGACACAATGACAAGTAAATGGGCTTGAATTTGGAATGTCAAGATGGACCAGATATATTATATTTGAAGTTAATGTAATACTCAACATAAGATTAGTGGTGTACGCCTCTCTCGTTGCTTTCTATTTGTATAGGGTTAGATATACTTTGTATTTCTCAAGGTACTGCTTCCCATTTTAAGTCTCTTTTTGCACATTAACTCCCTCATATGTGCTGATGTCTATTATGTATTTATTTAACAAACCAATTAAAATCAGTATATTTACTTATTTACTTTATAATCAAACCTCCATTACGCCTCTGACTCAGACACTCCAAAATCCTGAGGCTGTGCGTTCCTATTGCCTCCTTCATAAAGTAGTAAACTCCTACCCTATTACTTAATGAAAAAAGAACTTTCCTACATTGAAAAGGGTTATTGGAAACAAGGGGAGAGATGTACAAAATTATATAGCCACAAAGATGACGCAAGAAATTGAGCCAAGAAAGACTTTTACAAATGGATTTGTGCCCCTTTTTTGTGGCTCTTACATTATGATTATTTTCATAAGTGCTAATGAAAAATCTTCAGGGAGATGATGGCATCTAACAAAGTCATGACTTCAGGGATGCTTGACCTCCTTCCAGTCAAAAGAAGAAAAAGTTGCCTAACATAAAAAATTACAGGTACTAGTTAACTCCTATGCCCAAGTCCAAATTCAGATGTTGAAAACCCATAGCCCTAAATAAAAATTTATTCACTCTCTCTAGTTTTTCAGCATTGTGCCTAGAAGAGGAAGGTAAGAGAAATGGAAACAGGCATCTAGGATGAAAAAATAATGCAAATTGAAGGGAGATATAAAAATTATCAAACGAAGGCTGAGAAATTCAGGAATATAGTCTTAGATATTTATTGTAATCTCCAAAAATTAAAAGAAGATAAATCCAAAGAACAAAAACCACTTTCTATACAGAATTCACATACAAATACCTAATACAGCGCATACAATTTTTACACAATTAACTTCAAGAGAAGTAAAATTTCAAATGTGAACGCACTTTATAGCTTTAAGCCCAGGCAAGAGCTCCTGTGGACACGTGAAGAGTCACGAGGTTTGCCGCGCAGTTTTCAGCTGAACATCAGATCGCCACAGGAAAGCACGGAGCAGCTGCTAGTATTTGCTCAAGAAGAGCTCCACGGCGTCCCCAAGGCGCCCAGGGTGCCCGTCCCGGGGGCTCCAGCGCGCCCTCCCTCCCGGCGGCGGCGACCCGCACAGGACCTCTGGCGGGCGGGGCTCACCGCCCGAGTTACCTGAGGGCGAACTGCGGCTCCCGGGGCGCCCGGGGCCGCCTCCACTCGCGTTCTCGGCGACTTCCTTTCCCCTCAGTCCCGGGTAAATCTCGGCCTCTATGTAACCCGGGGAGGCTCTCAACGGACGGGGCGGGGCCAGTGGCGGCTCAGCCAATCAAGGCCGCTCGCCCGTCTCCACGGCGACCGCGGGGCTCGCTCCCTTCCCAGCTGCTGAGCGTCTCTGCTGAAGGTCCCTTGCGGTTTCTGAACATTGTATAAAAGAATCTAATAAACAAAATAGACTGAAGAAGAAAAAAGATCCAGAGAAACAGAAGCAGGGAACAGTCTGATGAATCTCAGTGGGGAGGCGGGGGTGGGGAGTGGCTGGGGGGAGATTAATCAAAGACCTTATATGCATAACCTATAGACGCAAGGCAACTGTGTGGTGAAGGACTGGGGGGCGCGGATGCCGGGTGCAGGGGATCCATGGGGAGAAAAGGGGAGGATATATAATACTTTCAACAATAAAAGTAATTTTTTTTAAAAAATGAGGACAGCTCAAATAAAGTCAGACCAGCTACCAAAAGCAAAGGAAGGTCCAGGATCCAGGAGACACTCACACAACTTCACCACATGGGCAGGGAACCAGCAGGCTCAATGGCCCTTTCCTGGATCCTAGCACTGGGTCCGAGTCAAAGGGGTGGTCTTGGGGGAGCATCTTTGGAAGCCTAATGACTGCACCAAGTAATGTTAATCTCAGAAATCATTCAAACCTGTGAAGATATTTTGTGAGTTTATTTTAAATGGCATGCAATGAAATCCATTGGTGATAAATTAGGGAGGCAGGAGAAAGCAAAGCAGGGAAACCTCTGTGATTGGATAAAAGGTACAATGATAGACACATACTTCTTTTACGTAGGTGGTTACAGGATAGTTAACAGTCAACAGTTAACAAGATATCAATAACAATGAGAAAATTCCTGGTCTCTGCCCTATTGCATTGAGGACCTGGAAATTACTTTGTTTTGCAAAGACATGTGTTAGGTGTGCCATCCCAGATGCAAAAGATAACAGGTTAATGTGAAAATTAACCTTTGTCAGTGAAAAATACTGCCTCAGGAAAAGGCTACGAACCATAAGACTCTGATTGCTCAAACCGTATGTCCTCTGGCCACCAGGCCAGTGTCAAGAAACAGCCTGGGAAACGAACAAACCTGAGTTGAGCAATGGGAATGAAAGAGACAAAGTTATGGGATCAGGAGGACTGCTCTCTGACGAGGAGCAGCCCCAAATGGCTTCAATGCCTTTAGTATATAGTAAGTGACAATTGGTAATGAGGTGAGGGTGATACAAAGTAGTGCCTTCAAGGCTGCATAAACACTCTTTCAGAGTAAACTCCCTGCCTCCCGTGTGAGCCCAGACCGTGGTAATTTCTTTATCTCCGCTCCTCATGGGAACTTGTGGGGAGGGTTGAGTCCTTGACTTCAAACCCTCAGGTGACATGGGCCATGTCCGGACACGTCACCAGCTCCCAACAGGCCGGGGAAAGGGCTGTTTTACTTTCCCTTCTTGTCCAGGATCGGGAGGGTGAGGCAGTAATTCTAGCTAAAAACAGAATGACTAACCGCAAGAGTAAAACTAAAATAACTATGAACACCTGGCAGTGATGAACTGGCACCAAAGGAACGAGGCATGTCTACCCTCCAGTCTCTGCAAGCAGACACTCTCGGGTGACTGAGGGTCTCCCTCGTGATGTGCAAGGGCCTCATAGGGACTCTAGAATACAATTGTAACTAGACTTTGGCCCGTCTGGGGAGTGCATATAAGGTTTGGTCGCCCAGCATTTCGGTCCTCAGGGTTGTTTTAGACAGCCTGTGAGAGAAACCGAGGCACGTAAACTGAGCGAGGGTGACCATCAGGCTTCACAGCCTCTGAGCACCTCCTCCACAAGCAGCACACTCTGACCCACCACGTTGATCCCCAAGGATTCGGCTCGCAGCCGTGACCCTCGAACCCACACTCTCCTATCACCCATGTGTTGTTACGATTTAATAGGCCTCACCTGCCCAACTGGTCTGTTTAACCTACACTTTCGCTGGTCTCTATGCTCCAGGAACACTGTTGCATTTGTCCCTCAGTTAAAAACTGGACAGGAACCGTTAGACAGGAATCACTTTCTAGGACAGGAAATGGAGCCTCCTCTTCTTACCTGTGCCCTAGTGACATTGTAGGGAACATCGCTGGGCTAGCTCTTTATTTTTAATATATTTTTATTGATTTCAAAGAGAGGAAGGGAGAGGAAGAGAGAGCTAGAAACGTCAATGATGAGTCAGTGATCGGCTGCCTCCTGCACACCCCCTGCTGGGGATCAAGCCTGGAACCGGGACATGTGCCCTGACTGGGAATCTAACCTCGATCTCCTGGATCCTAGGTCGATGCTCAACCACAGAGCCACGCTGGCAGGGCTGGGCTAGCTCTTTAAATTGGCAGCTAATAACCTGTATCTGGAGGTGGTGAATGCCCAACTCTTTGCAGGAAAACAATAAAGCCAGTCGTCCTCAACACTGTGGCTTGAAGGACAAGGTTAACTGTGGTCTCTTTCCTCCCTGCATCTTTTCATAGCTAATGGAGTTCCCTCTCTCTCCTTCCCTCCCTCTCTCTCTCTCTCTCTCCCTCTCCCTCCCCCTCCCCCCCTCTCTCTCCCCCCTCCCCCTCTCTCTCCCCCTCCCTCTCTCTCCCCCTCCCCCTCCCCTCTCCCTCTCTCTCTCTCCCTCCCTCTCTCTCCCCCTCCCCCTCTCCCCCTCCCCCTCCCTCTCTCTCCCCCTCCCCCTCTCTCTCTCTCTCCCTCCCTCTCTCTCTCCCCCTCTCCCTCCCCCTCTCCCCCTCCCCCTCTCCCTCCCTCTCCCTCTCTCTCCCTCTCTCTCTCTCCCTCCCTCTCCCTCTCCCTCTCTCCCTGTCTCTCTCCCTCTCCCTCTCCCTCTCCCTCTCTCTCTCTCCCTCTCTCTCCCCCTCCCCCTCCCCCTCTACCTCCCCCTCTCCCTCTCCCTCCCCCTCCCCCTCTCCCTCTCTCTCTCCCTCCCTCTCTCTCTCCCCCTCCCCCTCTCCCTCTCCCTCTCTCTCTCCCTCTCTCTCTGCAGACTGCCACACTGTGCAGGCATGGGTGGAGTATTTAAGAGCCATTAGGCACTCGCCACTCCCACAACAGGATGAGTTGGTCATGGACCACGGAAGTTTGCAGTAGGGACCTCGGTGACTGCAAGACAACGTCCATACACCCAGGAACACTGTGAAATCACACAAGGCCCTTCCCCACAGATTTTCCCTGTTAGGTCACTAGTTCCAATGGAGACAGAGTTTTTTGGGTTGTTGTTTTTTAATATGTATCTTTCTTGATTTCAAAGAGAGGAAGGGAGAGGGAGAGATAGAAACATCAAGGATGACAGACAGTCACTGATCGGCTGCCTCCTGCACACCCCTGACTGGGGATCGAGCCTGCAACTCCGGCATGTGCCCTGAACCAGGAATCAAACTGTGATCTCCTGGATCCTAGGTCGACGCTCAACCTCTGAGCCACACCCAGCCAGGCTGGGGAGAGAGATCTTTGCCCTTTGGCTGGAAGGATGTTCTTTTCTTCACTTTCTCTTCCTTCCTTTGTGTCTGTAGTTAAACTCAGATGAACTTCTTTGAGCTTCTTGAAATCCTCAATGCAGCGCTAAGGGTTAAGGGTTGAGAGACCCTAGGCTACAGGTAAGGGTCAAGAAAATTAAGAACAGGGGGAAAAATAGATGGCTGTTCTTTAACGTTCACGTGTCTGTTGGAGTTGCTTTGTGAGGGTCTGAACAGGACATGATGCTGGATAAATGAGAGCCCAAAATATTCTGACTTGGAAAATGAGGGACACCTGGCGGTTTCTAACCTTCCTAGACAAGGCCCACAGGGCTCACCCCCGGGGCCGGAGGTGCTGTCTCTGGCTGGCTGCCCAGCTCACATGCAGGGAGTACGCCCACCCTCCCTGCGACTGGGCGTCTGGGGCTGCTGGGAGGTCTGCCCTCAGGGCACGAGGAAAGCTCCACATCCCCTGTCCCCCTGGGCGAAAGGGACCCTGCCCTGCTGTGGTTCTCAGGCCACAGGACTACTGCCCGGACAGTCCAGAGACTAGCAGGGACGCCTCTGACTCTCGGCTGGGAATTTACGTCCTCCGCAGATGGGAGCCAGTCCACAGTGTCTGCAGATACCCCATTGGGTGACATGCCCCTGGGGGTGAAATGTGACGAGTCCCTCAAGCTTTGGTTTTATCTGTGTGTGTTTTTTTATCTTTATTGTTGAAAGTATTAGAAATGTCCCTTTTTCCCATTTACCCCTCGCGCCCGCTCCCTTCCCCTCTCCAGCCTTCCCCTCACTATCATGGCTCCCTAACGAGCGTGAACACTATCGCCCGTCCCTCACGGGCATGGACACTATGGCCGGTCCCTCACGGGCATGGACACTATGGCCGGTCCCTCACGGGCACGGACACTATGGCCGGTCCCTCACGGGCACGGACACTATGGTCGGTCCCTCACGGGCACGGACACTATGGCCGGTCCCTCACGGGCACGGACACTATGGTCGGTCCCTCACGGGCACGGACACTATGGTCGGTCCCTCACGGGCACGGACACTATGGTCGGTCCCTCACGGGCACGGACACTATGGTCGGTCCCTCACGGGCACGGACACTATGGTCGGTCCCTCACGGGCACGGACACTATGGTCGGTCCCTCACGGGCACGGACACTATGGTCGGTCCCTCACGGGCACGGACACTATGGTCGGTCCCTCACGGGCACGGACACTATGGCCGGTCCCTCACGGGCATGGACACTATGGTCGGTCCCTCACGGGCACGGACACTATGGCCGGTCCCTCACGGGCACGGACACTATGGTCGGTCCCTCACGGGCACGGACACTATGGCCGGTCCCTCACGGGCACGGACACTATGGTCGGTCCCTCACGGGCACGGACACTATGGTCGGTCCCTCACGGGCACGGACACTATGGTCGGTCCCTCACGGGCACGGACACTATGGTCGGTCCCTCACGGGCACGGACACTATGGTCGGTCCCTCACGGGCACGGACACTATGGTCGGTCCCTCACGGGCACGGACACTATGGTCGGTCCCTCACGGGCACGGACACTATGGTCGGTCCCTCACGGGCACGGACACTATGGTCGGTCCCTCACGGGCACGGACACTATGGTCGGTCCCTCACGGGCACGGACACTATGGTCGGTCCCTCACGGGCACGGACACTATGGTCGGTCCCTCACGGGCATGGACACTGTGGTCGGTCATGGGCATAAACACCTGCAAGGTCATTGGTGACTCTTCCCTCCTCCCTCTTCCCTCTGAAACCCGTCGGTCTGACGCTTTATTTCTGACGCCTTTTTGGACCTGCCTTAGTTAAACATAACTATTACTCACGATGCCACTTCGAGATTTAAAGTTCTCCCAGAGACTCTCCTACTATATTATTTCACCTGTTCTTTGCTATTTGAGCCCCACGCACTGTTCCGTCCAAGACTTGTCTGGGAGGATGTGCTGACAGTCCCCCGGGTGCAGCGCAGCCTTCACCACACACGACCTGGGTACTGTTCATCCTGGAAGGGGGCTGACAAGGGAGGGCGCCCACGGGCCCAGGAGAAAGTCCGCGGCCTGAGCACAGTCTGGCGGCAGGAAGGCCCGGGCCGCCCTCAGGACCTGCGGGCGCTCGGCTCTCCCAGCTCCTGCGGCGCCCGCGCCTCACCCACGCGGGAAAACTAGCGGGAGAAACCGCCCGCCGCCGAAGGCTTCTTGACAGGCACTCGCAGGCCCCAGAGCAGCCAATCACCGCGCGGTGGGGCGGGTCCTTCCACAGGATGCGAAGACCCGCCCACCAGGCGCTAGCCCAAGATCCTGACCGTGACTGACACACAGGCTCCATGCTACGCCCCGCCCTTTCAGCTTCTTCTGACCACCCATTGGCCCGCAGGGCCCTGTGATCGCAGCACTGATTGGTGGCTTTGCCTGACGCCTCTATAAGGCGGGAACCTAGCCCCGGGCGCCCTCACTCCTCCTGAGGGCAGGTAGCACGAGGGGCTCAGAGAGGGCGCTCGGCCAGAGTGGGCAGCGCAGCAGGAGAGCCGGGACACTGACAGGAAAATGGGGACCTTGCTGTACGAAACCCTTAGCCCGAGGCCTTCGAATTCCAGCCCAAGACCCTAGATGCATCTCCTCCTGAGATGCTCCAAGTCCTCTCAGCATTGAAGGACCCCAAGTCTCCTCACCCAGATAAACACTAAACCCCCCAACGCTCACATCCCCAGACACCCTGAAAACCCCATTCCCCTCAGCCGGGGGCACTCTAAATACAGCCCAGAAAGACCAAACCTCCCACAACTCAAACCCTAAATACCCCCATCCTGGGAACTCAATGTCAGGAAGCCTGAAACCCCTTAATGAGAGACCCCAAATCTCCTCACCCTCAGAGGTCCCAAATCCTGTCACCCCGAACATTCTAAATGTCCTTGACCAGAAAAACCCCAGGTCTTGTCCAAGTCTCCTCAGGCTGAGAAGTCCCTGCCCCTTGGAGACTGCGCCTCGTTATGCGCAGATTTTTCTAGAATGTCCAGGTGGAATTCCCTCCATTGTCGCCGGCACAACCCCTCCTAGCTGTCAGCGCGCCTCCAGCCTCGACCCTCAGGACCTCCAGACCCCAACTTTCCCCTCAGGGCCCCTCAGGACCCCACGGTCACCCCCCAGGCCCCTCACCCACCCCTGACCCGCCTCCCCAGGGCCCCTCAGGGCCCCTCAGACGCCCCGGCTGAGCCCCCCAGGGCCCCTCAGACGCCCCTGCGGCAGCGAGGCGGGAGCTGCGGGAGCGAGTCTGCTTCCACCGGCGGGTCTGCATGGCCGCGTCCCCGTCCCAGCCGTGCCCTGGTCGCAGCTGGGTCCCGCGTCTTCCCCTCTGGACGCCCTGCCCGACGGGGAGACGGGCTGTCACCCTCTCAGCACCTTCTCGTTCCACAGGCACCTTGGCCTCAGGCTCAGGGACTCGGGGTCGCAGCACCATGAACCCGGACAGGTGCTCGCAGGGGAGCCCTGAGGAAGAAGGGGGAGAGCGGGGTGGAAACCCAAGGTGGGAGCTGGGGGGCCGCGGGGAGCCGGGGAGCAGGGCTGGGTGCCCCTCTCTGCGCATGGGCAGCACGGAGGCCGGGAGAGCCCCCCAGGGGTCAGGGCCGGGTCAGGTCGCGGCGGGGGCACGAGCGCCGGAGCGGCTCAGGAGCCGGGACGCGACGGGCGGGGCGGGGGGCAGAGCGCTTGGTCCCGGCCCCGCAGAGGCCACAGAGGCCTGGCTGCTCCCCGCGCGAGGCGGCGCGAAGGCCCCGCGGCGAGTTCTCCCGCAGGAGTGAGTTGTCGACGGAATCTGTTATCGTCTCCAGGCCAGAGCCGCTCTCAGAGACATTTCCCTCTACTTCCCCCGGGAAGAGCGGGCACAGGTGGGAGACGGCAGAACTCGGTGCGGGAACGTGAAGAGGAGCCACGAGGGGCTCCCAGCCTAGGGGACGGCGGTGCTGGGCCGGGGACCCGGGACACGGCGCACGGGGCTGTCTCTCCTCAGGCGCTCTGCCTGCAGCGCCCTCCCGGGTGGGCACCAGTCCCGGGGATGCTGCTCCTGCGTCAGTGCAGGGCTCGCGCTGGCCGCGCAGAGCTCTCAGCACCTGGTTCTGGACTCTCCGTCCCACCCCCTCCCCTCCCCCCCATCGCATCCCATCCCCACCGGCTTGGTGGCCTTTGTTCCTCCTTCAAACTCTTCACTTTCAGGACCAAGGTTTTGTTTCCTTCCAGGTCTCAGAGCCCCTCGACCAGCTGTCATGTGTCACCGCAGGCAGGCCACCAAGCCCCAGGCGGAGGACCCTGAGGACCCTGGTGAGGAGAGGACCCCGAGGCAGCAAGGTGAGGGGCCTGGAGAACTCAGAGGTGCCCTCCCGGAATGGACCTGGGTTTAGGTCAGGCTGCATCTCAGGAGTTACCAAGGGAACTGTGTTTGCTTGTTCAGCAAACAAGCAAGATGCAGAACTGTTATACAGTAAGGGGCTATTCATATAAACTCTTTAAATGGGTAAAAGAATTATATGTTTTTATTGTCGACACTATTACAGAGGCCCCCATTCCAATATATAGTTATATATGTTGAAAGCACACCCACGCCTTTCTGCCCCCCCCCTTATTCCCCCACAGCCTACGTCTCCTAAACACTAAAGGACCCCAGGAGGTTTGCATGAGCATCAGCAGCTTGTTCCTGGATAACCCCCTGAACCTGTCTCCAAGGCCCTTTCTCTGTGAATTGACAATGGGCCAAAGCAGCCCCGCCTAGGCTGATTGCTTTCCTATAACAATGAGCCAAGGCAGCCCAGACTAGGCTCTCCTGCTGCTTCTTCTGTCCTAAGCCCTTCCTTGTTTCACTGTGCCCATCTTTAATAAACATACTCTCAAAATAAAAATAAATAGATAGCCCTGGCTGGGTGGGCCAGTCAGTTGGAGCATCCTCCCCTACACCAAAAAGATTGCAGGTTCGATTCTGGGTCAGGGCACAAACCTAGGTTTTGTGTTCGATCCCCAATAGGGGTGCATGCTGATCAATGTTTCTCATATCAGTGTTTCTCTCTCTCTCCCCCTCCTTCCTCTCTCTCTAAAATAAATAAAAACATATCCTTGGTTGAAGATTAAAAAACAATAATAATAGCCCTGACCATTTGCTCAGTGGTTAGAGCATCAGCCATGGACTGAAGGGTCCCAGGTTTGATTCCAGCCAAGGGCAGGTACCTTGCTTCCAGGCTTGATCGCAGGCCCCAGTCAGGGTGCGTGCAGGAGGCAACCAATCAATGTGTCCCTCCCACATAGATGTTTCTCTCTCTCTCCTTTCCACTCTCTCTGAAAAGCAATGGAAATAATATCCCCAGGTGAGGATTAAAAAACAACAATAATAATAGACACAGCGTGGAGGTGCAAGAGGGCATAGGGGGGATAAATGGTGATGGAAACAATAAAAGAAAGAAAGAAGAATAAATAAATATATATTTATAGATAATTAATAAGCATTAAGTATATAAAATACAAAAGTGAGTAAGAACTAACTAATTCAGAACAGCTGTCATCACAGAGGAGGAAGACCTGGCTGCCTATTAGCTTGCATAGGGACATATGAGAAAAATTAATAATCATGGTGATTAAGGGGGTTGGGCTGTGGGCCTGGGTAGAGAGTAGTTCATCACTTAATCAGGCCTTGATGTTTGCCATGGCATCATCCTGTCAACTTTCATGAAAGTGTGGTCAGTAGGGTCGTCCCGCTTTCACGGGTCTGGGGTTTAAACACCTGAAGTCAAGATGTTATCTCTAACTTACCCAAAACTCTGTGTCTATGGCCAACAGCCCTGAGTCTTTGTTCCTAAGACTGTGTGATGCTTACCAGAATCTAATGATTAACAAAGGGGGTGGACAGCCAGTACATGCAAAGGTGGAAGGATAAGAAAGGAATGAGGCAAAGTAGTCACGGTGCCATTGGACTGGACAAGGCCAGTGTGAATCAAGAAGACAGAAAGGAGAAACAGGGTTTGTGAATGGTTATGTGGCTTTTATTA
This sequence comes from Miniopterus natalensis, assembly GCF_054644295.1. Lineage (NCBI taxonomy): Eukaryota > Metazoa > Chordata > Mammalia > Chiroptera > Miniopteridae > Miniopterus > Miniopterus natalensis. Next base: position 255,138 of record NC_142090.1, read on the forward strand.
CATTTCTGTCATGAATAGGCCAGTTTTTTACATAAACGTAATAGATAACTTATAAACATAGGAGGAAGCAGAGATGATGCTTTGTCTTTTTTTTTTTTTTTTTTTTTAACATTCTAAAATAAATGATGTCCCCAATAGAATCATAGGCCTTAATGAAACCTCAGAAAACATTTTCCAGTTATCCTTGGACTATCTTTGTATTACTCTCTGATTTAGAATTCTCTGTCTCTCACAAGAATCTCCAGATTTTGGAAAAAATTACCAACCAAAACACTGATTTCTCGTCATCTTTTAGTCAAACCTTCTTGGGCGACCTTCAGAGTAGAACAGAGTAAATACCAGAAGGTGTGTATTTCCCAAATCCTGTTGACAAGAAAATCTTACTCATGGGTGCAATTCAGGTAAGAGTAGGAAAACGCAGAGAGTATCCTAGGAACCGCTGCCTTCCTCTGCTGATCTCTTCAACACAATGTCCGATATTATCATCTTAATAGTTCATGACAACAGCAACAAGAGTAGCTACCACTCATTTTATTTTCACAATGTTTCAGACTTTAAGAATTCAACATGAATAAACTCACTTAAACCTTACCCCACTCCTATGAGCTAGGTACTATAACGATCACCGTTTCTGATGAGGAAACCAAGGTTTCAGACATATAGAAATGTTTGATTTTTCTGAGATCACAGTATCAGTGGTAGTGCAATATAATCCACAGCCTCTTCTCTAAACCACTTACAAGCTCATTAAACCAGTCATACTTCTATACATTTTACCCGGTCTTATTCATGTATCACTACATCATTCATCTGACTGGTGATTCCAAACTCAGCTCTTTTCTGCTATGCTTCAGTGAGAGGTGCACTAAGACCCTCTAACTAACAGAAGCTCACTGACGTATAGGCAGTTTGTGCAGTGGGTGGTCCCAGATGAAGAAGGGCGCAGGATCCCCAGTATCAGAGCCTCCCACTCTAATAAAAGAAAGCATCTCCCATCCCTGAAAAGCTTCAGGTTTGATGACTGAGGAACAACAAATAAATAATAACGTGACTTAAGGACTTCATCTATGTTACACACTATTCAATAGAAACTTATCCATCTGGAACTGATTTCAAAGGTCCACTCCTGTAGGAGGAAGTACCAGCTTCTTTCTCTGAGCTCTAATTAGGCCACTCTCATCTTGTTTGGAACCATTTGTTCAGCCTGCCTGGCTCTGCATTGTGAGCTCTTTGAGAGGCTGATTCTTCTAGAAGTCCCAGGCTCAGCTCAGGGTCCCTGAGGGTCCCCTGAATGTTTGCTGAATGAATGATTTCATATTTACAAATTAAACTAGAGGAAGGTCAATGAATACTAAAGATAATTAATGTGCAATTTCAAATATGGAGATGGCTGAGGGGTAAACTGATAAGAAGACTGTAATCTCACAGTCAGTATTAAATAGCTCACAAAACACTTTGGTGTGGACATCATTATATTTCATGTTCACTATAACATTAAGAATTAGCATGCGCCCAGCCGGGCATGGCTCAGTGGTTGAGCGTCGACCTAGGATCCAGGCGATCAGGGTTCGATTCCCGGTCAGGGCACATGCCCGGGTTGCAGGCTCGATCAATGACTCTCTCATCATTGATGTTTCTATCTCTCTCTCTCCCTCTCCTTTCCTCTCTGAAATCAATAAAGGTATATTTTGAAAAAGAAAAAGAAAAAAAGAATTCGCATGTTATCGATCAGGAAACTGAAGAGAACTAGCTAGTGATACAACCTTACTCAAACATAATTGATGGGAGCCAGCTAAACTAATCACAAATATTCTTTCCAAGATACAACAATTTGCAAATTTCAACACCAATTTCTGTATTGTTTAGATATGTTTCTGCCAACTATTTCTTTTTTCTCTCCCCAATACCCCTCACTTTCACTACTATAGAGAAAACTGAAAGGAAAGAGCCTTAAGGCATGGGTTCCAATCTTGGATTCACTACCCACATGGCCCTTTCTTTTCCCTCTAATATTCATACTTCCCAGGTATTTCCAAGGGTTGTTGAAGTATTGATTAAAGTCATGCATGTAAAATGTAAGTCTTAAAGCATTAAGAAATGAATGTTGTCTTTTAACGTGTGACTTTTACATTGCAGGCAATGTCCAGGGCACCATTAAGTAATGATTCCAGTTTGAAGGAATTGTCAGGAACAGCAAATCTGCTGACCACAAGTGGTTCATAGCCGGCCCAGAAACCAGTGTCCCCTCCTGGGGAAGCAAGCACCTCTGGACAGCACTCTAGACCAAAATTGGGTAAGAGAAAATAATTTGGAGGTTTCAGTTCCACTAAGTCCTCTAGAAAGGCTGATAAGTATGGCTTATGTATGTGGGGTAGACTGCAGAGGCCTGGATTGAAGCTGGACTAAGCTGAGACAGAAGGTAGCACTGGAACTTTGGGCAAATCTTATAAACCCTGAGCTCCTGAATGCTCATGTGTAAAGGGAACATAAGGATACATAAGTCATATATTGTTTGAGAGCATTACATTATATTTAAAGTAACTGACACATGCAAGTTTTCCAATAAATCCATCTGTGATAATAGCAACCATACTTTCTTGGTGTTGTACGCCCAAGCCTTTACTCAATACCTAACCCATAATGTGCCCTCAATAAATATTTTATGAATGAGTAAAGATTGGGAAAGATTTTCCCTGATAATGGGAAAAATCTAGAAACTAAAATTGAATCCGTCTTTGGTAGTCTTTGTGGAGCCTTAGTCTCTCTTACTTACCAGAGGAAAATACCAAGAGTATATAGAAGAACAGGTAATAATTTTTTAAAAATATATCTTTATTGATTTCAGAGAGAGGAAAGGAGAGGGAGAGAGATAGAAACATCCATGATGAGAGAGTCATTGATTGGCTGTAGCCCGCAACCTGGGCATGTGCCCTGACCGGGAATCGAACCCTGATCGCCTGGATCCTAGGTCGACGCTCAACTGCTGAGCCACACCTGGCTGGGCAGAACAGGTAATAATTTAATGGGAGGAGATTGTGTGTTTTCTGACAAAACAGGGACCAACACTCCACACCCCACCACCCTCTCTCACCTGCTCTTCTCCAACTTAGAATTCAGGAGGAAGGGGATGGAAGTGAAGATGTACAGCTTACAAGAAAGAAAGGGCCACATGTACCAAGAGGTCAGCGAACACCCAGGACGGCGACTACCTCTGTAAGTGACCCTCACCAAGAAGCATGTTATAGCTTGATACAATAATTTCATCTGGTCATTGGGTGCCCAAATCATTCCTTTCCTCTAGTGACCTGGAGTACAGGATTGAGGCTCAATTATGTGAGTGCCTGGGTTCTCTCTGAAACTCTTTACATCCAGGAACATGCACTACACCTTTCCTGATCCCTGTTCCTCTTGCTTCCAGGTTGTGAGAAGTGTCAGAACTTCTTCATTGACAGCTGTGCTGTGCATGGGCCCCCTATATTTGTAAAAGACAGTGCAGTGGACAAGGGGCACCCCAACCACTCAGCCTTCACTCTGCCCCCTGGGTTGAAAATCAGACTGTGAAGCATCCCCGAGGCTGTGCTTGGAGTGTGGAAAGAGGAATCGGATCTGCCGGTGGGTCTGCACTTTGGCCCTTATGAGGGCCAGATCACAGAAGATGAAGATGCAGCCAACAGTGGATACCCCTGTCCTCTGGCTTCACACATCCCTCCTGTGGTTTGGTGGGAACCCACCTTCTACATGCTAGATCATGGGTGGGCATAATATGGTTAGCTCTGTGCACTGAGTGGAGTTTGTATGAACAGGGAGCTCCTGTTTGAGGATCAGACCGTGAGTGGGAGCAAGGTGGTACAGACACAAAGGAGCGGCTCCTCCCTGTGAGACTCCTGCTCTGACTGGACAAATGGACTCAGACATATAGATTATGAGTCAGAAAAATATCGTGTGGTCACCATCGACAGTTGAATCCCCATGCAGGCTGAAGGAACCCTAGCCCTAACGCTAACAACCCTAAACCTAGCCCTAGCTCTAAACCTAGCCCTCGCCCTCGCCCTCGCCCTCGCCCTCGCCCTCGCCCTCGCCCTCGCCCTCGCCCTCCCCCTAGCACTAGCCCATTTCAAAGAATGGATGAATGAATTTGTTAGTCTTTTGCCAATATTTCCCAATCCTTAAGTTTTTAAGAGTGACTGTCCTTATTTTACAATTAGTCTTTATAGGGCCACAGGTGTGACTCCAAATTATCCAAGCCCACCAAATCTTTTTACCTCCCCAAAACCTCCTCAGTTCCTCAGATTCACATAGATAATTGGCTTTATGAAACCCAGTCCTTGGACCTTTCAAATGCAAATACCTGGTCAAAAACTCATATCTAGATAATCTTTTAAAATACTAAAATAAAATACAAGTTTCTGGGAGGTGAGCCTTTTTGAAAGGAAAGAAAAAGGAAAAGAAAAAGGAGAACCTTAGCAATCTATGTAAATCAATTTAACTTATTTCAACTATTCCTTTTTAAATTTCAAGCTGTTGATTTAATGTCTTATAATTTGTGGGAGGTGTGCTTTTTGAAACGGAGAGTATGTTTGAAATGTGTTCATAAAACTCAATCTAAAGAGTAGTAATTGCTTACTTTAGAGGGGTCACTAAAATCAAAGGTTTTAAAGAGTTACGAATTTTAATTAATTGGGAAGAAAGCGTATGCTTTGGATAACAGAAGGTATAAGGTACGGAAACATATTTTCAAGGGAAAAATAAAGTGAGTTGCTCTAAAGCTGGTTGTTTCAGAATGGGTAAAAAGGTCTGAACTTAATAACACACTCAAAGAATATAAAAAAGACTTAAGGGAAAATAGACAAATTGATAATCGTAATAGATTTAACACACCTCTCATTCAGGGACAGAGCCTACCTCTTTCAGAACCAACAGACGGCCACTAAAACCTCAATGTGATGTAAGAAACTTCAACAACATGACCCGCAAATGGAGTTCAACATTCACAAATAATCCGCTCTACCCCCAGGTTTGCCTGATCACCTGCGCCCGGGTGTTATTCCCAAGGTGCCCACGAGATGGCAGCATTCAACATGCAGGTGATGCCCTCTACCCGGCCGCTTTTCCTGAGCTCCTGCGCCCGGGTGTTATTCCCAAGGTGCCCAGGAGAGGGCAGCAGAGAAACACGCTTGGAATGTCTCTAAAGTGACCGTGGCCAGGGCGCAGAGGGAGCAGGACAAAGGCGCTACACCCTCTGCGCCCCAAGGATCATGATCTCGGGAACTGAATCTGACTGGGGCCTCCTGGGTGAAACGCGCAGGGAATGCTGTTGGCCGAGGGGCTCCCCAACTCCGTCTCCACTTTCACGGACAGAGGCCGAGGCCCATGAAGGCAGCCAGTCCGCAGCCAGCTCCATCAGGAACCTGGGTGTCCAGCCTCTGGGCCCCAAAGATGCGACGTCAGGCCGGGCACCAAGCAACATCACGTGGGCTAAGACGTCACGTTGGCGTGATATTGTTGGGGGCAGAGATGTGGATCACCCTCTGTTAACCGTGATTGTTAAATGGGGAGGGCACCTCGTAGGAACAGGACCCTCGTTTAATGATGATTCACCGTACTGACTAATAGAGGATTTTCCTACAGACCCCGGGAAACTGCCGGATGTGCTATGGCGCAGCCCACATCGAGCCCACTGAATAAACCTCATTTCAGCCTCAGGACATGTACCAGTGGCTGCCTGGGCAAGAGGGTTTAAAGATCACTTCCACCGCAAGGAGACGTTAACTAGGCTGCGACAGAGGGGTTGGCGTGTCATTGGCAGCCCGGCAGAATACCGCGGTTGGTTAGAGGGCCCTCCAGACTAGGACAAGGTTGTGGGTTCGATCCCCACCAGGGCACATAGAAGAATCAACCGATGGGTGTGCCTCACGGAAGATGATGCACCGGCTGGGGCCCTAGGACATGGCCTGTGGCCCACAAAGTCCCCCAAGTTACAGGAGCCGCTGTGACCACAATGCCAACCGCATCCTCCCCCACGGTCAGCACCAATGGCTCAGGGCACAGAGGGCGCCCGGGGCGCCGAGGCCACCACCCCCTCCCCAGGGAAGAGGGCCTGCAACCACAGACCTGACAGCTTTACCACCCCGAAGCCCCGCCCTCGATGCTCAGACTGGGCGAGCGCCGTGGAGAAAATGAAATGACTGAGGTGAACGAGGAAATTGCCAGGTAGAAAACTCCTCCCACCTTGAGATGGGAATGACTCTGGAAAAGAAAGGAAAGCATCAACGGGGAAGTTGCGACTCGAAGGCATCCTTGGCCCACCTGGAGACAGACGAAAGCATCCTAATGAGGAGACAGAAGCAGATTCACCGCGGGAAGAACACCATGGCCTATGACCGCAGCATTAGAGTTCCCGAGGACCTTCCAAACATGGCATGGGCCAGAGCCCCCACAGCACTTCTCAGCAGAACCACCCAGGGAACTCAGGAAATCTCCCGTTTTCATCAGGATAAAGCTGTCACTTGTGTTGAATGGACGAATGGCCACACCTGCTTCCCTAGGGCACTGGCCTGGCTCTGAGAGGTGGCTCAGCCCAGGCTTCCCCCTGAAAGCTCAAGGAGCATCCTGGCCCCCCAGAAGGCATCGCTGCAAGCCTGGCTGTCAGCCCACTGTGCCTGGAAACCCACACAGCATTACTCAGGCAGGTGCCCTCTGCCTGACTCCCCCTCCCCCCTGAACAACCCTGCTCCCCACTGCACAACCCCCAGCTCCCATTCCATTGACGTCCAGCCTGGAGGCCTCATGTCCTGTGTTCATCTTTGGCTAGCTGATTCACTCCAGGAGTTAGGAAGGAAGCCCACACTACCTCCTAGGAAAGCCTCACCTGGCTGGATGGCAGGGGCTAGAGCTGGGAAAGGTAGAGGGGGCAGGTGTGGAAATTCCTCGCCACACTCCTTGGTTCCCCCTGTCTGCATGCTCCTGGACTGTTGCTCTGGATGCTGCTGGACTGTTGCTCTGGCCCCACACACAGCCAGTCCACAGCACCCAGGATCCCCATGGCCCTCCCAAGGCCCTTTAAGACTACAATCTGGATATGAATCCAGGATCTTTATGCTGCTCAGAAACTCTGACAGCCTTTATCTGGGGAAAGAAAAGGCCAGAAAGAGGCTGCAGGAAAATCCCAGGACAATCTCAGGAAAAGGCCTGAGCACCACCATCCTTGGGACAGATATCCTGTCTGCCCTCACGATTCGGGATGTTTGTCTGAGGGAAAAAACACCCTCTTCTTTTTGGGAGATGCTGGCTGGGGACTGTTGTGATTTCCAGAAACAGGTAAGCAAAGGACTTTATTGGCACTGTCTTGGTGGGCATCAGTAAACCAGGTAAGACTCCCCCCATAGCCTGTGGATAGTGTTGCCTGAGCCACAAGGCGTTGCTGCCTTACCTCTGATGGAAGGCAAATTCTGGAGCCTGCAGTGGGGGCTGTGTCACCAGGAAGCTGCCCGCCTGTGTGCCTGCCTGGCTAACGCCAGTGCCCTGACCCTCCTCCCGGTGTGTGCTCTGGGGGTGCTGCTGGGTGGGTCCGCGAACCCTGCACACAAGGAATGTCCACAGCCCAATGTTGGGGGGTGGGGCCCGGCTCACATACAGCACAACCAAGGCAGAGCTTGGAATTCTCTTAAAATATAGAATTGTCCAAAGAAAATATTGGAAGGCAGATTTTAAGAAACACCCTCAAAAGCATGTCCAATAACAAAGAAAAGAAGACCTAAGATACAAGGTAACCATTTTGGAAGATTGGTCCAGGATTTCCAACATCCACATCACATCTGTGCTCGAGAGAAACCGGAGAACACGGAGGGAAGAAATTATCAAAGAGTCAGATGACCAAAAAATGCCCAGAGCTTAAAGGAGACCTTGATGTCTTACTTTAACTCAAAGGCTTAGCACCAAAGTGAATTACAAGATCTCTTAACCTAGGGCTTAAAACTCAAAACAAAACCCTCCTTTTCAGCCTTAGACATTCATGGTGGTTGGAATGTAAAACAAAAGGAGTAACCAATGAACAGACAAAACCAATTCAACTCATAGATCCAGATCCCAGAATGGTGGTTACGGGGAGAAGGGGGCGGGGGAGGGAGAATTGAGTAAAGGACTCAAAATATTCGGTAACAGCCCAGGTGGGGTGACTCAGTGGTTAAGCGTCAATCTATGAACCAGGTGGTCCCAGTTCCATGCCTGGTCAGGGCAACATGCCTGGGTTTCGGGCTCGATCCCCAGTAGGGGGCGTGAAGGAGGCAGCCCATCAATGACTTTCTCTCATCATTAATGTTTCTCTATCTCCCTCCCTCGATCTCCCTTCTTCTCTGTGAAATCAAAAAAATCATATTACAATACATATTACAATACAAGACAACCTGAGAACAATTTATCAGGAAATTTATTTTTCACTCACCCTTTACTGTAAAATTAACTGAACATGGTCTCCAACATAAGACATGTGTCAGGAAAGAGAGGGGAAGACCTATGACTTGGGACACCCTGGAGCCGACCCAGGGAAGCTACTGCAGGGGCTGTCGGGAGGACGGCCTCACCCCTGGCTCGGGGACACATCCCTGGGATGGGGACAGGGAGGAGGGCTGCAAGCAGCAAGTCTTCACTGGGGACACTTCAAACACTAGGAAGACTAAAGGATGTGAAGAAAATCAGGCGATGGAAGAAGAAAAGGACAATTAGAAAACCCAAGAAAACATGTCTGTAACCACAGGAGACTCAGAAAAGTGGGGCATGGGCTGCAGTCATAGCCCAGGCACCTTCCTGAAGAGGTGGGAGGTCTCACGATGCTACTGTACTGGAGGACAATCAGAGACGCCTATCGCAATGCACATTCTTTAAAGGGACTGATGACGGCAATTACCCCTAGGAAATAAACAAAGATAATGATATTTCTACTGTGGGGTGAGAGTGGGGAGAGGCGGGTCTCAGTATCTCCACCCTCTGCTGCAGGGGTAGGAGCTGGCAGGTCCTCAGGGGCACTGCAGAGGGGAGTGCAGGGCTGGCAGAGGCTTCCTTTCATTTTCTGCTCTTTCCTCACTGTCCTATTTTGTTTCATGTGTATGTTTTATTTTGACAAATAAAAGACATGAAAACGATAACCTCGGCAGATTGAAGATGGTGGTGGACTGAGTGGAGGCTACCCTGCCGCTCTCCCAGGACCAAACTGGAATGACAACTAAACTATAGAAACACCATCCTGAAAAAACTGCAACTGAATACGAGCTGGACGGCAACCCCATAACCAAGGAGGAAAAGGGGGAGATCGCATAGAGACATGTAGGAAGTGCGGAGGCACCAGAGCTGGCTGGGCTCTCACAGGCAGCAGCTGAAGGTCCGGAGGGAGAGCTCAGCTGTGGGGGTTCCCACTGAGGACTCTGGGGCCTCAACCCCTGGTGGGGCTCCCCAACCCAGAGCACCAGGCCTAAGACAGGTGCCCACATAACATCTGGCCCTGAAAAGCAGCCACATTTCTGCCAGGGAGAGATGGCTGGAAATGCAGGCTCCCTCTTCAAGAGCCAACCCACAAAGTTTCGTGTGCAGCCACTCACCTTAGGCTCGGAGGGCAGAGTGGACTGTAGCTGTGTGAGGAGAATCTAGGCTGAAGGCACCCCTCTGGATTCCTGTGCCGAGCCATTCCCCCAGACTGCAGAGGCAGACACTGACCTTCCAAGCAGCTTTTGCCTGAGGAGGAAGCAATTGCCCCACCCTGCAAGAAAACCTCTTGCCCTACCCCCCTGGAGTTTCTACAGCCTGAGGCTCATTAAGAGAATCAGGTTTATCAGCCTGCAGGCAGAGGCAGACCTCAGAGTGCTTTGAGTCTTTGCCTGATGTGCTTCTGGACCCAGGCCTTGCAAAAGCAGACTTAGGTGTGCATCTCGGTCCTGTCCAAACACACTCAGCCCCAACAGAGGGGACCTCAAGCTGTGGGTTATTGATAGCTCCAAAGCGGGTGCTCAAGGCCACTCACAAACAGCGTCTGGCTTTGGCCTGCACTACAGACCCTCCAAAAGGACAGCTTGTCCAAGCAGGCCAACCTAATATATAGAAACAAATCCAAACAGGCAGCTATTACGGCAAGCTTCAGCTGCTAACTGATCCCAACACAGAACCCTAACACAAAACGTAGCACAAACTTTCACCCTAACACTAACCCTAATCCTGGCCTAAACACTAGCCCTAATCCTAACCTTACCCATAGTCCTAACCCTAGCCCTAAACTTAAGCCACAACCTAGCCCGATCCCTAACCCTAACCTAAACCTAACACTAGCCCTAGCCCTAATCCTAAACCAAACCATACCCCTAACCATAACACTAACCCTAAACATAACCCTAGATATAACACTAACCCTAACCCTAGCCCCAACCCTAACCCTAAACCTAGCCCTGATCCTAAGCCAAACATAACCCTAGCCCTACACTTAACGCTACTCCTAACTCTAAACCTAGCCCTGACCCTAACCCTAATCATAACACTATCCTTACTCCTACCCCTAACACTAGCCCTTACCCTAACCCTAAGCAAAACCCTGACTCTAAACCTAGCCCTAAGCCTAAACAAAACCCTAATAACAATAACCCCAACCCTATCCTAGCCATATCCCTAACCCTGAGCTAAACCCTAACCCTAGCCATAACCCTAACACTAGCCCTAGCTCTAACCCTAGTCATAACCCTAAAAGTAATCCTAACCCTAGCGCTAACCCTAGCCCTAACCCTAATCAAAGCCCTAGCCCCAACGCTAAATTTAGCCCTAAACCTAACCCTAATCCTATTCCTAACACTAAAACTAACAGTAACCCTAAACATAACCCTAACCCTAACAATAGCTCTAGGCATAAACCTAACCCTAGCCCAAACCCTAACCCTAAATCTACCACTAATCCTAATCCTCACCTTAAACCTAGCCTTAAACCTAACCATGGCTTTAACCCTAGCCCTTAACCTAGCCCTCTCACTAACCCTAGGACAATATCTAATTCTATTCTAACCCTAGCCCTAACCATAACCCTAACCCTAAAACCCTAATCCTAAAACCCTAGCCCCTAACCCTAACCCTAACCCTAACCCCTAACCCTAACCCCTAACCCTAACCCCTAACCCCTAACCCTAACCCCTAACCCTAACCCTAACCCTACCCTAACCCAACCCCAACCCCAACCCCAACCCCAACCCCAACCCTAACCCTAGCCCTAGCCCTAGCCCTAACCCCTAGCCCTAACCCTAGCCCTAACCCTAGCCCCTAACCCTAACCACCCTAACCCTAACCACCCTAACCCTAACCACCCTAACCCTAACCCTAACCCTAACCCTAAAACCCTAACCCTAGCCCTAGCCCCAGCCCCAGCCCCAGCCCCAGCCCCAGCCCTAACCCTAAACCCTAAACCCTTAACCCTTAACCCTTAACCCTTACCCTAACCCTAAAACCCTAACTCTAACCCTAACCCTACCCTAACCCTAACCCTAACCCAACCCTAACCCTAACCCTAACCCGAACCCTAAAACCCTTACCCTGACCCTGACCCTTGACCCCTGACCCCGACCTCTAACCCCTAACCCTAACCCTAAGCCTAACCCTAAAACCCTAACCCTAACCCTAACCCTAACCCAACCCTAACCCCAACCCCAACCCCAACAACTCCAACAACCCCAACAACCCCAACAACCCCAACCCCAACCCCAACCCTAACCCCTAACCCCTAACCCCAACCCCTAACCCTAACCCTAACCCTAAACCCTAAAAGCTAAACCCTAAACCCTAACCCCTAACCCCTAACCCTAACCCTAACCCAAGCCCTAGGCCCTAGGCCCTCTAGGCCCTAAGCCCTAAGCCCTTAGCCCTAAGCCCTGAACCCTAAGCCCTAAGCCCTAAGCCCTAAGCCCTTAGCCCTAGCCCTAACCCGCTCACCCTGACCCAGTACCCAACCACAACCCTCGAACCCTCAAACCCTCGTACCCGAACCCCAACCCCGAACACAAACCCTAACCCGAACCCCGAACCTGAATATGAACACGAACCGTGAACCCTAACCCTAACCCCAACAAGAACCCCAACACGAACACAAACCCCAAACACGAACACGAACCCCAACCCCAAAACAGAACATGAACACGTACCCCAAAACCGAACCTCTAACCTCGTCCCGATCCCGCACATGAACCCTAAAACCCGAGCCCGATCCCAAACCCGAACCCGAACCCAGGGTTCCCCAATATGGCAGCATTCAACATTCAGGTGATGCCCCCTGCACAGCAGCCTTTCCTGAGCATCTGCGCCAGGGTGTTATTCCCAAGATGTCCACTAGACGGAAGCGTTCAATATGCAGGTGATTCCCTCTACCCAGCAGCCTGTCCTGCGCACCTGCGCCAGGGCGAAGACGGCAGCAGAGAAACACACTTGGCATCTTCTCTAAAGTGACCGGGGCCAGGGCGCAGAGGGAGCAGAACAAAGGCGCTGCACCCTCTACTCCCCAAGAATCATGATCCCGGGAACTGAATCTGACCCGGGCCTCCCGGGTGAAACGCGCAGGGAATGCTGTTGGCCGAGGGCTCCCCGACTCTATCCCCACTTCACGGACAGAGGCCGAGGCCCATGGAGGCAGCCAGTCCGCAGCCAAGTCCATCAGCAACCTCAGTGTCCAGCCTCTGGGCCCCAAAGGCGCCACATCAGGCCAGGTGCCAAGCAGCATCACGTGGGCTAAAAGACGTCAGGTTGCAGTGATATTGTTTGAGCATTGATGTGGATCATCCTCTATTAACCGTGCTTGTGAAATGGGGGGGCATCTAATAGGAACAGGACCCTCGTTTAATGATGATTCACCGTACTGACTATAGAGGATTTTCCTACAGACCCCGGGAAACTGCCGGATGTGCTATGGCGCAGCCCACATCGAGCCCACTGAATAAACCTCATTTCAGCCTCAGGACATGTTCCAGTGGCTGCCAGGGGAAGAGGGTTCAAAGGTCACTTCCACAGTGAGGACACATTAACTAGGCTGTGACAGAGGGGTTGGCGTGTCATTGGCAGCCCGGCAGGGTGGCGTGGTTGGTTAGAGGGCCCTCCCGACTAGGACAAGGTTGTGGGTTCCATCCCCAGGCAGGACACATATAAGAATCAACTGATGGGTGTGTGTCACAGAAGAGGACCCACCGGCTGCTGCCCTCAGGACGTGGCCTGTGGCCTGTGAAGCCCCTCAAGGTACCAGAGCCGCTGAGACCACAATGCCAGCCCTCTGCCCTCCCCCCTCCCACCTTGAGATGGAGCCTCAGGCGCAAGCCCAGAGCCAACAGCCAGCACTGATGGATGAGGGCACTGAGGGCGGCCAGGGAGCCGCCCCTGGAATCCGGCCTGCAACCGCAGGCCTGACAGCTTCACCACCCCAGAAGCTCTGAAGACCCGTCCTGGATGCTCAGACTGGGCGACTGCCGTGGAGAAAATGAAATGAGGACTGAGGTGAATGAGGAAATTGCCAGATGGAAAAGAAAACTCCTCCTACCTTGAGATGAGAATGACTTTGGAAGAGAAAGGAAAGCATCATCAGGAAGTTTCGAGTCAAAGGCATCGTTGGCCAACCTGGAGACGGACAAAAGTGTCCTGATGAGGAGACATAAGCACATTCACTGCGGGAAGAACACCATGGCCTACGGCCGCAGCATTAGAGGTCCCGAGGCACCTTTCAGACATGGCACGGGCCAGAGAGCCCACAGGGCTTCTCAGCGGAACACCCCAGGGAACTCAGGAAATCTCCCCTTTTCCTCAGGATAAAGCTCTGTAACTGTGTTGAATGGCCGAATGTCCACACCTGCTTCCCCAGAACACTGGCCTGGCTCTGAGAGGTGGCTCAGCCCAGGCTTCCCCCTGAAAGCTCAAGGAGCACCCTGGCCCCCGAGAAGGCATCGCTGCAAGCCTGGCTGTCAGCCCACTGTGCCTGGAAAACCAACACAGCATTACACAGGCAGGTGCCCTCTGCCTCACACCCCCTCCCCTCTGGACAACCCTGCTCCCCACTGCACGGCCCCCAGCTCCCATTCTACTGACGTCCAGCCTCAAGGCCTCATGCCCTGTGTTGATCTTTGGCCAGCTGATTCACTCCAGGAGTTAGGAAGGAAGCCCACACTACCTCCTAGGAAAGCCTCACTTGGCTGGATGGCAGGGGCTTGCTCAATTCTGCAGCGGGCACAGGGCAGGGAAAAATAGACGAGGCCGGTGTGGACATTCCTCACCACACTCCTCAGTTCCTCCTGTCTGCAGCCTCCTGGACTGTTGTCCTGGCCCCACGACCAGTCCACAGCACCCAGGATCCCCACGGCCCTCCCAAGCCCCTTTAAGACAACAATCTGGATATGAATCCAGGATCTTTATGCTGCTCAGAAACTCTGACAGCCTTTATCTGGGGAAAGAAAATGCCAGAAAGAGGCTGCAGGAAAATCCCAGGACAATCTCAGGGAAGAGGCCTGAGCACCATCCAGATGTCCTGTCTGCCCTCATGTTTCTGGATGTTCATTTGTCTTAGGGAAAAACCACCCTTTTCCAGAGGTGCTGGCTGGGGAAAGCTGTGATTTCCAGAAACAGGTAAGCAAAGGGCTTTATGGGCACCGTATTGGTGGGCGTCTGTAAACCAGGTGAGACTCCCCACATAGCCTGTGCATAGTGCTGCCTGAGCCACAAGGCTTTGCTGCCTTAACTCTGCCAGAGGACACATTCTGGAGCCTGCAGTGGGGACTGTGTCACCAGGAAGCTGCCCGCCTGTGTGCCTGCCTGGCTAACACAGGTGCCAGGACCCTCTTCCCGGTATGTGCTCTGCGGCCTGCTGCTGGGTGGGTCCGAGAACCCTGCACACAAGGAACATCCACAGCCCAATGTGGGGGGATGGGGCCTGGCTCACATGCAGCACAACCAAGGCAGAGCTTGGAATTCTCTTAAAATACAGAACTGTCGAAATAAAATATTGAAAGACAGAGTTTAAGAAACACCCTCGAAAGCATGTCCAATAACAAAGAAAAGAAGAACTAAGAAACAAGGCAACCATTTTGGAAGATTGGTCCAGCATTTCCAACATCCACATAACATATGTACTCAAGAGAGAGACCGGAGAACACGGCGGGAAGAAATGATCAAAGAGACTACAGTCAGATGACCAAAAAATGCCCAGGGCTCAAAGGAGACCTTGATGTCTTACTTTAATTCAAAGGCTTAGCACAAAGGTGAATTAAAAGGTCTCTTACCTAGGACTTAAATTTCAAAACAAAACCCTTCTTTTCAGCTTTAGCCATTCATGGTGGATGGAATGGAAAAGAAAAAGAGTAACCAATGAATTGACAGAAACAATCCAACACATAGATCCAGATCCCAGAATGGTGGTTATAGGGAGAAGGGGGCAGGGGCAGGAGAATTGGGTAAAGGGCTCAAAAAAATGATATTTCTACTGTGCGGTGAGTGGGGAGAGGTGGGTCTCAGAACCTCCACTCTCTGCTGCGGGAGCAGGAGATGGCAGGTCCTCAGGGGCACTGCAGTGGGGAGTACAGGGCTGGCAGCAGCTTCCTTTCATTTTCTCCTCTTTCCTCACTATCCTATTTTGTTTCATGTGCATATTTTATTTTCACAAATAAAATACATGAGAACGATAACCTGGGCGGATTAAAGATGGCAGCAGACAGAGTGGAATCTGCTCTGCCACTCTCCCGGGACAAAACTGGCGTTACAACTAAACTATAGAAAAACCATCCTGAATAACCAACTGCAACTGAACATGAGCTGGACAGCACCCCCATAACCAAGGAGGAAAAGGGGAGATCGCATAGAGATGTGTAGGAAGTGCGGAGGCACGAGAGGGCTGGCTGGGCTCCCACAGGCAGCAGCTGAAGGTCCGGAGGGAGATCTCAGCTGTGGGGGGTTCCCACTGAGGACTCTGGGGCCTCAACCCCTGGAAGGGCTCCCCAGCCCAGAGCACCAGCCCTGAGAGAGGTGCTCACATAACATCTGGCCCTGAAAAGCAGGCGGGTTTCCTATCTGCCAGGGAGGGATGGCTGGAAATGCAGGCCCCCTCTTCAAGAGCCAATGCACACAGTTTCGTGTGCAGCCACTCACCTTGGGCTCCAGGAGAGGGAGGGCAGAGTGGGCTGGAGCTGTGTGAGATCCTAGGGCTGTGGGCTCTGGAGATAGAGCTCAGAGGGCACCCCTCTGGATGCCTGCGCCAAGTCATTCCCCCAAACTGCAGAGGCAGATATTTACCTTCCAAGCAGCTTTTGCCTGAAGGGGAAGCAATTGCCCCACCCTGCAAGAAAACCTCTTGCCCTACCCTCCAGGAGTTTCTACAGCCTGACGCTCATAAAGAGAATCAGATTAATCAGGCTGCAGGCAGAGGTAGACCTCAGAGTGCTTTGAGTCTTTGCCTGATCTGCTTCTGGCCCAGGGCCTTGCAAAAGCAGACTTTGCTATGCATCCTGGTCTGTCCAAACACAGCCAGCCCCAACGAAAGGGACAGCAAGTCAAGAGCTGTTGATAGCTCCAAACTTAAGGCCAAGTCACAAGCAGTGTCTGACATTGGCCTGCACTAGAGACCCTCCAAAAAGACTGAATGTCCTAGCAGATCTACCTAATACATAAACAAACCCAATTACGCAGCCAAAATGGGGAAGGGGAAAAAAACAAGCCCCAAAGGATAGAATAAGAGAAGTCTCCAGAAAAACAGCCAAATGAAATGGAGATAAGCAACCCATCAGGCATAGAGTTCAGAATACTGATTGTAAGGATGCTCAACAGCTTGAAAGGGGCTACGGAAACTATGAAAAGTGACCAGTCAGAAATAAAAAATACATTGGAGGAATAAACAGCAGATTGGAGGAAGCTGAGGATCACATCAGAGAATTAGAAGACAGGGTAGAAAAAAATCACTTGATCAGAAATCCAAAACGAAAAAACAATTAAAACACAGGAGGAGAGTCCCAAGCACATCATAATTAAAATGCAAAAAATACAAGACAAAGAATATTAAAGGCAGCAAGAGAAAAGCAATCTGTTACCTACAAAGGAGCTCCCATAAGGCTGTAAGCTGACTTCTCATCAGAAACTCTACAGGACAGAAGGGAATGGCATGAAGTATTCAAGGTAATGCAAAACAAGGATCTGAAACCAATAATGCTCTATCCAGCAAGGCTATCATTCAAAATAAAGAGCTTCCCAGACAAAAAGAGACTTAAGGATTTATCACCACCAAACCAGCATTGCAAGAAATATTAAACTGACTGCTGTAATTAGAAGCAGAAATAGAAGCATTATAAGAAATGTTAAAGGGGCTGCTAAGGTTAGGGCTAGGGCTAGGGGTAGGGTTAGGGGTTAGGGTTAGAGGTTACAGTGAGGTTTAGTCCTAGGGCTACAGCTAGGGGTTAGGGTTAGGTTTAGGGTTGCAGTTCAGTGTCATGGTAAGACAGTAGCTGTTGCTGCCATAGTAGCTGCCTCTTGTTACAGTGCTCCGCCCTATAACCCTTCACCTTTGACCTCTGTCCTCCCATCTTCCAGTTGGAGCTCAAGGATCAAAGGTGAGAGGTCATACAACTGAGGTTTTTCACAAGAGGAAGTTAGTATGGCAAGCATCCGCTACTCTCTGACACCGACACTGAACCCTAACACAAACCCCAACGCTAACCCCTAACCCTTAACTCTAAGCCCTGAAATCCACTAGCAATGATTTTTCACAAAACATTGATTTTTTTTTATTAAAAAGAAACTTAAACAGTTCATAAAGTAAAACTTCTTCAATTAGCAGATGTTTATTGTCTACTTTGTCCAGGGTGCAGCTCCAGCTTGGTGGGAGTTTCGAAAGTGTTGAGCATAATAAACAAGCAATAGGAGGGCGCTGATTGGGAAGACAATGATGCAAGCTACAGGGTTGCAGGTGGGTGGCAGTCCCTTCCAGAGGGACTTTCAGAAGCCAAGACCTGAATGAAGTGGGGGTGAGGTGTGTGGAGGGCAGGCACATTGTTTATTAACCTTAAAGATAAAACACAAATTTTGAGACATCTGACTTGGGTTCCACACCATTTGGCTCTTCAACTTCTCGGGCTAAATGTTTACTTTTATTCACTGTAAAACCTTTTTTAAGAGAAATGTCTCACTTAGGCATAGACTTATTTTACTAAAAGACAAATAAATTAGCCCTGGCTGATGATAGAATCTTCAGAGAAGAGACAAGACAGTTGCACTTCCATGGTTAGGGAAAGCGGCCCAGAATGGAGGACACACGGGAGCCTCGGGTGCTGGGAGTCTCCTTGTCCCCCAAGCAGAGGCCTGACAAAAACGTGTGTTGTTGTGTCTGCAACTGGGTGCTGCCTTCTCCACTGACTTCTCCCACTTCAAGCCGCCCCGTCTCAAGGGCCCCCTCCAAATAACCCAGCCTGTCCTGATTGCTTTGTCATCCAAATTTTCAGACTTGACAGCATTTAGTGATAACAAAGTACTGAGGATGAACATTGCACATTTAGGAAAAGTCATCATCAGGTGAAGGGTCTTTGGCTCAGGAGTCAAACTGACCTTGGCCAGAAGGGCAGTGAAAAGAGGGCAAATGGCTTAACTTTACTTCTGTACATTGCATTGAGTTTAATCCTGACAGAATATACCCAAACCAGTGACTACTAGGCACAGCATCAACAAGATAGTCCTTTTTTTTTCAGACAGCTCTCAACTGATTTTTTTTAAAACTTTTTTTTATTTGAGAGAGAAAGAGGAAAAGAGAGAGAGAGACATCAATCTGTTGTTTCACTTATGCATTTATTGCCTGATTGTTGTATGTGCCCTGACTGGGAATCGAATCTGCAATCTTGGTGTATCGGGACGACGCTCTAACCAACTGAGCTTCTCAACTGATTATTTTCTTGAGCCTTTGTGGTCTGGGCTCAGATAACCTTCTCACCAGCTCTCTAAGTCTTCCAAGAGTGGGGCCCCAGGTCTCGTCTAGTCTCTGTTGGGATGAGAACCCTTAGCCACAGAGGGCCACAGAGGGCCCCACGGTGCAGTCACTCATTGAGGGTGACACAGGTAACTTAGGCACAAGACTGTAAGGTACACAGCAGAGTCCCACCATGCACTGACTTTCGTGCTCCAAAGGTCTGCACAGCAAAAGCAAACAAGTGTGTCTGTGCCCAAAGAAAGCAGGTGGAGAGATGATCTGCCGTGTGCAGGGTTATCTGCTTGCTCGCACCCAGTAAGGCATCTTGTTGGCCTGGTTTTGGTCAGGAGTTTAAAGATTATTTTTTTTTAAGTACAAAATAGCCCCTAAACACAGCCACACTTCAACTCAAACGTTGGGATGGTAACTGCCCAGCCAGCAACATGGAGAGAAATCTATCTGCATGTCATGTTGTAGCTTATAAGTGACATAAGAAACCTGATTATGCAGGATTTTTGCTTTGAGATGACTTGAGACTCTCAGCTGGAATAAGAGGAAGCCCACCATGAGTGAGTAGAAGGTATGGTGATTGCAATAGAAAGATAAAAGGAGAGAATCTAAAGGTTTCACTGAGACTATAGAGAAAGGGTCTTGCTCAGGATGGATATTTATTTTAAAAAATAATTCCGTATTCTTATCCTGAACTATTTATTCAGCCGGTTTCATTTCCAGCCTCCGAGTGAAAATTCCAGTGAGTAAGCCAACAGTCTACCCACAACTGGAAGCAATGGGCCATCTCTGAGGAGTCCTGCCACAAACCTTCCTCTCCTCTCTACATTTTGCTTCCTCTTGCATTTATGCCGTTATGTTTGGAAATGCTCTATTGCCTCAGGATGCATCAGGCCAAATTAACAGAACATGCAAGGCTGGCCCAAAAAATGGATACTTATAACTAATGCAAAGCAAACCACGAAGCAGGCTCCTCTCCTGAGGGAGAACACCTAGAAGACAGTTGGCCATGCAATGCTCTGGAAACAGAACCCAAAACCTCCCGAATCCTGAGAGGAGAACTTGCTTCGGGTCTGAGGAAGAGATTTATGCTTAGGGGAAGGAACAGGAAACTCCAAATTCTGCATTTTTGTGCTAAATAAGATTGAGCAATGCATTTTCACAATATTACCTTATCTTATGTAGAATATATTATGTTGAGGGTCTCCCACTCATCACATGATTCTCATATCACTTACTGTACCAACCTTCAATTTTTCCAGAGGTCAGTTTTTTGCTAAATAATTGGAGATCAAATTTCTGGCTATTAGCAAGTGCAAAGGTGTTGCTAATTAAAACTGTAAAGGAGAAATACTTGGGACAGATGCTTTGGCCCGGAATGGTAGCTCTCCTGTGTTGTGAGATTCGGGCACTTGGGTAAAGAAATGGAGATGCCCTTTTACAACAGGAATGCCAGTTATGCTCCCTGGGTACATATGTCATGCCACAGTTTGGTCTCAGCTCTTTTGAAATGAACATCACTTAGGTTCTTATTTCATGAGAACCTTAGGAGGCAGGTGTTATTATTCCTATTTTCAAGATGGGAAATAGAGTCCCAGGAACATTAAGTAGCCTGACTGCTCCAGCAGCTACCAAGTGGACTCGTGAGAGCAAACATTTACCCTCCACACTCTGCTTTTGGCAACAGGGAGTCACCCTAGACCCCAGGTTCTCATCTCTTATGCTCAGATAAGCTCTTCTCAGGGCTTTTCAACATGAAAACCCTAGGCTGACCTCCTCTGCTCTCTGGTCTGTAAAGCTCAGGCCCTTTAAGGAAACAGGAGGAAGGGGGCCGGCCTCCTGAAATGCTCTCTTCCCTCCTGGGTCTCTGACCTCAGCCCCCCTTTCCCCGGCTATGTATAGCACAGCCGACTGGGAACTTTAAATATTTGTTTCATGTTATGTTTGAGAAAGACTAGTATGAATGTTTGTTCTCCTTCTGTTTACACTAACAGAGTTAAATTTGAGCTCCTGGGATCTAATTACACTGGTTTCTGTCGAACTGGCTCCTTCTCCATCATGCTGGGGTGATTCCTTGCGGTTACTTCCCACTTTGCTACTCAGTTTACTATTGTCTGCAGATTTTCATTATGTGCCTTCCTTTCCCTGGCCTGAGGCACAGGGTGAGGGCTGAGCCAGTTATGGCAAGAATTTCAGATCCAAGAGTCCTCAGGGCAGGGCGTTCCCATATCTGAGCTGAGCTGGTGCCCCCCCCCCATGTCCCCACCCCACAAGGGACCCTGAGCCGGGTTGGGGGTCACGGTCAGTCACAGGGCCCTGGCTTGGATGAGCAGCTTACACTTCTGAGAATATTTACACTTAGAAAGGGAATGTATCCCAGTAAGTGGAGCTGGAGGCAGCGCAGCAACAAGCTGGGAGGGTTTTATATGGGATGTTTGTGAATTTTCATTTCAGTTACTATACATTCCAACTTCCCAGTTTCCATTGGAGGCTTTAAACAATATATTCATAACTTGAATCCCATCTCCGATCTTCTCTATTGGTGAGATAATCCGCATGCTCCCCTTTAGGTCTTTAAGCTTAATTTTCATTCTTTTTCTTTCTTTGAATATGTTAGAACAGCTGACAGAAAATGTTGACCAGTAAATCCATCATGTGGCTCCCTGGGGAGTTTCCATTGGTTGCTTTCCCCCAGCATATGGCCCAGATATCCTTGTTTCTTTGCATTTCTTGTCATTTTTTTCTTGAAAGTGGACATTTAAAATAATATAAATAGGGATCAGATTCGTAGCCTCCCAGAGTTCTTTGGTTATTGCTTTTTTAGATTAGTAGAGGTTGTGGTTTGCATTCTTAGTGACTTCTCTAAACTGATTCTGTAAAATCTACTCTGTCATGTGTCCCCTGAAGTCTCTGCTCAGTTAGCTTAGTGGTCAGGTAATGAATGGACAGACTTTCTTAAATTGCTGGAACCAACAAGTCTCCCGGGCTTTGCTGAAGGACTCTGGGTGCTGGGGCACAGCCTCAACCATCACTGGCCATGGACAACTCTGCCCTGTCCTTCACTTCCTGCCTGCTCTGAGCCTCAAGGTCGACCATAGGTGAGAGCTTAGGGTCTCCTTCTGCCTTTCCTGGGCATATGCACAGTCCTGGGCATGCACATGGCTTTCAAGATTCCCAGGAAAGACAGAGCTTTACAGAGCCCGGTGGGCAGTGGGCACCAAGTTGCCCAGCTTTACCTTTTACTTTTGGTCAGCAGCCCACTGTTTACCCAGCTGTTACCCACTTCCTCAGGCAGCTGTGAAGTTAAAAAATTGTCTGTAATTGGTTTCGACAAGTGTTCCTGAGGAAAAAGATTTTCACACTGGCCAAGCTCCTAGCCAGGTCAAACACAGACTGTTTTGTGAGTGGGGGTCCTGCAGAGACCTCCACACAGGTCACATAGTACAATTCTAGGGGAAGGAGGCCGTGGTGAGCTCCAGCTCTCTTCACTCATCCAGTGGCTTCAGGGCCACTGGTTTTCCCTGTGGACACAGGTTGTTAGTCTTTGAGACTATCCTGTAGCTGGAGACAGAAAATGGGGCTAAGATAAGTAAAAACCACAGAGCTGGTAGCTCTGCAGGAGATTCAGCCATTTCTCTTCCGTGGAAGTTCCTTGGTTGCTGCAAGATTTGGTGATTCTCGCAGCCCTGGTAATGTGGACTCTGACCCCTCGTGCCAATGTTCACTTGCTTTTATGGAGAAGAGGGTTTTGAAGGTTCTTCCCCCACCATTTTTGCTGATTTCCCTTCAAGATGTTTATTATAACAGCACATTTTAAATCACACATGAGACTAGTGAGCTTCAAACATTGGCTTATTTATACCAGAAGAAAAATTCATAATACTATGTACTCTCTTGCATACTTTTAAACAGATTGCTAAAATTTATTATACGGATGTCATTTCCAGCACATTTTAAAGGTTGACACTGTGACACCATCCTTTTTAATGTTACCGATGAAATCTAAACACTAACAGTTTGAGTCCCGCCATGTCTATTTAAAAACACAGGAACGAGTCCTATTCTAACAGATGGAAAGTCCGCATGGAGCCTCATTCCTTTGGATTCTTATTTACACTTCCACAGTTTTATCCTCATGTAGCATTTTATGTTGTACAATCTTTTATTGATCAATTATTGTATATAAATTGAAATTAATATTTCTCCAAAAATTTCCTGGTACCGTAAGGTTGTAAGTACCAGGAATGTACATAATAAGAATGCTCAGCTGTGAAGAACGGTCCTGACCCACAGCCTCTGTCTCTGTTCACCCCAGAGAGGGCTCAATAAGCCAGCCCACTGCTGGTGCATTTAAAATAAATTGCTACAAACACATGTGTATAAAACTCCAGAGCAGAGCTGTACATTTAAATACAATGTGTGTTCCCTGTAAGAGCTGCTTATGGAATTTAAAATTTAGTAGCCACATTAGAAAAGTAAAATGAAAAGGTGACATTAAATTTAATATTTTTACAACCAAACGTATATAAATTCAACTCAGGTTACCATATAAAAGCTTAGCTAGCCATGATTTTTTTCTTAAAACAAGGTCTGTTGACAGGGTTCATTGCGCAGTCTCGTGTGATGGGTTAGGAGACAGCGAACAGTGGGCTAGGGAACTAGCCAGGACAGCAAAGGCTCAGTTCCCGCAGAAGTGGATGCTCTGACCTTCCGTCAACAGGGCAGAAAAATCACTTAGTCAGTGGACTTCTACAAGGTGAGCTGCTATTCACAGAACAGAGCAGGGTTTTCACTATGATCTATGACTGAACCATTTCTAAGACACGGGCATTTAGAATTGTACACCTGAAACCTGTATAGTTTTATTAACCAATGCCATCCCAATAAACTCAATAAAATAGATAGATAAATGCATAAATAAAAATAGAATTTCTTAAAAAGCAGGGTTGAATGAAGAGCTTATTTACAGGATGTGGGCAAGGTCAAAGACACAACACAAGCCTGTGAAACACCCACAGATGAGCAACAAAGAAAACCTTTAATCCACAACTCTGGCTGTGACTGCCCTTCCCAATTGGGGCCGTTTTGCCCTGAGAAGACTCTGATGGTGCCCAGAGGCTACTGTCATCTCCTAGGTAGCAGTCAGGGATGTGCAGGGTGCCCCCACATTTTGACAGAACAATCTTGTCAAATGACAATGCGGAGGCTGAGAGGCCTGGGGAGGGAGAAGTCCAAGTTCAACCTTTGTGAAAATCTAGCCAAGAGGGGGAAGCAGAGGGAACAAACGTTCCCTCCCGCTGCTGACGTCCTGCCACTGCCTCCCACGGTGAGCCCGCCCGGACCACTAGGGACCTGGTGATGCTCCCCCAGGTCCACCAGCAGGACCCCGAGGGAGCTGAACACAGGGTGGGGCCGGGAATGGATTTGAGAAATAAATGGAGAATAACCCTCCACCCAGAGCTCAGCTGGAGTCTTTCTTTCTTTATCCGTGTATGAGAACAGCGAAATTAAAAATGAAAACTTTCCACGGTTTGTTGTTCTGGGCCGCTTGGCTCCACTCTCCTCTCTGTCGGCGTGACCAGAGCTGGTCTGATCATGGACCAGCTGCCTGTGCTGTGACCAGGGAGATCTTGCTCCCCAGTTTTCCTGGGGCCATGCCAACAGGAAGGGCCAAGGCAAATTCTAAATAGAAGTTCAGCCTGTTAAAGAACAAGTTCAGCCGAGTACATTCGAAGATCAAATTGGCTTTACTAAGTGATTTATGAGCCGGCCATTCCCATCCAACAACTGGAAGGGCGCTGGGAGAGGCTGTACCCGGTGGAAGGCGTTTCCAGGCTGCAAAAGGGCGGGACACGGAAGTTAAGCGCGGGCTTCTGCGCGGGGCGAACACAGCGCCACACGGGCGGTGCGCCACAGGGGTGGCACCTGGAACGAGACGGTCTTACTAGCCAGTGTCATCCCGACAAGCTCAGTGAAAACACATGAACAGTGGGCTGTTTCGGGCCAGGTCACCTCCCCCTGGGGGGCAGGGCGTCCATCCGGCGGGCTAGGGAACGACGGCCAGACCGACAGCTCCGCAGTCTCCTCCTGGGAGAGCCCGGCCCGGGCGCTCAGGGCGGCCCAGCGCGGGGACAGGCCCGCCCAGGCTCCGCTCTCCCGGGGACCCTCCCCGGAGACCTGCCTGCAGGCGGCGCTGGCTCAGGCTGCGCGCCGAGACCCTCTTACCTGCGCGCACGAGCCGCTCCGCCCGTGGACCTGGACCCGGACCCGGACCCGGACCCGGACCCGGACCCGCACCCGGACCCGGACCTGGACCGAGCGCGCCTGGCGGCGAAGGAGGGCGCGCCCTGGGCCTGCCGCAGGCGGAGGGGAAGGGAGCGAAGGGAGCCGGACATCAGGAAGCCTGGTCCCCTGCAGGGCTCGGCGCAGGCCGCGGGAAGGGCGCCAGCACCGGGGACAGTCCTCGGGGGGCGCGGGCCCGGGAAGCAGGAGGCCCCGTGCGGAGGCGCCCCCGCTGTGGGCATGCGCAGCAGGAGCAAAGATGGCGCCCGCGGGGCGGGGCCTAGCTGGGAACGGGCTCGGATTGGGTAAGGGCCAGAGCCCGGAAGACCCAGTGCCCGCCCGGGAAAGGGAGGGAAGCTGATTGGTCAGTTTGAAGAAGCCCCGGCTGTGCCCAAGGCTGAGACCATGGACGCCCGCGCGGCCTCTGTCTCTGTCTCTGTCTGTCTCTCTGTCTCTGTCTCTCTCTCTCTGTCTCTGTCTGTCTCTGTCTGTGTCTCTCTGTCTCTGTCTGTCTCTGTCTGTGTCTGTCTGTGTCTGTCTCTCTGTCTCTCTGTCTGTCTCTGTCTGTGTCTCTGTCTCTCTGTCTCTCTGTCTCTCTCTCTGTCTGTCTCTGTCTTTGTCTCTGTGTCTCTGTCTCTCTGTCTCTGTCTCTCGGTCTCTCTCGGTCTCTCTCTGTCTGTCTGTCTCTGTCTGTGTCTCTGTGTCTGTGTCTCTGTGTCTCTGTCTCTCGGTCTCTCTCGGTCTCTCTCTGTCTGTCTGTCTCTGTCTGTGTCTCTGTGTCTGTGTCTCTGTGTCTCTGTCTCTGTCTCTCGGTCTCTGTCTGTCTGTCTGTCTGTCTAACATGCACTGGCGCCATTCACTCGCGTTCCCTCCAGAGCAGCCATGTGGCCCTAGCGGCCACCTGGGGCCGGCGGCCAGACCAGGGGCTCCAAGTTCAGGCCTGGACACAGCACCGGCCAGAGCACAGTGGGAACACAGACTAAGCCAGTGAGGACAGGGACAGGGCCGGGCTGGACCAATGGCACAGAGTTTTGGACACTGGCTCCATTTCTGGGCCTGATGAAGACAAGGCTGGACTTCTTTCACAGCAGGAGGGAGCTGAGCTAGGGCAGTCCTTTGTGTTGTTTCAACACAAACCCCACCACTACCCCACAACCTCCCACACCCGTCCCCAAAATGCTTTCCCCCGACCCTGTGAAAGGGCCTCATTTCCACTGGCAAGATCCTTGGCTCAGCTGGGCCCTGGGCCAAGTGCCCTCTGAACGCTGAGCCCTTGGGGCCCGGGACATGGAGGGCTTCGGCCTCGGGGGAGAGCCAGTCCAAAGAGAAGCGTAACATGAGGAACATGATCAAACTAGTGGGCAGAGCCGGAAGGTCCTCCAACAATAAGAAACGGAATCTGTCCTGCTTTGGACCCTGGGAAACTCAGAATCACTGAATGGATTCCAAACAAAACCCAATGATATTCTGGGAAATAACTGCTCCTATGGTCAACCCGTTGCTGCAAGGGGAGAAGCAAATGTCGCAAAGCACAAAATAATGTATGAGAAGATGGGCACGTGCGATGGCTGAGGGTTCGAAGTGGAGAGAGTGCTATGCCAGGAACGGTCCTGACCTGCGGCCTCTGTCTCTGTTCACCCCAGAGAGGCCCAAGGAGCCAGCCCATTGTTTGGTGCATTTAAAATAAATTTCAACTATAAAATTTCTGTTGCTTCTGGCTTCTCAGACACACACCTGTCACCTCTCAAACACATGGCTAGTGCTTGTAAAAGTGTACACAGGAGCACAAGGCCCATTGCCACTCCCCAAGTCTAGGGGACTGTGAAGGCAATTCAGAGTTTTCAGATAGTCCCTGGATAAAAAGAATAGCCTAGTCCCAGTATAGGATATAGTGGTGGCTTAGCAACCATTCAAATATTGGGAGTCAATGATTTGAACATAATGTGAAGATTTTTTCCTTCGGACATGAGACATGGAAGGATATCTGGTTGTTATTTAGAGCAATTCACAGTATTATAAAGTCAGAGGGAAAAAAAAAAAGTCAGAGGGACCTGGGGACCATTTGGTACCTGGCCTTCTATCCAGCTGGGAATCTGCAAGGATAGTGTTAATATTTCAGTCATAACAACGAAGCACCTTGGTCAGCAGAAGAAAAAGCAAAGTGAAACAGATCTCTGGTCATAGACGGTTTCAATTTTCCCTGATCCTGAGTGTGTGAGATCGTTAAGCTTTAGGGACGAACAGACCTGGGCCCCAGTTCAGTCACTAGTAATTAATTTTAGACAACTCACTCTTTTTTAAACTTCACGTCCCTATCTGTAAAGTAGGAAACTCATAATGACACGGACTTCATGAAGAGGTTGTGCGGGTGAAATTCAATGAGTTAGTTGATGTGCAGGAAGTGCCCAGTATGTCCAGCACCTTCTTAATTCTTAATAAGTGCTTCCTGCTGTCACCACCATCTTCACCAGCATCACCTTTGGGGCCTCCAGCACCCTCCCAGTAAGCGAGATGTGGAGCATTCAGACACCAGCAGAGGGAACAATACTTTCTTAGAATGTTGTTTTTATGGGTGCGTAGTAGTATTATTTAAAATAAATTTCCTCAATTGTTTCCTTAGGATATATGCCTAGAAATCATAGTTCTGGGTTAAAGAGGCTCGATTTCTTTCCAAGGCTTTTGCTCTGGCCTCACAAATTGTTCTACAGAAAAGAAAGATTTGCACCGTGTGTTAGAGAGTTCACTCACTCTAACCAGTGCTGGATATTACTTTATTCCCAAATATTTTCCATTTTCATAGCCAAAAAAAAGAACCATTTTTTAAAATGACATTACTTCTAACATTTTCAATAGCTTTATTTTAAACTACAAAGGAGAAATAGCACAACCAAGTAAAAAACAAATTAAGGTAAACAGTGAGAATTCAGGCACTTGGAAATGGATTTTAAGCCAGTCTCTAGCTCATCACAAAAATTACAAGAAAGAATGATTCGTGTTAAGTCTAGGACTTCCAGTGCATTACCACTGTTTTTATTTAGATAAACATTTCAAAGACCAAGCTGGGCTCGATGCTTTTAAGTCTTAAACATGTTTTTTTGATTCAAGGAGATATCAATTTTACCCACTTTATCTGCTCCCATTTTAAAACATTGCATGTTAATGCTCTTGAACTTTATAGCAGCACAAACCGTATCTTTTCTTTTTCAGTTTTTATTCTAAATGCCTTTCAGAGCTTTGTTTTTAATCACTGAATTTATCTAAGGAAAGAGGCATAGGTATTTCGTGCACATGTAAAGTGGTTCTAAGATCATTTCAGTCTTGGGAAAGGTCATGATGTCTGCGATTGAAGTATAATTTTTGGATGCCTGGGCAGAAATCAAGACAATTCCCAGAACCAATAAACCCCACATAACTGGAGGTGGATATCTGAACATATGTGTTCATAACCTTTAAATGAGAAAACTTTATAATATATTTTAATGCGCAAGCTTCCCTCTTATAATTTAATTGGTTCAAACCTGAAACAGAAGAATTACTCCTTGAGAATTCTCATTCCTGGGCTTTCAAGAAAATATCTTGCCTTGACAATTTTGAAATATAATTTCTCTTCACACAACATTTTCTCAGCCCAGACTCCATGTGACTGATACATCGTTTCTTCTTGGGCATTTAAAGTCTTTAGGAAATAGTCAGTCGCGTGCCCAGCTGTGCGTTGGCTTCAGGAAGACGACAAAGAAATCTGAAACATGGCCCCTTCCTCGGGGAACGCATAGGCGAGGAGAGGGTATGGAAAAGGTGGCCAGGTCAGGAGCAGGGCCTTGGGGAGGTCGTCCTGATCGGGGCTGGCATGCTGAGGCCCACGGCCCAAGCCTGGCCCAACTCCTGGTGTAAATACAGAGCGACTGGAACAGTTACACCCACCCATTTGCTGCTGTCTGTGGTGCTTTGTCCTGTGACAGCACAGCTGAGAGGGGACAGAGACCTGTGCCTCCCAAGGCCTGAAATGTCACCATGGGGCCATTCACAGGAAAGCATGTGGACCCTGTTCTCAGTCATTGGACCACCTCCTGTTGAAGAACTGAAGACGAGCTGGACTGATTTACCTACTTGGTGTGTCTGTCATGCATGTATATGTTGATCTATCCAAGCCTGAAGGCCCCAGAATGCAAATGATGGTGAAGTTTCCTGAGAAGATGGGATTCAAGAGAAATGACTAGCATTGAGGCCTCTCTTCTCCTGGGGCAGCTATGGGACTAGCCAAGGCACTGGGCAGCTCCTGGGCTGGGGAGAGGGGTGTTGAGGTCTGGGGCCCAGTGGCAGGGGGCCCTTGAGAAGCCCCCACATTGAGCTGGGGCCGAAACAGGGCGACAGATGTGGACCCAGGTGCCACCATGGTCACCACTGCCCCGCTGTGAATGAACCCAGCCCCTAAAACTAGACTGAGAGCTCCCAGCACTGGCAGAGGAAACAAACCAAAAATACAAGCTAGGAGAACAGAATGTCTTCCTAATGGTCCAATTATTTCTACAACTGATGCACACATATCCTCTAACCCGCAACCTAGGTATGTGCCCTGAGCAGAAATCGAACCCGCAACATTTTGGTGCACGGACGACGCTCCAACCAACTGAACCACCTCACCAGGGCCCTACTTTGCCACTTTTTCAGACATTGATCACTTTATCTGTAAACAATGGTCTTTTCCCAGAAGTCAAATTCAGAAATGCCCAGGGTCCAGTGGAAACTTCCTTTGCAGTTTCCTGTGTGGTGTTTGGTGCCTGTCAAGGATATCTGAAATTTAAAAAACAAAAAAAAAAAGCATATCTGAAATGCTCGCACTGCTGACGGTCAGGACGCTGGACAGGCAGACGTCCAGTCCGTCCATCCCCCACCCCGCCGGTCTCAGGGTGTAGAGAACAGAGGCATCACCCGAACTACCCTCCTTAGAAGGCAGTACATAGAGCTTTCCCAGCCTCGGTAGAGCGGTTTTCTTACAAAACAACAGATTTCTAAGACAAATAAAACAGCCTGGGCACGAGCTGTAATTTCTTCGGGATATTTTGCACGGTTTTCCCCCTTATTGAGCCCTTTCCTTTGTGTTACACTTGTGTGCCATAAGGGCTACATTTAATTCCAGGTTTACTGTGCACAAGACAGGGAACACTGGGAAGTCTTCGTAACGTGTCTGAGGGCACTAATTCCGTGTTTACACACAGTCGTGGTTTTCTCAGGAAGAGACCACCCGCACCTTTTCTTCAGCTCGTTTTCACATTTGGAAGCCTCTCTTTGTTGAACCAGCGACAGCACAATGTTCGCACAATTCCTGCTTGTGCTTTTATGCCCGGGGCACGGCGTGGCTAGAAGAGGGTGCGCTTGCTCTGACTGTGCACTAAGGCAGAACACAAGTGCTATTAACCTTGATCGCAGGGCAGACTGCATTACGAATGATCACATCATGATGCAGGCTTTTCTCATGCTCCGGGGAGAGGCTGAGCAGCCTCCTCAGCATCTGCTCCTGAGTCAGACAGCTCGAGGTTTGCGTAACAGTCTCTTGCCTGCAGACAAGATTATTCTCACAGTACTTCCAACGGGAGCTAAAGCACTACTGAAAAACTTCTAAAACACTGCTCTTTGTGGACAGTAAAAGTATTTACATCAGGAATGCCAGCAAAACATGAAAAAGGAATAGGGCAGAGTCACATTATTTCCAAGGCCTCGTTTTCACCTCCCCTGGACCGGGAGCCCATGCTCGCTTTGCTCTACCTCCCTTCCATGCTGTTTTCTTCCAGTGCCCCCTCCTTACGGGTCTGATTGTCTTTTCTTTGAAAACTGAAGATTCTGGAAGAGCAGCAAGTTTGCAGGCAGCTGGGCTGCAGGGATCAACAGAGCGGGGCTGGTGTTTGCACGCAGAGGACGTTTATAACCATAGCTGCTCCCGAGCGCCTGGCTTCCGGAAACAGCCCTGGCCATCTCCCCATCTTTTTCAATATCAGGGCTGCTGGCGGCCGACTGATTAATACACTGTCTGGGTCCCTGGGGCTCACCAAGTTGACTGGGTGCTTGGAGGAAGAAGCCGTGTGCATGCCCAAAACCAAAGTCTGTGCTGATCTGTCCCCAACCACAGATCTCTGGAGGACAGGAGGTGTGTGGCCTGGGGGTTGAAGATTTGGGGACCCTCTCTTCACCAGGAGTCCATCTTGCCTGGTTTCTAAGGCCTGCAGAACATTCCCTTCAATGATGCTGCAAACAAGTCTCCTGATGGGGCGCCGGCACCCTTGAATGGTGCAGGTGGGCGACCTCTAAACTCTGGGGCCGACAGTACGAGATGTAGCGAGAATTACATTTCCTATGTCAGTCGGATTACAGGGTCCCAGAGCAGCAGAGACCGGGTGGTGACACCAAACTGCTAGGAGCAAGGTGGCCCAACTGCCACAAAGTGCAAGAAGGCGGGAAAGACGGCAAATCACTGGGCGTCAGAAACGGTCGGAAGACATGGAGCTGGTGGCAGAAGCTGTCCCCAGGCCACCACGATGCACAGGAAGGGCTAGCTGGGTCGGGCTTATTATGTTTGGTAAGAAGGATAACTTGATCTTTGGAATGTTTCAATTCACTTTTGTTTTTACTATTTAATTTCTAAAAAGAAAGCAGAAGTTACAAAAATATGCTGGTGATAAAGATTTATTTATATTTGTGTGGACAAAATACATGTCCATGGATCATGTATTACACACGGATCAGTTCATCACCCGAGTCTAAGCCCATTACTGTTGCGCTCCACGTAGCACTGACATAAATTACAGTGTGTGGCTGGACCACATGGAAACATGAAACACAGAGAGTCCAACAGGATTCAATTTTTTAGCCCTGAATACATGGGCAGAAAATAAATTCAACGTGGTCAATGAAGTTCAAGTTGATTTTCTTGGGAAACGACTTGTAGCCCTGGCACTGTTGTGCCTTATACTATTTTCACAGGCAGGCAATGCAGTCAGTCATCCCCTGACCTCACTCGTAGCCATTGATGAGCACGTAGAGGCCAAAAGATGCCTTGGGCACCCTGGGACTTTCGTCCATGCTGTTAAAGCAGAAATGGAGTTACTGTGTTAGGAGACTAAGACCTTCCCATAGCTTCTAGGTAATGGTGCTCTAGGTATCTCTACGGAAAGAAAACAACGAATTCCAACTCAGCTCAGGCATTGAACTGACCTGGGATCATTCATCTGACCTGCTCCCTCTGTGGAGCTAAGGTCCCCCAGGAGCACTATTCCTTCCCCAGAGCACATCTTGTTTCATTTTTGGTCTGACCTACGTTTGGTATCTCTGAACCGTAACTTCAAACCCAGGGAAGAGAATGCTGAGTTGGCTCGTGTGCTGGGAGGTGAACACAGGGTTGAGTTCACAGAAGAGAGTCCACACCCAGGTTTAATTGTTTCACAGCTTTGCTGCAACACTTTCCCCTCATTGTTTACCAATCAACGTACATCGAAAATTAATCTCTATAGCAGGCAGCTAAAGCTAGAAAATTAATCACGTCTGACTTTACATTTTACTGCCAAACCCAATGGTCTGTTTAACAAAAATGCTGTCTTTGGCAAATTAAAATATAATTTGAATTTCCAAAATCTGGTTCTTATACCAGAAGTGAGACTCAGCTAACATTTAAGTGCTAATTCTTCTTATCAAAGAAAAAGACTATAATTAACACATTTATAAACTGACCATTAGAAAAGGTTTCCATTGTTCTTCTCTGTGGTGAACATTAGCTGGCTTTGCCTCTTTTCTTTTTTAAATGAGTAAATGTAGAGTATATACGGAGCCACCCACTCTAACTTTCCTTCAGATTTACTGTCTAGATAACCCATGAATATGCAAGACATAAATGTCCTGCACTATGATCACGAGCATGATTTATTTTGCATGGTAAACACATGGCATGAATCCATACTGAATCTCCTGGGGAAAACGGGGTCTGGTCTTGAGTTCACGGGCAAAGCAGGCTGGAGCTCTGTGGGAACCTCACTCATGTCGGCCTGTGACTCTCATGTGACAGGAACAAAGCACAGCCAAGGACTTGGGGTCCAACAGACAGCATCTCAGAATCTTTGGGTTGGCTGCCCAGAAGTTTTCCATTTCTATTCTCTGAGAAGTTGACTGAATTGTAGGATTATGTGCAACTTTCCAATTTATCTCTGTCTGGCAGCCCGAAGTCCACGATTCCTGGAATTTGTTGAACAAAATGCTCTCAGGCCACCTCATGTCTACTGATCTACTTTAAGTCAAGTTCAAAATTGACCCTTCCCATGGGAAGAAAGGCAGGGTCCCCCAATTATTCTGTTATCCCGAATATACTCGATGATGCAAGCAGTAAACAGCCTTCAGAGGCTCAGGATTATGCAGACCCCAAACAAACCTTTTGTTTGTCTGAATCTTTTGTTCATACTGAAAGGATCCGAACTGGTTCCCTAAAAGATGGTTTGTGCTTTGAATGAGGTTAGATAGAAATTGCTAGAGTCCCACCCAGATCCGAGGAGAAATCAATAGTTTCCCATGTGTAACCTGGGGATATGAGCGTTACCTACCTCTCGTGGTTAGCGACGAGGGATGCTGCCCTAAGCCAAACCTGGAACAGGTGAATTGAATTTAAAACAGATAAAAGTCAGATACATGCATCTGAAATTACCTTTTAAACAAGTTGACCATCCTGAAAAAAACAAAACAAAAGGGTGATCAGTGGGTGTTTCCACGTGAAGGGAATTGCTTTAAGATTTAATATATTTCAGTGAAACTAAGAGCTGTGAGTAGAGTTTTCAGCGATATCAGTGGATATAGAATGTCTGGGTGTTTCTTAAGAATTATTTCCTATTTATTCTTCTTTCTAAAATATTTTGACTTATTGATTTTTTTAAAACATTGAAGTAACCATAGATTCATAACAAGTTGCAAATACAATAAAGAGAGGCCCTGTGTACTGTAGTTAAACATCAAAACCAGAAGAATGGGCCTCAGTACAACGTGTGAGTAACTCCAACTCACTTGTCACACGTGCAGATCCATGTAACCACCACCTCAGAACGGAGCGTCGGGGACTCTCTCCACACGGGGAGTGATTGCCCATGGCACCCATGGCACCCATGGCACCCATGGCAGCCGCAACCTTGTCAAAGACCTCGTCTAAGACCTTGAGGACCGTACAGTTCAACATCAGCAACCGTAGTTCTAATCCAGCTCGTCTTTCACGAGCCCGTGAGCGTCAGCAAGTGTCTGCCACTTTCCACTCATTTTTCTCATTTGAAATGGCTGTTTGCCGCTGGGTGGTGTGGCTCAGTTGGTTGAGCACCATCCTGTGCACTGAAGGGTCATCAGCTGGATTCCCAGTCAGAGCACACGCCCCGGTTTCAGGTTTGGTCCCCAGTGCTGTGCACGTGGGAGGGAGCCTATCGATGCTTCTCTCTCTCTCTCCCTCTCCCTGTCTCTCTCTTTAAAATCTATAAATATATATATATATTTTTTAAAGTGTTAAAATGGTTGGTTCCTTGTAATACATATTTAATGGATTGACATGAAAGCCCTTAGTAAGGTCGAACAGCATAAAAATGCCAGGTGTTGTGGTTTGCTGGTGACCAGAAGGCAGGAATAGAGCCCAGAACCCCCTGAACCTCACAGATCCCCATTCCTTTCTCCCAATGGAAGGGAGTCCAGGACAGCAGGAAGGCACAGCCTTTACAGAAGAATTTTAAAAATACTGCCAGTTCAATATTTTTAAAAATATTAATGTGTAACAGATGTGGCAGTGCTTTATAAAATATAAAGCTTGCAAAAATATAGAGAGGCATAATATGATTAATAATTATTTGGAGAAGTTAAAAGTGGGGAGAAAACATTGACGATGCTGTGTCTGCCCAAGTCAGCCACAGCTGAGCTCTGGGCCTGTCAGGACAATGGGGAGGTTCTGGAGGAGAACCCAAGTCCTTGCTCAACGAGCCCAGTGTTCCTAAAACTGAGCACACTGTCACATGAAGGCAGAGGCCAGAGAACCTGTGTGGCTACTTGTCAACATTTTGGGGACTTTGTGAAGATGCTCTTTCCATTACTAACTTGTTCAGGGACGTCGCGTCCCCCAGGCTTGGGTCTCCAAGGACAGTGGAGAATGTTTAAGTTCAGACTCAGGAGTCAGAATGAACCTCTTTATACCTTGTTTATCACTAAAACAAAGCAGTTGTCCCTGTTACGGGGACATTCTGTTGAGACTGAGTGCAGCTCTGTCCCCAGCACTCATGTCTCATTACAAAAGCAACAGAGCCAAAAATTCTAATGCCTGAGCAAAACAGAGATGGGGCCAAGATAGCCTCCAGAGCCAAAGCTCTAGTTTCTGAAGACATAGATTTATTTCACTAAAATTAGCATCTTTCCAAATTAGATTATAATCTGTAAAGCATTTACTGTCCCAGCCTGAGAAACAGGGCCAGCTGAACTTAGGTTGCTTAGCGAGAGGTGGTCAGCATTTCTCAAAAAATTACCAAAGCTTTGTTGGGTCACTGGATTTGGACAGACCTTCCTCACATTATATACTCCTAAAAAAGAAAACTCAGAAAGGTCTCAAGCACATTTTTTAAAGTAAAAATTAATGTATGTATTTAATTTATTTTATTTTTTATTGAATTTATTGGGGTGACTTTGGTTAATAAAATTATATAGGTTTCAAGCATACAATTTTATAATACATCATCTATATATTGTATTGTGTGTTCACCACCCCAAGTCAAGTCTCCTTCCATCACCATTTATCCCCCCTTTACCATCTTCTATCTCCACACTCTCCCTTTCCCTCTGGTAATCACCACACTGTTGTCTGAGTCTATGAGGTTTTTTCCCTTTGCCTAATCACTTCACCTTTTTCACCCAGTTCCCCTACCCCCTTCCCCTCTGACAGCTGTCAGTCTGATCTCTGTATCTATGAGTCTGTTTCTACTTTGTTTATATATTTTGTTCATTAGATTCCACATATAAATGAAATCACATGATATTTGTCTTTCTCTGACTGGCATATTTCACTTAGCATAACACTCTCCACGTCCCTCCATGAAGCCCCCAAAGGTAAGATTTCCTCCTTTTTTAAGGCTGCATAGTACTCCATGGTGTAAATGTCCCACAACTGTTTTATCCACTCATCCACTGATGGGCACTTGGGCTGCTTCCAAATCTTAGCTATTGTAAATAACACTGCTATGAACATAGGAGTGCACATATTCTTTCAAATTAGTATTTTGGATTTCTTCAGATATATTCCCAAAAGTGGAATCACTGGGTGAAAAAGAAGCTCCATTTTTAATTTACTTGAGGAATCTCTGCACAGCTTTCCACAGTGGCTGCACCCCACCAGCAGTGTACTAGGGTTCCCCTTTCTCCACACCCTCACCAGCACCTGTTGTTTGTTGATTTATTGATGGCGCACATTCTGACAGGTGTGAAGTGATACCTCATTGTGGTTTTAATTTGCATCTCTCTGATGATTAGCGATGTTGAGCATCTTTTCATATGTCTCTTGGCATCTGTATGTCCTTTTTGGAGAAGTGTCTATTCAGGTCCTCTGCCCATGTTTTAATTGGATTGTTTGTCTTCCTGGTGTTGACTTTTATAAGTTTTTTATAAATTTTGGAAATTAACGCCTTATCCAATGTATCATTAGTGAATATGTTCTCCCATACAGTGGGTTTTCTTTTCATTCTGTTGATAGTTTCCTTTGCTATGCAAAAACTCTTCAGTTTGATGTAGTCCCATTTGTTTATTTTTTCTTTTGTTTTCCTTGCCCAGAGGTATATCAGAAAAAATATTGCTATGAGGAAATGTCCGAGATTTTACTGCCTATGTTTTCTTCTAGGATTTTTATAGTTTTGAGTCTAACATTTAAGTCTTTAATCCACTTTTAGTTTATTCTGTGTATGGTGTACAAGGGTGGTCTAGTTTCACTTTTTTACACGTATCCGTCCAAGTTTCCAAACACCATTTATTCAATGGGCTATCTTTACCCCATTGTATGTTCTCGCCTTTGTCAAACATTAATTTACCATAACACCTTAGGTTTATTTCTGGGCTATTTTGTCTCATTGATTCTCTGTTTTTATGCCAGTACCAGGCTGCTTTGATTACTATGGCCTTGTAATATGATTTGATATCTGGTATTGTGATCCCTCCAACTTTGTTCCAGTTCTGTGAAATCTGCCGTTGGAACCTTAATAGGAATTGTGTTGAATCTATAGGCTGCCTTGGGGAGTGTGGACATTTTAGTGATGTTAATTCTTCCTGTCCATGAGCATGGTATGTGCTCCACGTACTTGTCTTCCTTAAGCACATTCTTACTAGCATCCAGTGTGGCAGCCACGGGACCATCTAGCCATCTTTTAATTAATGGCCTCACCTTTGCTGAGTTTGAGAGGGTGCCAGGCGTGGGCCAGGAATACAAAAGAGAAGACAGGGCTCCTCCTCCCAAGCTCACAGCCTGATAGAAACAGAGAGAAGCTGCAGGAGGGAGTGTTGTCCCAGAGGGTGGTGCAGAGGGACTCAGGGACTCCTGCCCAGGGTGCAACACAACACTGAAGACTGAAGCCCGAGTTGGGCACAAATTCCCCAGAGCTTAAGCACCTCATTGTCATCTCCATCCAGTAGAAAATCCAGGAGTGACATCCACCGACATCCAGCGGTTGGCTTATTTGGTATTTTGTCTGAATTGACATTCATCTATTTTTGGAACCCATGGACAAATTTTGGAAACATTTTGGTTGGTCAAACAAATCACATCCAGGGGCCGAATTCAGAGGCTGGTGTGGGGCCCGAGGAGGCAGCACAGTGTGGCCGAGCCCCAGCCCCAGGGACCTTTCTCCAAGGAGCCCATTAAACACCCCTGGGGGTGGTCAGACTGTCCTGCAGGGCCTTGAGCTCAGGTCTCCAGCTCAGCACCACCCTTAGGGTCAGGGGCCCACATCACTCAGAAACGACGCTAAGCAGCAGTTCTCAGGTGATTTGTGTCATTTCCATGTCACAGTTTGCGTGCCCTGGGCCTGTCACAGCCTTAGCAGGAGGTTTCAAATCCTTGGCATGTCTCTCCTTGGAGGGAAGCTACCATGGGCCACACAGCATCGAGCTGACGCCATCAGCTGGATGGAGGTCGCTGCAGTGCCGTCTGTGTTCCACCACCCACGCTCACTGTCCTCAAGCCGTCCCTGCCCAGCACCACAGGCTAACTCTAGAAAGCTCGGTGTCTGGTGAAGCTCAGCTCTTTACACATCTTGCAGAAAAATTTGAGCCTGATTTAGTCTTTTAAACTCATGAACTGCAGCCAAGTATGAAGGGTGAAGAAACAGGAGTCAGAGGTTCCTGTGGGGAAGGAACCGGAGTGGTGCTATTGGCAAGTGATGGGTACAGCCCAGAGGCAGCCAGAAGCCCAGGTGTTTCCACAGGGAAGCTGAGTAAAGACAGAGGTTGGCAGACGGGCTTGGGGTGTCCCAGGTGCAGGTGGCAGGAGGTCAGTCATTGAGATGAGGCAGGATGGGACCTCTGGCAGGGAAGCCAGAGGGGATCCTCACCATGAGACCCAGGACCCACGTCAAAGGCAGACACCCAGCTTCAACAGAGGTGAAGGTTCTGTCTCGGGAGCAAGGCTGCCAGCACCGGGCAGTGTCTGAGCAGGACTAGTCGTGAGGATCACTTGGTGCAGTTCTGAGTTAAGTAAGGAACCTTAAGTTCCTTCAATTCCCCAAGGCCAGGGTCAGCCTGCGTCCCCAGGCCCACTGAGGATGGAGGTCAAGAGCTGCCAGCTGCGTGCAAAGCACAGTGCTCAGCTCAGGACGTGCACTGGTCCTGGGTTCCAGGACGAAGACAAGTTCTCGGTTTCAGGCTTTGCTTCCTGTCTGGGGGGCTCACCACTTATGTGTCAGACATCACATGGAGCCTGAGTGCGTCCTCTATGGTTTTGCTCTGAGTAAAATCTCCTGCTAGGTGGTGCAGCCAGCACAGCAGACTCTCTTAAGTAAATTATCATTATTTTTTTTCACTTTGTTACAGTTATTCACTTTGTTACAGGGGTGACAATGGTTAATATGAACATATAGGTTTCAGGTGCTTCTTAGGTAAATTAGATTTGAAAAGAATATGTTAAAGGAGTTTAAATCTTAATTAAAGAGTTAAATAGGGATAAGGGATGCTGTCTCCCGTAGCTTGGGGGAGCCAGCAGGTGTGAGTCATCAGAGAGAAGAAACAGAACCGTGCCCCATGCAGAAACCCGTCCAGCCATCCGGGTGCCAGGATGGAAGCATCGGCACTAAAGCATTTCATAATGAGAGGTTTGAGACAGAAAACAGTATGAAGGTGAAAATAAGAACAAACAGGTTCTTATTTCTGACCTGCACAAAGGGGCAGAGATTAAATGTTACCAAATAACAAGAGGTGAGAGCACCCAGGCCCCTCCCGCCTCACTTACCTGTTTGACCGACCCCTGCCGGGAGAAAAGCCGTAGCCGCAACTACTTCCTGGCGCCAGGAGAGGAACTCTTCATCCAAGCTCAGCGTGTGCTTCCCTGAGGCCTGCATCCCTTACAATGATTGGCAGAAACAGTAACCACTGCGCAGAGGAGCTGGGGTTCTCCAACGTGAACGTCGTTGGAGTCACCTGCACACCT
Organism: Miniopterus natalensis; assembly: GCF_054644295.1. Classification (NCBI taxonomy): domain Eukaryota; kingdom Metazoa; phylum Chordata; class Mammalia; order Chiroptera; family Miniopteridae; genus Miniopterus; species Miniopterus natalensis. The sequence continues at coordinate 295,025 of NC_142090.1, forward strand.
GTGCAAACTCAGACTGCGGGGAAACGCTCTGAGTCTCCGATTCGGTGGGCCTGGGGCCTGAGAACATTAACTTCTAGCAACTTCTGGTGAAGCTGGTGATGCTCCTGTCCTGGGAACTACCCTGGGGAGGTTGTGCCACGAGGAGAGGGAGCTGGCAGGCTGCCGAGTGCACAGGACACAGTTCTATGTGGAGACCAATGTGGGCGCCCAGCTCATCAAGCGGCTTCCCGGAGAGACCATCACAGCTCGGCAGCCCCAGTGGAAGGTCAGGTATCAGTTATTCCAGCAGTTTACCGAGAAGACTTTCTTTACCAGTCAATAAAATTATATCGCTTTCAGGTGTACAGTTCTGTAATACATCATCCGTATATTGTATTGTCTGAGTTAATTTTTTATATTGTGTAAGGAGGAGATCCAACTTCAGCATCTTACAGGTTGATATCAAGCCTTCCCAACAGCATTGCTTGAAAACAATGTCCTTTCCCAGCTGAGTGGTCTTGGCATCCTGGGTGAACAGCTCATGTTTTTTAAATAATAATTTCACCATCCTCCTGTGTCGATCTGTCACATGGGTTTTAGATGAACTACTGCTGCTCGTTACCTTGATAATGGGCTATGACTGGGGTATTCAGGGTTGTCAGGTCCAGTGCCGGCAGTTTAGGGAATAATAATATCTATCCATCGACGTGTAGATTTATATCTTTACTCCCTGTGCTGTTGGGCCCTTCTGAATTTCTCTCATTTTGCTGTATATTTTCATCAACTTCAAACTTCTGCCTTCAAACAGTGCTCTATTTTGTCATGGTAAAAGTTTGACTGCAAAAGGTAAATGGACAATGTCAGTCAAGTTCCCACCCCAATAATTTTAGTCTTTTGTTATCAGGAAACTCCTTGCAAAGAGAAGTGAGCTTTGGCTCAGGCTTTTGTTTATAAGCAAGGCCTCTGGTGGACGACAGCTGCGGCCGGAGGCTGAGCTGCTAGCGTTGTGTCATGTCCGTGTATTCATTCGGTCCATTCAACGTATATCTGCTGAATGGGCGTCCCATGCTGGGAACTGTTCTGAGGGCTAAATAATGAAACGAAACAGGCAAAATTCTTGTTTGCAGGGAGAATGTGTTCCAGAGAGGAGCCAAGGTTTCACAAAAGAAGAAACTCCACTCGTCTGTGGGAAGATAAACTTGCTGCTTCCGTAGCACAGGCATTGATTCTGCTCAGACCTGCCGAGGGTTCAGCTTGTGCTCATTTATGTCGGTGGACAGGCCCTGCAGCCAGCCCTGCTCACCCGGGAGCATGTTCCTGGCACAGCTGCCACTGAATTGACTGAAAAGAAAACAGCCAATTTTGTAATTGCTGGCCATGCTCTTCTCACCCTGCAGGTTTTCTACATAAGATGTGATGGAGCAACATGTAGAGGCAAGATGTTTTTGTGATTTTGCTTCCAATTTGTTTCACAAAACTTTCTGAGCGCTAGAAAATTCAAAACCTTTCCACCAAATCCTGAAGAACGGCCGTTTCAGCGAGGCGCCCCCGTCTTAGGGCACAGCCCCGGGGGGTCATCGCTTGCTCCCGGCCACCTGCACATTCTGAGCAGCACAAACGCAGAGAAAAAACATGAACTTTGGAGCCAGGCAGGCTGGGTCTGAATTCCAGAAATGCCATTTATTTTTTCTCTCTGTAAAGTGGGGATGATAACCTCTTGTTATTGAACGAGACAGGTGATGCAGGAAAAGTGCCTGCCACAGTATCTAGCACATAGTAAGTGCTCAGTAAATACCACGCATCAGTTTTGTATTATTTAATAATGCTCACTACTCATCCTTCCTATAAACACTGGATACATCCTGGGAAGGCGACATTCTGTGGAGGGGGTTTCTAAGAAGATCTCTTTGGGAGACTATAAAGTTTGCTCTCCTCTGACACTCTTCCAAGTGGGTGTGGGGAAATTTTGTTTCTCTAACACCACACGCTTTCCAGTCACCAACATGTCCCCCCCTCATCTTTTCACCTACAGTGTCCTTCTCCGGCCCCTCACCCGACACATTTTAGGTCTGAAAGGCAGCTGCAGCATGGGAACCTGTCCCTCGGCCTCCCCACTCTGGGAAGCGCTGGAGGGCCGGACGAGACGTGTCGACAGGAGGCAGGCTTGCCCTGCAATCTTCCACCTGCCGCATGCCAGGCCAGGGACGAGAGAGGTCCCGATGGCACTGACATTTCAGCATGGAGACACACAAACAAGGCAACTACAAAGCATGTTTTATTAGCGTCGTGAAGACAATACCCTGGGCGATGGGGCTGAGAGTCCCAGCATGGCCAGTGGGTTACATTGCTATAAACTTTGTTGTTTCCTCTGTAAAATGGAAATTACGTTTTCAGGCCCGCGTGCACAGCCTGGCCGACACCCAGAGCTGACTGTGATCCCAGCAGGGCTGCTTGGCCGTCTCTCCCTGCCTCTCTCTGTTGGACTCTGGCCGCTCCGCCCACTGCTTATACCACGGCGCTACCAGTCCTCATCTCGCTTTCTCTCTGCCATGATCACTGCCGTTCCTGATGACGACCGAAGCATGGAACCCTCCCCTCTCCTGTTTCATGTAAAGTCAAGCTCCTCAGAGAGCTGCAGAGTCCCCCTCGTTAAGCCCCACCTTTCCTCCTTGGAAGAACACCTGCATTTGCACCGTGGCTGGAGTGACACCCACCCCACAAGCGTGTGCTGGGACCGGGAGGCGACAGCCCTGATCTCGCTTGGCTGGCTCTCCTCATGGAGTCTCCGGGGGCAGAGAACAGCACCAGCATGGGAGCTGGCTGTGCTCTCCTCTGCAAATGGAGACTAGGCCACAGGGATCTGGTCCCCTCGGCTGCGACAGGCTGGACGGAGGGTGAGAAGTGCAACTGCTTGCCCTTCCTGGGGCGAGACCCCAGCCACAGACGGAGCAGGGAGAGGGAGCTCCCATATTTCCGTCTGCATGTGCTCAGGATGGAGCTTCTGCCACAAAGAGCTTGGGAGCCACTGAGCCGCCGCGGCTCGAATGCCTCAGACTCGCTGCTCTTACCAAGATGTAGACTTTCTTGAATGCATGATTCTCCATTTCCTTTAGGGACTCAGGACAATTTCCAGAGGTTTTAAATGGTTTATTTTTTATAATTTTCACCAGTGAAATGGCTATTTTGCTGGGGAGATGGTCCTCTGAGCTCCATAGTCTCTTGTTCCAGAATCCCACCTGTTTTTCTGGAAGTTCACACTCCTAATCCAATAAATGTGGCACATGGCACTTGTCTCATACTGGGTTGGTCTGTTAGCTGCCGTGATAGCTGTGACAGTTACTCAACAAGCAATAAATTACTTAGAACCTCGCCTACGAATTGATGTATCAATTATGAGCCAAGATTTTTAAAAGATAATAAAGCATATTTGGTCACATTGCTTTCACCAAAATTATTATTGAGAGCAAAATATGTTTACCCAGTTTATAAAGTAAAATTAAATTATTTTTTAAAGTGTTTATTTCTATTTTATCACTATTTTAAAATGTATTTTGTGTCTTAAAATGCACATATGTATTGGTGCAACAGTACATAAAAGTTAAATAAACTAACAAGTGTAGGAAGTCCTTCTGTACGTGGCTCGAACATGCACACACCTCAGCGGCTGTAGTTGGTTACCCGCCTCCACAGCGTGGAGCAGGGGCAGGTTCCTCAGTACGTCAACCATGAGTAACTCAGCACAAAGTTCGCTACCAGGTCCTCAGTCCACAGATCAGCGCATGTCACAGACGTGTGACATGGATGGTCAACAGAGCTCACTATCCAGAGATACCAGGAACAGCTCTATAGGAACTTTTCCAAAATTTTAGGACATTTGCATTACGATTTACTTCAGAAGCTGATGTGTCCTGGGCTCTAGGAACTAAGGACTCCATAAGAACTGACAGGCTTCCTTCAGGAAATGTGAAACTTTAACAAATGGCTGAGTTCAAGGGTGACTTGGGCTCATGCTGCAGTTGCCTTCTGCTGAGTAACAAAGTAGCCCAAATGTTGTCATGGAAACACAAGCACTTGGCTCCAGACTGTGGGCTCAGCTGGGAAACTCAAACAACAGGGCACACTTGGGGTCCTAGGGAGCGGGACCATCTGGTGCCTTCTTCGTTCCCAGGCTAAGGCGACTCGTCTGGAGAGGACCACTGCCACGTGGACTGGGCTTTTCACAGCCAGGCAGCTGGGTCTCCAGAGCGAGAGCCAGGCAGGAGGCGTGGCATTTTATGACCCACCCTGAGAAGTCACAGCTGTGACTCCCACTAATTCCTACTGGCCAGGAAAATCATGAGCCTGCTCAGATTAAAGGGGATGGGACACAGACCCCCAATTCCTAATGGGAGTAAAGAATTGTAGTCATACTTTAAAAATAGCCACAGCTTGTTTAATACTAATTTCCCCTGGAAATTTATTTTTGTGACTATTTCCTTCTATTAACATAGTGAAAAACAGGAGTTTTAAAATCATTTTGGCCAATGCTAATTGAGGCTCAATCAGAAATTATAATATTAAGAATTTTCTAATGACTGCAGATGTTTAGCAAGCTGGTCACAGTTTCCTTAGGAAGTAGTCACAGGACAGGTAAGCTCTGCAGGCCACCCGGAGAAGGGAGCGGAAAGTGCTGCCCTGGGGCTACGTTGGAGGAGGCCCTGGGCATCAAGGTGTGCATGGGTCCTACAAGGGCAGGACAGAAGCCACGATGCCCTACTTCTAACTCTGCCCACAGCTGACTCTGGAATAAATCAAGATTCCCCTGCATTCTTGGACCAAAGTCCTGCAAATGTTAAAAACTCGAAATTCTTTTGTCTGGAAAATAAAACCATAAATCCTGCTGTGCATGTCAGCTCACCCACAGGACACTCAGAGGCATGGTGCTGGCTTGGTGAGTAGGAGCTTCTGGCTAGGATGAGGGTTTCAGGAGGATACTGCTTTTCAGGGACACCTGACAAGAGGTAGAAGAGCAAGGCCCAGGCCCCTGGTTTTATTTTTGTTTTATTTTTTGTTAACCCTAGCACAAGGATATTTTTCCTTTTTTTAAAAGATATCTTTATTGATTTGAGAGAGAGGAAGGGAGAGGGAGAGAGAGAAACATCCATGATGAGAGAGTCATGGATCGGCTGCCTCCTGCACGCCCCCTGCTGGGGATGGAGCCCGCAACCCGGGCGTGTGCCCTGACCGGGAATCGAACCTCCATCTCAGGGATCCTAGGTCGACACTCAACTGCTGAGTCACACTGACTGGGCTCAAGGATATTTTTCCATTGATTTTTAGACAGAGTGGAAGGAAGAGAGAGAGAGAAACATCCATATGAGAGAGACATATCAACTGGTTGCCTCCCGCATGCACCCTGACCAGGCCAGGGATCAAACCTCCAACCCAGGTACATGCCCTTGGCCAGGAACTGAACCTGTGACCCTTTGGTGCCTGGGCCAATGCTCTAACCACTTAGACACACCAGCCAGGGCCTGGCCCCTGGTTTTGTTAACAGGCCCAGAGAGGAAAAGTGATTTGCTGAGGATGCTCCAGATGCGGGAGGACAGCTCCAGGCCCATCCAGTCCCCTCACCTGTGAAACAGGGAATATGGAGAAGACTGGGCCCAAGTGAGGACAGTATGTGGTCACTGGGCTTAAAAGGTCATTTTCTATTGAGCAGAAGCTGTCTGAACACAGGTGGGCTGGTCAGTGAGAGAGGTTTACCAAGACCAGGTGAGCACTGTGAAGCGTAACAGGTTAGCAAGGTTAGTGTCTTCTGTCCCCAAGTACTTTCCTATAATAACTTTTTTTCTTTTTTATTTACTCCTTTGGATTAAATCCTTGGAAACTGATATAAAAAAACAAAAGAAGCCCAGCCAGTGTTGCTCAGTGGTTGAGTGCCGACCCAGGAACCAAGAGGTCACAGTTGGATTCCAGGTCAGGGCACATGCCTGGGTTGTGGGCTTCACCCCCAGTCGGGGGCGTGCAGGAGGCAGCCGATGGATGACTCATCACTGATGTTTCTGTTTCTCTCCCTAAAAAAATCAGTAAAACATTATATATATATAATTTTTTTTTTTTTTAAAGCCAAAAGAAGGTGACCTGAGTGGCTCTGCACATTAAACGGTGACCGCACGTGAATAGCCTGCTTGACCCTTGTGCTGGATGAAGCTTTGCCTTCAGAGGAAGGTTGGCAAGAGGACAGGGAGAGGTCAAGTTCTCAGGCAGGGGATAAGCTAGGGAGATGCCCCAAGAAGAGAGACCACATAGAGGGCCTTGAGCAGGCGGTGAGAAAGAGGCGGGACAAGAGACTTTAGGGGAGACAACCACTAGCAGGAGGAGCAGCTGACCCACTGCACGATCGCTCAGTGCTGGTCCAGCTTACCTGTTTGTCTCGTTTAGTCTGCACAATGGCCTGTGTCCATGATGTTACTGCCCTCACTGTGTGGTAGGAGCTTTCCTGCCTCCTACGGGTTAAGAAGCTTGTGCACAGTGACCCACGGGGACCAGACAGTGTTGGGATGCACCCGGGGTTACGATCTGGGTCACTGTGCTCCGCAGCCAAAGCAGTGCAGACGCAATGCTTTTCCCTACGGCCAGCTCCATAAATTACTTTCTCCCAGAGAAAAATCTCTATAAGTGACTCAATGACATCTCAAGTTACAGCCAGTGCCATCAGAAGGGCAAGGCAAAGGGTGCAAACCCATCTGCACCACTAGAAAGATATACTTAAGGGCCAGCCTTGGCATCGGATCCGTGGGTTCATTCAGTAGAGAGAATAAACCTTTGTATGTTCCCTCCAAGTTTATCCCGGGGTGTGACAATGCCAGTTTGGGAACCAGGAGCAATAAATCTCTCAGCACCAAACCCACAGGTCCCGCCACCCAAACATCTGGATATCGTCCTGAAAGACGTAAGACTTAGAGCAAGGGCTTGTACTTCTTGGACTTGGGCCACAGGAAGGCCTGCCCTGCATGTGTTTGGAGGCTGAACTGAGTTTTGGCTGCAAGAAAAAATAGTAAAAATTTTTAATTTTCAAAAGGTCTTACTGTACTGTGCCCTTCGGCAAGCGTGTCGCCCCTCTGCTGAGAGGCCCAGATCCGCACAGTGGGTGTGCTGGTCCCTGGTGTCCCCAGGGCTACAAATATCCCAGTGGTGCTGAAAAAACACTGGCTGCTGCTCATGTCCCCCTGGAGCTCCTGGGGGAACCTGGAACAGGTGACACATGAGGCGGGCCAATCTCATTTCACCCCATTACAGCCCCCCCCCCCACAGTGCCACCGGGCGACAACAAATTACCTTTCTGAAAATCTGCCTCCTGTGGGCGACACAGCGGAGGGGTAATTAATTATTCTATCTGCATTTTGTCTTTTCAGTTTCCTCTTCCCATTTCCCACATTCTATTTTTAATCTTCGCTCAAAAACATATTTTACAAGCTGGAAGGGGAGAACACTGCATAAAGAAAATTAAAACAGGATGTGACCTGTTTGAGGAATGAAACATTTTAAAGCAATCAGCTAAAGTGCTCTCAATTATAAAATGAACATTCTCCAGGAGGAAGGCGGGCCTAGCCGATCGTCATTTTCTAAGGTTACAATGTGTCCAAGATGATGCCTTTAGCATCTGAGTTAAAGTTCAATATTTACTTCACTTATGATCGATCTAAATCCTGTCAATTGGCTGGTTGAGTTTACTAGAAGACAGCACTGACGACATTGTGGGGTCTCCTGTAATTAGGGACGTCTGTCCTTCCCTGAGGACTGCACGTTCTGTGCCGCCTGAAGCAACACTTGGTTCTCGGTGATGTTTTTTCTCAGATGTCAACCCAAGTGCTTCCCACATACTGGGTGCTGACAAATCCTTGCTCTTTGGTGAATAATCAGTTTGGGGTTAGGTTTTCTATCGCCCGTGATCATCTGAAGACAGGCTAGTGAGTGGTGGGATGATGCAAATTAACACACAGCAAACACTGCCATGTTGAAGGGGGCTCCCCGGCACCCCAGGAGATGCGGGTCCCAGACACGTTTGCCACTCCGCAGAGAGGAGACACATAAAACAGTCAGACAGCTACACACATCAGCACGTGATTGGATGTTGACACGAATGAGACAGGCTCCAGCCATCGTCTCTGCACCGGATGGTCACTCAGAGGAGGTCCTAGCAGTGTGCCCTTTGTTGCTCCTTGTAGCTTTGATGTAGCTACACTGGGTGGAGGGATGGGAATCCAACGGGGAGGGGTACACAGAGCCCCAAATTCATCTGCTGGACATATACACACTGTGCCATGAGCACCATTTAGTTGAATCTGGAAAAGGTTATTTGTCGCACACCACAGCCTTGTCTGGCACCTGGCCGGGTCACGGTGAGCAGAAGACAAGTAGACAGAGGTGATCCTTGAAAGTGCCCCTTCTAACCTGCAGTGCTTGTATTGTTTTCTCCTGGCATCTACTTGTGGAGGAAATTTTTTAGCTGGTATTTTATTTTATTTATTTATTTTAAAAAATTTATTGATTTTAGAGAGAGGAACCTAGAGGGAGAGAGAGAGAGAGAAACATCAGTGATGAGAGACATCAATCAGCTGTCTCCTGCACGCCCCCTACTGGGGATCGAGCCCACAACCGGGGCATGTGCCCTGACCACGAACCGAACTGTGACCTCTTGGAGCATGGGATGACCCTCAACCACTGAGCCACACAGGGCTCTATCTGGTATTTTAAATTCAAAACTTGCCACTAATAGAGTAATTAAATATTTAGAAGATGAGTTTTGCCTCTGATGTTTCTTCTTTGACCTTCTTGAAGGGAAAACGTTGAAGTCCCTGTTGTTTTCAGAGTGAGGCTGGAGGACACGTGTCTGCTGGAACGAGGTGTCCCATTTATTAGACATACTAACAAGTGTATAAATATTTGTTCCATTAAACATAACTAAAAACTACAAGACAAAGTTAAACCAAAGACTATGCATTTCTATAACTATGTATTGTTCCATTAAAAACTTAAAAAATAACTCATTTTTTATAAAATAATTGTTTAGAAACTTCAAAAATATATAGAAAAATAAAAGAAAAATGTAAAAGCCCAGATTAGAGCTCTCTGCTTCTAAGCGCACAACACTGGCCATCACAACATCAAGCTCAACTGAGAGTAAAATCCGGCGTTGACAAAGTGTCCTCAGACCTCTGTCCCCTGGCCTCCTCCCCTTTGCAGCTTGAGAGCCTGGCGACCTTGGCCTTGGCTTTCTGCTCCGGCTCCACTCACTCCACGTGGCTTGGAGTCCACGGGACCTGTGCAGACTGAGCATTATTTCCAGCCAAGAGCAAACCTTTCTGCACTCCTAACTCTGGCTTTGGAACCTACGCTCTGCGATCTCGTCCTGCGTTCTGCTGGTCTCTGGATATAAATTATCCCTAAATGGCTCAGCTACCGCTCCATAGCAGCTGCCTGCTCCTCGGTGACACTCAAGCTGCTCTAACCTCCATCAGTGAGCACGGGGATCGAGCTTGTCTCCACCCAGTCTCACCCTGCCTGCTCCTGCCTCTCCCGGTGACTTTCAAACACAGGTTCCTCCGCACTGAGCCGGAATCTCCCAGTGCTCCAGCTCTTCCCTGGCTCTTCACAGACAGTCACACGTATTTCTCTACAACAGCCAGCAAGCATTTAGAGCTATTTCTACCCAGAATGTTGAGTCCAGGGACAGGACAAGCGTCTCAGATGTGTGATGTCCTTACAGGTTAAGCCTGCCCTGGATACCTCCCTCCCCTCCCCCGACATGCACCTCCTGACCCCCACCATCTGGCGGGACAGTTCTTGGTGCTGAAGAGCTATTTCCTCAGGGTAGGAAACCTAAACTGTAATCCATCAATTGATGGAGGTTTGTGATGGACAAATTTGAGAGTTAAAAACTCCACAGGGGACCCAGTGCTGGGGGAGGAGGCACCCACTTTTGTGAGTTTTATCTCTAGGAGTGGACCAGGTTCTCACAGTGAATATCGTGGCCAGATAAACACAAAAACTAATAATAAAAGCTTATTTACCTCAGTTCCTTTCATCCACTACATCATGTCCAACTTTCAACAAACAATTACAAGGCGGGTGAGAAGACAAAACCACAGTCTGAAGAGGCGAAGCAAGTACCAGAAGCAGACGCAGATGTGGCAGAGATGTGGGGATCCTCAGAGCCAGAAATAGAACAACCAGGATTAACGTTCTCAGGGCTCTAAGGAGAAAAGCGGACAAAGTGCAGGAACACGTGGGCAATGCAGGCGGAGGCTGAGCTTCTGAGAGGGAATCAAAAGGAAGTGCTCGGGAACCAAACGCTGTCGCCAGGAGCGAGTGCCTCGGAGGGGCTCATCCCTAAACATGCTCAGGAAAGAACCCGGAGCTGAAGGAAATGTCCATGGAAACTCACAAATGTGAAATGCAGCAAGAAAAAAAAGAACAAAAAATATAAAATATTCCAGAATTGTGGCACAATTACATACTTACACTACGTGGTTAATGGTGAGAAACCACATGCTTTCCTGCTGAGACCAGCAACAAGGCAAGATGCCCATCTCATGACTTCTGCATTGTGCTGGACGTCTTGACCAAGGCCATGTCCTCACCAAGGCCATGTCAGAGCGGGGCCAGCAGGGGAGGCCCTGGGGTGGGGTCCTCACTGTGCTGATGTCTCCTTTCAAGCCAAGGGCAACACCTCCAAGTCAGTTTGGGGAGACTTGGCCTGTGAACTCCTGGGGAGGCAGGACTGGCTCCAGCCCCTGCCTGGGAGCCTGGGGTGACCCCGCAGCTGGCTGGCTGCCCTGACTGCAGCTCCTGGAGAGGAGCTGAGCTCCCAGCAGCCGGCTGTCCTGCTTGGCAAAGCAAAGGGTGGGTTTTACTCTCCTTACACAGATGTTGGCTGCGGCTTAAAAGTCTTTCTCACAAGGGGCCCATCTGGACAGGGAAGGTGATCCCAACAGGAGGGAACCTGTGGGAGCTGCAGCACTCTGAGCGGCACCCCCTCTGCACGGTTGGGGCTACAGTTGAGGATCCCCAGCAATTTTGGGTGGGGGATGGGGCCTGAGGAACTCACAAAACAGCCCCACTGTGCCAGTAAGTGGGGCTTTCTGCACTCTCTTCTGACCATGGAGTAAAGAAGCAGAGACCCCACACCTGCTGCTATGCAGGGCTCCCCGCCAGGTTCAGGGCCCCATGCAGGACTGGGCTGGGGAAAGGAAGCCGAGAGCTTTGCTGTCCTGTGGTAAGGGCCTAGGGCTGTGGGGTCATGCTGGTTGCAGTTTAGGTCATTTAGGAGGGGCTTCGAGCCATTGGGCAGCTGTGCAGCCTGGACGTCGCTGACCCGCTGAGGCTGGCGGTGTCTGTGTCCATCCGGGAAGGCAGCACAGGGCTGGGGGGTACATCCCCGGGCTGCACCTCTCGTGTGTATACGTTAGAAAATGTCTGTGAAGGCTTCCACGCTGGCATTCGGCTTTATCTTCAGGATCATCTTGAGCAGACCACGCATGTGCTAGGAATTCCACAGCCTGGGGGACCAATGTGGTCGAGGTGACAAGTGCACACGGGCCTTTGGCTCTGTGCACAGTGCGTTCGGAGAGTGTGGGGGGTGCCACAGGGCCAGGGTGCTGTGTGCCTGCAGGACCTGGGAACACAGAAGATGCTCTGGGTTTGCTTCCAGGAACCCACAGGGCACAAGGTGGGGGGCCAGGCTCCAAAGGGCACTCCCTTGGCCACCTGCTGACCCCACCCCGTCACAGTTGTGAGTGGGTAATGGACTTGAAGCTGACCATACTCGCCACCACCCCAGGCTTTCCATGGGGAGGGGGAAGTAAAGTTTGTTGAAGTCCAGCATCCAGCCTTTTAAAAAACACAAAAAGAACACAGGCAGGCGGTGAGTTTCTACAAGTTATAAATGGCCTCGTGGGGTGTGGGCACGTCCCCCCCACCCAGGCAGATTTGGTCCCCAGTATTATTCATCCAGACGGGGCAGAGGGACCAGAAGGACCTGCGTGAAACTTCCTTTTGGCAAGTACAAGGTGCCCCACCTTTTTCTGAAGCCACCTCAGTCTTCGAGCCAGGAGCCCCAAGGTTCCTCTCGCTGGATCCAGAGGCTCCCGAGCTTCTGGTTTGTGGGGCAGCACAGGACTGGGGTCACTTCCACCCTTAGGGACTTGATTCTCTCCACTCAGGGCTCAGCGGCAGAAGTGGCACCTGTGCGGGCACCCCCTCCCGGGGCCCCAGAGCGCGCAGGCACAGGTGTTGAGCGTAGACGTGTGGTCAGAAGAGGTGAGGGGACCTGGAGGTCCAGGCGGGGCCCTTAAGACTAGAGCCCAGGAGAGGCCCCAGCACAGCACCGTAAGGGCCCCCCACACCTCAGCAGGGCCAGAGCAACACCAGCCCCCTCGGAGGAGCCCCTCTCCCCCCAGCCCTGAGTGCACAGGCTCCCCCTGCCCGGGAAAGTGGGGAAACTCCCGGGAGAATGGGCAGAGTCACCTTTGATTGACAAATATAAGCACCACCCATCCCGACATCAGTCAGACTTCGGAGCCCCGTAGGGAACTTTTGTCCTCCTCCCGACCTGACCTGCGCTGTGACGAGTGGACTCTCCTGCCGTCTGAGTTTGCTCTCCCCTAGGTCAAGGTTATCCTTCTGTTCTCAGGCCTCCGGCACCAGCCACATTTCCCAACTTCTCTGGTGCTCTGGGCACTTTCCTTGTTCTTGGAGCTCCTGTCCAGTTCCCTCTGATGGATGCTTCCAGCCAGCCTTGGTTCTCTCCTGACCGTCTTCCTGGCACCCCACGAGCTCCCCCTTCCCCTTCCCTGTGCCTCATTACTTCACACCTGTTTCTCCCTCTCCTGTGTCCACCTGCTGGACCACGGGCTCCCACAGCGCAGGGGCCTTGTGTCTCCTGATGTTCAGGGCAGGCAGTGACAACGCACTCCTGTCAGTCACCCAGAGCCTCACAGCCCCCACCCGAGGTGGGAGGGCAGCCGTCCTTGCATTTACAAACGGACAAATAGCTCAGGGACCTTGGTTGGTTGCCGTGTCCGGGGTGGAACCGTGTGAAAGATGTTTGTCCATTGAACCCAGAGTCAGTAAGCTCCCAGGTCCCAGGCTGCCTACCCGGAGTCCGGGTCCTGGCCCTGAATCCTGTTCCCCAGACAGGTACATGGGTGATACATGGAGACAGACAGACAGGCAGACAGGGGAGCGGGTGATAGAAGAGATGACAAAGGCATTGACCTAACCCGGTGCGGGTGGTCCCAGGGAGCAGGACTGGTGAGCAGGAGGCCATCTCCAGCCGCTGGGTTGGGGATGCTCTTACTCTAACTTCTGCGCAACCTTGAGATTATTTTCAAAACATGACAACCGCTGCAGGCGCCTGTTCTGCTTTTCATTTCTGGCGCTTCCCACTTGCTGGACAACTAGGGCTGAAGCGGCACTAATCCCTCGGGTGTCAGAAGGTGCCTCTGGAGGCAGGTGGGGCGGCAGGGTCGCCCCCGCCCCGCCACCCCCTCCCACCCCCCCACCCCCCCTCCCACCCCCCCACCCCCCCTCCCACCCCCCCACCCCCCCTCCCACCCCCCCACCCCCCCACCCCCCCTCCCACCCCCCCACCCCCCCTCCCACCCCCCGCACCCCACCCCCTCCCACCCCCCTACCCCACCCCCCCGCACCCCACCCCCTCCCACCCCCCCCGCACCCCACCCCCTCCCACCCCCCCACCCCACCCCCTCCCACCCCCCCACCCCACCCCCCCGCACCCCACCCCCTCCCACCCCCCACCCCCCCGCACCCCCCTCCCACCCCCCACCCCACCCCCTCCCACCCCCCACCCCACCCCCTCCCACCCCCACCCCCCCGCACCCCCACCCCCCACCCCGCGGCAGGTCGGGGAGAGAACGACCTTCCGGGCTGCACGCGGGCGCAGGGAGACCTGCTCCACCCAAACGGAGCCAGTGTCCTCAGCTTCCAGTCGCCCCAACAGGACCCCACCGGCCTGGGAGGCAGCCCGCGCACCCCAACCTGCCGCTCGGGGCGTCTTCGGGTCGGCGTCTAACAGGTGAGCGCGAGCGGGCGCGCCCACCGCTTCCGCCCCAGCGGGCTCCCTGCCCCGAGGGGGGTGACTCCCGGTGGGGGGGTGACTCCCGGTGGGGGGGGGGACCCCGGTTGCGGCCCGGCGCCTGTCCCCTCGAGCTGGGCGGGCCCTGCGCGACCTCGGCCCGCGGGCGCCGCCCTCACCTGCTCCCCCGGCTGCTGAAGGGGCGGGGGGACCGGGGCGGCGGGGAGCGGGGGGGGGGGGGACCCGGGGCAGCGGGGGGGGGGGACCCGGGGCGGCGGGGAGCGGGGGGGGGACCGGGGCAGCGGGGAGCGGGGGGGGGACCGGGGCAGCGGGGAGCGGGGGGGGGACCGGGGCAGCGGGGAGCGGGGGGGGGACCCGGGGCAGCGGGGGGGGGGACCCGGGGCGGCGGGGAGCGGGGGGGGGGGGACCCGGGGCAGCGGGGGGGGGGGACCCGGGGCGGCGGGGAGCGGGGGGGGGACCGGGGCAGCGGGGAGCGGGGGGGGGACCCGGGGCAGCGGGGGGGGGACCCGGGACAGCGGAGGGGGGGACCCGGGGGAGCGGGGGGGGGACCGGGGCAGCGGGGGGGGACCGGGGCAGCGGAGGGGGGGACCCGGGCAGCGGGGGGGGGGACCCGGGACAGCGGAGGGGGGGACCCGGGCAGCGGGGGGGGGACCGGGGAGCGGGGGGGCCGCGGGCGGGGGGCGGGGCGCGGGCGGGCGGGGACCGGGGCGGCGGCGGGGCCCCGAGCCCGAGCGCGCCCCTGCGGCGGCCGCGGAGCCGGGATGAAGGCGCCGGCGCTGCTCCCGCGCGCGCTGCTGGCCTGCTGCGGCTGGCTGCTGGCCCCGGTGAGTGCGCGCCCGCCCCGGCCCGAGGAACCGAGCCCGACCCCGCGGGAGGCGCGTTCGCCCGGGACCCGCCGGGACCGCGGCCCCGCGCGCTCTGCGGGGGGAGCGGGGTCCCGGGCGCGCCCCCCGGCCCTGCGCGGAGATGCGGTCGGTCTGGCGCCGCCCGGCGAGAGGCGATGGGGCCCCCGAAACTTTCCCGGGGCGGCCGCGCTGCGCTCTTCCCGCCGCACCCCGCAGCCCGTGGGCCCCGGACCCACGTCCCTCCCGAGGCTGCGAAGCCGAGGGCGGGGCGGGGGAGCCGCTGCCGCCGGGGCGCCGGGGGGGCTGTGGCCCGCCCGGGGAGCGCCCCCTTCGCGCCGCGGGAAAGCGAGCCCGCGGGCCTGCCCGGTCCTGGCGGCCGTCGGCGCCCGGTCAGCGGCGGGGAGCAGCCGGGGGCGGGGCCCGGGGGCGGCGGCGGCGAGGTCCCAGGGCCGGGGGCGCGCGGCCCGAGGCCAGAGTCCCGCCATCTGGGGCCGTCCAGCGACCGGCGCGGGGGCACAACAGCTCCAGGGCTTGTTTGAAAAATGAAGATGCGTGTGGCCCAAGGACCCTTCCCTGCGCTCCCCGGAGGCCCTGCTCCCCGAGGGAACCGCACCGACCCTTTCGCGGTCTGTCGGCAGCGGGGAAAGTAAACGGCGAGAGCGCCCGGAGCGCGATCTTCTTTCTTTGGAAAAAGTAGAACTTTGTGCAGACGTGCGGGGCCCGGCTCCGGCCAGCGCCGCAGTGTCTCTGAGAACGTGGGGCCTTTGGGAAAACGCAGCAGAATGTGCCCTTAGGACGAGCCCGCGGGCTGGTCGGTTGCTCCCGCGAGCGGACAGTAGGGTCACCGCCTGGTCTCCGCTCCGCTGACCCTGCTCAGTGGAGGCCAGCGCCTGTCTCCACCGCCTCGTCCCACCTCCCCTCTGCCTTAGTGCGAAGCTCCTTCAGGCCAAGTCCTGAGCGTGACCTGCAGCCTCGGAGATAACCTCAGCGCTTCAGGCTCGTGCGCCCCACGGGAGGCCACCCCCAGCTGGACCCTGCTGGCCTCTGGGGAGTGCTCCTCGGGGGGTCTTCCCTGTGGACCTGTCTTCACTGCCCTGAAACCAAGGGCTGTGGAACGGAGGAAGGACTCAATGTTGGAAGGTTCTTGGGTTAAAGAGCTCCATTGCCCCCAAATTGTACACTAACGGCCTGCAGTGTGTTCTGTTTGCAAGCTTGTTTCAGCTGCTCAGAAAAAAATCTACTGGGTTTTAAACTATTTTTTAAAATATATCTTTACTGATTTCAGAGAGGGAAAGGGAGAGGGAGAGAGGGAGGTAGAAACATCAATGATGAGAGAGTCATTGATCGACTGCCTCCTGCACGCCCGGGACCGGGGATGGAGCCCGCAACCCGGGCCTGTGCCCTGACCGGGAATTGAACTGCGCTCTCCTGGATCCTAGGTCGATGCTCAACCTCTGAGTCACTCCAGGCTGGGCTGTATTGGGTTTTATATTTTATAATTCCTTCACAAATTAAATAGTGAAGCTTTATTTATTTATTTTAAACATTTTTTCCCCTCACTGATTTTTAGAGAGAGAGGAAGAGAGAGAGAAAGAAGAAACATCCTGCCTCCTGCACGCCCCCTACTGGGAATCGAGCCCACACCCCGGGCATGTGCCCTGGCTGGGAATGGAACCGGTGACCCCTTGGTGCACAGGCCAACGCCTAACCAACTGAACCCCCCCAGCCAGGGCAGTGAAGCTTTTTTTAAATAACCATGCCATAAATACGAAGGCGATTGCTTTCAAATGAGCGTTAGTTTGGAAGCAGTTACAACTCTGCAATGTGGGGGTTTTTTTGTAGAACATTTGCTTGAGTGTCCTCTTAGGATGGAATTCTTAGTTTTTGTTTTCTTTTTAACCTTGACCAGGTGAACAGCATTCACCCAGAATGCCAAATTCATCTGCAAATACAGGAGGAAGAAACAAAATGTGCAGAGCTTCTACGGGCTCAGACAGAGACATACAAAGGTAAGGCGAGGGCCTGGAGGGTGAGGCTGCCCCAGAGATGGGCAACCTGACCAGCAGATAGCTCACACCTCAAACGGGTGTTTTAAGGTCACCTGTATCTTTAATAAATTTCTGGTAAAACTCATATGGAGGGGAAACCTTTAAAAAGAAAGCTTTAATCCTTAACAGAAACAGTTTCCATGGTTTGAGACAATAGCAACTGTTACTAAAATAATTTCATGGGTGTTGTTATGCTTTGCAAGAGCAACTCCACTTTCCATGAGTATTTATCTATTTCTTGCATTTTAACTTCTTAGTAACATCACAGAATTTTGGTCCAGTTAAGAACAACAGGAACGCAACAGAAATCAGACAGGAAAATGAGACTTTTGTTCTCCTGAGGACAGACCTATCGTGAAGACAGCAAACTTGCTGGTTTTCTTTTCTTCGGGTCAAAGACAGATACTGGGACTAGGTGCCCTCGACCTGGGCACATCCACATTTTATAAGCTCAGAAGGTCCTGGGGTAACAGCCAGGTTATAAACAGTAGCACAACGGTTTGTCCTTCAGCCGTCCTCCCTGTTCTGTGTCCTTATTTTACCTTCTTCCACAAAAAACTTCAAGTCAAAGTAAGGGTCTGTGTTAAGGCGTCGGCTGTGCGTGGAGGACCTCAGGCCGGAGTGGCAGATGCGGGCTTCATGCACGACCAGCGCTGCCCAGTAGAAACAGACTGGGAGCCACTCGGGTAGCTTTGAATTTTCTAGGAGCCACATGAAAGCAAGTAAGAAACACGTGAGATTAGCTTTAACAGTACATTTTATGTA
Source organism: Miniopterus natalensis (assembly GCF_054644295.1). NCBI lineage: Eukaryota > Metazoa > Chordata > Mammalia > Chiroptera > Miniopteridae > Miniopterus > Miniopterus natalensis. Next base: position 312,763 of record NC_142090.1, read on the forward strand.
TCCAAATATATCCAAATCACTATCATTTCAACTTGTAATGAACATAAAATATTAATGAGAAATTTTACATTTTCTTTTGTGTGCTAAGTCGCAGAAACCCAGTGCGTCCCAGCTTGGACCCGCGGCACGGCTCCCGCGCTGGGCAGTGCTGCTCTAGACCGAGTGTCCCTCCTGTCCACCTCCTCAGCTGGCGAGGCCTCTGGCTCCAGGGTTCCTCCCAGCTGTAAAGAGCTGTGATTCGGTGGCACGTGCGGTCCTGGTGGACAGATCTTCCTCATGCTCTGGTTAAAGTGTCCAGAGAAACACTAACCAAGTAGCTCAGCTCCACAGCAGACAGGGACCGAGTGTCTGTCCTGTCAAAGCCATGTGCTGACTGCTGACCAGCTACAAGGATAGATGAGACACGGGCCCTGTCAACCAGGGCCTCCCGACAAAACAGTCGTCATGGCCACTGGGGTCCGTGCCCTTCAGTGAACACCAAGAGATTTAGGAAGAGAGGAGACGGAACACAGCTGTTAGAATCATCTAGTTAGTGGCCAGCGATCCCACCTCCTCTCCACACACCGCAGTAGCGGGTGGGCGGCAGTGGCTTCTCCAGAATCCCTAGTAGGCGACCCCGGCCCTGTGTGAAGACCCTGGGGACGGGACTCCCCGCTCACACCGTTCCTGCACAGTCGAGCTGCTGATGGGCCTGGGGCTGCCCACAATGGCATTAATTTGCCCCCCTTGCTCAGCCATGGAAGAAAGAACTTCACAGGAGCATCTTCCAACCTTTAAAGAGCATGTGTAGACTCTGCTCTCTCTTCCTGGGCACTTACTTCTGATTCCTGCAGCTTCTACAGGACACACCTCCCAGGTCCCAGCCACAGCTCTGGACACAGATACTCCCGAAACGGGGGAGGGAGGAGAATTTCACTGGTGGCATTGCTGGCCCAAGGTAGTCAGTTTTATTGTTGGTAAATTCCCAGCACATAGTGCCCCTCTCGTAACTGGTGTCTCAGAGAGAAACTCCTGAGATACTCCGTGTGTTTCTTTCCTGTTACTCTTGATTTCCTACCTCCAGCAGGAACATTTTGTTAGCAATAGAAAGTGGTGTGGTCCTCTTGGGTGACAGGGAGCCTGCCCATGACTATCCCTGAGGACAGCCCTTCGCAGTGGGTCAGGGTGGACTGGACCACGGATGGAGGATGGTGGAAGGACCATCTGTAAGTCTGTGCCGGTGACGCCCCCGGACAGAGGCTGTCAGGGGAGACTCAGGGGCTCAGGTCCTCTGCCATCGTGAAGTGGAATGTTCTGACCCACAATCAGGACTTTTTGTAAAAGATCCAGGATTTCTGGTTGGCTTCTGTAGATGGAGTGTGGTGTTCATACGTTGAAAACACTGTTCTTTTCGTGTTACTCTGTCAGGAGGGCACAGGTGTGAGCCCGGGTCCCTGGCCAGCGTTCATGACTGTGAGCTGTGGCCACAGGGCAAGGAGAGGACTGATGGACTTTACCTAACATATTCCCATTTCTTAAAAGTTTGCAAGTGGTACTTACACAGCCCTGCAGGAGGCAGGCAGACCTCTGTGTGGCCGACGCTGCCTGGGAGTGGTGGGCCCCAGCCTGCCCGGCCGGGGCCATAGATGGCTCGGCACATCCTCAGCCCTCGCTGGGCTCCTCCTGCCTCTGTCCTGACGCCCTCAGAGGTGACCTGTGTGTGACCCATGTCAGATGGACTGGATGACAGTATTGGGGCAGAGACGTGAAAACCACCAAGTTCGTCCTGCCTTCAGCCTGAGCAGAAAGAACTTGGCAGTTTCAGATAAAGGCCGTGAAACGTCCCCCGTGTCTGGAGTGGAGGGGGAATGTCAATCAGTTTTCTCGCAGCGACAAGTACCAGTCCTTGGGCATTTCCTTGCAGCACAGGCTCTGATCGCTAACGTTGGCTCTGTAGCAGACACACGTGCAGCTGACACCCACCTTCCCCCCGGCAGGAAGAGCCTGCGGACGGGCCAGCTGCCCGTCAGCCGGAGAGCAGCTCTGGAGGACAGAGCGTGTCCTGAGCTCCTTGTCTTTCTCCTGCTTGCAGTGTGCATGGCTCAGATGCCAGGGACATAAATAGCACCGAGCTACCAGAACGGAGGGGCTGCAGACGAGGTCGGGCAGGCTCGGCGAGCTGTGCGAGCGTCCTCGCTGGGCGGATGAGTGGGTCCATCCGTAAATATTGTACCTTCGCTTCCTGGAATTAAAAGTGAGATGACGCATTAAGGGTCTGCAGCAGCTAATTTTAAATTCTGTGGGATTAAGAAATTGGGGTGAAAGAGGGCCAGGAGGAAGAAAACACTGGTTTTCAATTCCAGTGGGGTGATTTGTAAGAAAGAAGAGCTCAGGAGGTATTTAGAACTTAGTGAGTTAATATCGATTCATCGCCGAGACTCACTTAATTCTGCCAAGATGTCCATGAGGCACTCGAGGCCACCAGTGCCCAAGAACACAGCTCAGTGCGGCCGTGTCCCCGGCGCGGCCTTGCAGCCCCAGAGCCACCCCACCAGGTGGGCGGGGCGGACGCAGGGTGGAGGAGATGAGGACAGAGCGCGTCGGTCCCCGTGGTGGGCAGTGGGCGACCTGCTCTTCCCGAATGCAGAGAGAGAAGAAAGCCAAAGGGTCTGAGGCAGGAGGAAGGGGCTGTGAGGGAGGTCGGGGCACTGGCAGCGCTTTTGGCAGAAGGTCCTGGGGCAGGAGGAGGAGCTGCTGAGGGCAGACTGGAAGGTGTGGCCCCGAAAGGAGGCGGGAAGGGCGAGAGGCTGGGTCAGGACACTGAGGGTTGTGCGCCAGGTGCCGGGCAGGAGGGCCCAGGGGAGGCTCCGCACTGGGGTGGGGGGACCGTGAGGTCACTAGAACGGGACTAGGACGCTGACTTGCAGACATTCTGGGGCCTCGGCAGCTGGACACACCAGTCCTGTGGCCCTGCAGAGGGTGGCACTGTTGGTCTCAAAGCTGCGACTGCAGAGTCAGGAGGCGCACAGCCGGGCGTCTACGGACTGGGCTGTCCTGACACTCGGGGTACCAGCACTGTGCTCTGCTGAGCTGTGTCTCGCCCGTCATAATACTGTAGATAGATGTCTGGACTGGTCCCGGGAAGTCGCCCAAGTCCCGAGCATAAATCTGCAGAAGATTGTCCTGGGAACAGCATGGAGGACCCGCCCTCTGAGTCCCGGCCTCTTTGCCCCCCTCAAGCCTCAGACAAAGTGTCCCCAGTGCTGTCAGCCAGAGTTCACGTGACACCAACGAAGTCCCAAGTCGGCACAGACGTTGGAGGGGAGCTTTTGGGAATTTTTAATCTATTAGTAGGAAACAGCAACTGTTTATAAAACAACAACAGCAAACACCTGATGGGTGGAAGGCACAAGCGTTAGCCACAGCTCCGCATGTGCTCATGGGGGTTGTGGCCACACAGGGTCCCAAGGGCACCTCTCCCATGCCTGTTTGAGGCCTGAAAATGCTCCCTGCCTTTTCTGTGTCTGCCCCACCCTTGGGTGCAGTCCCGGGCTGGGATCCCACCACAGGCTCCGCATCCACTCAGCTCGGGATGTTTTTAAGTTTGGAGATCGTCGCATTCAGCGTATTTTTCAAATACACAGGTACAAACTGGGTTTCTCTCCGTTTCCATGAAAATTTCTTATGTTCAGGGAGCAACTTTGGTTAGTTCCGGGTTTTGAGTCTTGGTTTAATGTTAATTCAAGTCCCAGCATATGTTCCCCACTGATGAAATCCACTTGGACCGTCCCCCCCAAAATAAAACCTTGCTACCTCCAGATGTAAGGCCTGAACTGGTCTGATTCCAAAGCGCTGTCCGGGGGCAACTTCCCAGCAAGTGGAATCCCGACTGGAGTTTCTAGCTCATGTCTGGGCTTTGGCCATGGGACACGGGATGAGTTTTATGGGACCTGAGGCCCTGAGGTGGGATGGCTGCTGATCTCCTGGGCAGGGAGAGGTCAGAGGGCGGGGCTGCCATGTCGGTGGTCTTTGGACACCTGGGCACCCACTAGCCTGGGGCATCCACCATGAGGAAAGCACACTGGTCACGGGCTTCCAGGCCCAGGGCCCCTGAGGACTGGCCTGTGTGTTTTGCCTGCTGTGAGCACCTCGGAGAAAAGGGTCCCGCAGCACCCACAGCAGGAGCTGCGTGCAGCGGGGGCCCTGGGACCCGCCCCGGGAGGCCAGCGACGTCTGCTTGGCTGGGTTTCAGGTTCCAGCAAATGGCCGGGTTCACAGGAAAGGACAGGGCAGTTTTTAAAAAGGATTTTTCCAATTCCATTGGTGAGTCATTCTAGTCGGCTCCTACGCTTTTAAATTGATGAAAGACCCTAGGGGGCTGGAAAGCAAACAAGTCAAAGGCTTTGACAGCAACTTGAAGATAATTCACCCTTTAAAGACTTAGATCAGGATTTTCGAGCTCAGAGGACTGGTAGGCGTCTCCTCGCTGGTCACGGCCCCGACAGGCAGAGAGGCAGCTGCAAAGCTGAGCCTGGAGGTGGCTCCTCTGATCTCCTTGTGAGGAGGGACTCGATCGCAGCCAGCCGTCCAGACCTGCCCGGGGTGGAGTGTGGCTTTGCTGCGATGCCAGTCTTTATCTGGTTCCGTGTCTTCCTGCCAGAACGCAGAGCAAGAAGCAGGGCCCTCATCTTCAAGGAACGAGAGTGAGCTCAGGAAGCGGAAGAGGGGAGCTACTGGAGGCCTCCGCAGGCCTCTGAGCTGGTCCCAGCAGGGCCCCCACAGCCTCATCTCGCCCCCACGAGCCAGCCCGGTCTTTTCTAGGCCCTTGCTCATGACCTCAGTGCCAGGCAGACGTCCCTCCTGGGGGCCACCTCCCAGCAATGTGGACGTAACTCTAGGGAGGGAGGGTACGGCCTCGCTGCTACTTCCCACCACACGCAAGGCTGGTGGCCCTTTACGTCCCCCAATGTCCCTTTAGGATGTTTGATCCCTCAGTTAAAAGTGGTCCCCAGGATATTGACTATAAAGCTCTTTTTTTACCTTTGCAGTTCTCAGGGAGTCTGGGGGGCTGCTGGCACCGTGTAAATTCTAGTTCAACATTTTACTGTCTAATGATGAATGATTCCTGAATTTCATCACATCAGCAGGAAATAATTTAATAATTCTATTAAAACTCAGAAGGCACCGTGCATGTAGAGTTGCTCAGACACTGTCTGCCGTAGGTCCGGTTATTTTTCAAAGCTGATTAAAAGGAACACGCCGCTAAGTGTATGCTTGGTGATATTGTTGGTGCACATTTAGTTCACAGAATAATTATTTGCCAGATAACTATCTCACGAATGGGCTTTCTGTTTGCAAAGCATTTAAACGCCCAATTCTGTCAGCCTGGTCCTCCTGTCGCTGACGGGCCTCTGTCCCCTCTGCCGTCATTCTGTCCCCTCCCAGCCTGCAGTGGTGTCTGGGACAACCTCACATGCTGGCGCCCGGCGGACGTTGGCGAAACCGTCACGGTGCCCTGCCCCACCGTGTTCAAGGTGTTCAGCAGCCTCTACAGCAAACCAGGTACTTGGTTGTGGGTTTCTGAGCTCCTGGGGGGTTGGTTTCTGCAGAGAGACAGCAAGAGCGGGAGTCCCTTCCTTTACTGTGTGAATCAGGGAACCGCTGAGCCTCGCGTGCCCGGCTGGCTTTAGGAGCAAAAGGACAAAAAGCTTCCTGCTGTGTCGTCCACCTCGGAGCAGCCTTAGGGAGAGGCTGCCAAGTGAGAGCACCGTGTGAGCCAGACACGCAGACCCGGGGCCTGAGCACCAGCGTGGGTGTGGGGGCGTGCAGACAAGGAGCCGAGGGCTTCGGGCACGGAGGCGAATGTAGATACAGCCCTTGAACCCTCAGAGGGAAGTGAGGCTCCCTGGCGCCCTGAGTCTGGGGACAGGGACAGTGAGGGGCGGGGACGGCAGCCAGCCTCCCTTCATCTGTCTTCACTGGACTGACTCCTCAGCTCCCCTTCTGAACGGGCTCCTGTGACTTGAACACCTGCTGTCTCTCTGAGTTTCCGGAAAGTCGAAAGGTGCTGATACAGGCTGGGGCCACCTCTTCCTGGGCTCACTCACTACAGAGTCTCTGGGCTGGTTCCCCAGAGGGTGCTTTTGTTTTTTGCCTTGTTTTAAACAGTCCAGATTTTCATAACATGAAGGAATCTGTCTGGAATCATGAAAAAGAGAAGACAGCCCGGCCAATTTGGCTCAGAGGATGAGAGTCATTCAATGCACCAATAGGTCCCCGGTTCGGTTCCCGGTCAGCACATGTGCCCGGGTTGCGGGCTCAGTCCCCAGTCGGGGGCGTGCAGGAGGCAGCTGATCAGTGACTCTCATCACTGATGTTTCTCTCTCCCTCCCCCTTCTTCTTTCTGAAATCAATGAAAACATATCTTAAAAAAGAGAAGACGCACCTGGAAGTCAGGAGGGCTCTGGAGAACTTACCTTCACCCTGGGCAGGTGTTAAGGGTAAAAACTTGGAGAACTGGACTGTTGACGTCCTGTAAATAGTCTTGTGGCCGAGACCGGGGTGGAGAGAAAGGAGACCCAGGAAGGAAAGACTTTCTTTCATCCCCGCAATCTGCACGTTCAGACACCTGAACTTTATCTTCCAGGAAACATCAGCAAGAATTGCACAAGTGAGGGGTGGTCGGAGACGTTTCCAGATTTCATGGACGCCTGCGGCTACAGTGACCCTGAGGCCGGGAGCAAGGTAAGCCCCGAGGCTGTCAAGTCTCCAGTCCATTCTCCGGAGGCGCACGTGAACCGGTCCTCTGCCCACGAGAGTCATTCGATCCCCTCTCCTTGGAGTAGCAGCCCTGCGTCTTCCTGGCCACCTCGAGCAAGTTCGCAATGTCACCTGCTGCAGGGCGGGGAGTTAGCTGTGGTTTTGGAGGCAGAAGAGGCTGATTCTCTTCACCTGCAGCCAGAGAGTCTGGGAGGCTCCACCTGCCTGATGAGCCCTAATGAGCGTCCTTTCTGCCTCTGGGGTTTCTCCATCCCGGTTTACGTTCTCCGTGACGTGGGCTAGCGAGAAGCCTCACAGTTCTCTTAGACCTGAGTCAGGGGTGGGAGATGGGCCCAACTCTAGAGTTTCTCTGCAAACCAAGAGGCGGAGTCTGTCCCACCCGGTACAGGCTGGCTGGGTGACTTGTCCCTGGGCCGTGTTGGGGGCTACGTCTTGGCAGGCGTCCCCTCCTCGGGGCACCGTGAGGCAGCATAATTCAGGAGGTGACAGGTGTGACCACATGAGCCCTTTTTGCAGGGAGCTTCAGGTCACCTGTGGCCTCGGCTCTGCCTGGGCCTCTCTGCCTCCTCGGCCTCAGCACAAGGCCATCGTTCTCTCCTGAGCTCACCCTGCAGCCGTGTGTGACTGTGGCTTTATTCTGCAGTATTGGCACCTACAGATGTGGGCGGACCATGCCCATGTCCTCAGTCTGCCCTGGGTCACCCCTGGGGGCATTCCCAGCAATACCATTTATGAAACTTCTGGGTTCACTGGGTCCTGCCTGCGAGAAGCAGGGAGCATCTGTAAATTCTGATACTTTCCCATCCATTTGGAAGAGCAATTTTTCTTCTTAATTAGACATTTCATAGATTCTGCAGATTTCATGAATGCAGAGCCCCTGCTAACGGATTAGAAAGTCAAAATATTTTAATGTATGAAAGCAAAGAAAATGAGCACAAAACCACAAAAATTAGCTTCCCTTCCTCACTGCGGTTTCCATGAACACTTCGCATACGTGGATGTTCAGGGAATTATTTCAGAGACGAAATCCACGAGGCGCGTGTGCGCCCAAGGGCCAGGACTGGTCCCAGGGTGGGAGAGGTGCCGTCACGGTGCCAGCCGGGTCCCCAGCGGTGGAGCGAGGGGCCTGTGATGAGACCCGGCTCTTGCCCCCGGGTGAACTCAAGCTCCAGATGTCAGACCTCATCTCGTCACCCGCTCACCTTCTCCCAGGTCCGTGGTTTTAATTGGATTTCCTGCTCTCCCACAGCCACACTCTGGCCTGGGTGTTTCTCGTACAGTCTTTGTTGGTTTCAAAATTAATTCAAGGGAAAACAAAGTAGCCTCCACGAAAGCCACAGGGTTGCCTACACGTGGTGAGGGACTTGAACGATGAAATGAAGTCAGGAGGAGGAAGCCCCTGAAGAGGGAAAGGGGTCGAAGCCCACAGGACGCTCAGACGGCCACTGCTTCTGACCCCGGGAGGCCCCAGAAATCACGGGGGTTTGTTGTGGTCTGGGCCATATCTTCCGGTGCAGAGAAAACCTGACGCGGCAGGCATGGCTCAGGAGCCACGTGTTCCCGTGTCCCACCTCCCACATGCCTGGTTTTCCACCAAACCAACCTTCAGACACGTGCCTTGTGTAGAGAGCATTTCCATCTGCTAATCACGGGATGAATCCTATGAAGAGAACTTAAGCCCCATCCCTGGTCCCCTGGGTGCCACACCAGCAGCTCCTCTCCCCTGTCCCATGTCACCTGCTGAACGCTGCAGGGAAAGCAGGTCAGACTGGACCATGAGACCCTCTCAGGGGCCCCACCAATCATGGGAGCTGAGCGTCTCCTGCACCCGGGAGGTTGTCCTGGCGTTGTGTTCTCAGCCCAGGGCCTTCCACCTGGGGTCGTCAGCCTGGCCACCTGCCCTCAGGCCCTCCTGGCCCTTCCTGCCCCGGACCCTGGAGCTCCCCTGACCCTGGCCTCCTGACTTCCTTCATGCACCGAAGGCTCTTGAGCTCCCTTAGGCCAGGACCCTGCCTTGGTTCCCACCTACAGCCCAACATCCCCACGTCTGTGATCTCCCAGGGGTGCTGAGAGCCGGAGAAAATGGAAACAAGTAGAAATTTAGCAGTAGGTTAGTCTCTGTGGCCTCAGAGTATAATCCTTTCTCCTGAGTGTCAGGAGTCTTCTGGATGAATCTGGAAGGACCAGAGCTGTGCCCGCCCTCCGGGCTTCATCTCGGACCCCGTGTGTGACTCTGCCCACGCTGCCACCATGGCCCGCTGCCTGGCTACCTCGCTGAGGGACAGCTGCCCCACAACACACAGGCACCTACACGGGCGCCGGGCCAGGCGGTGTGCTCCCGTGAGGCTGTTATATATGAGCTGACGCAGCTCTTAAGTAAAGAACACTTCTGCTAAATTTAGCCAAGAGAGCTGCTTGGCCTTTCAGCCATCCATGCATCAAGCAGACACATTTCTTCCATATTATGCCATATTCCTAAAAATACGTCTGCTCTCGCCTCAGCCTCAGACCACTGCCGTGACTCGCTCCCCAGAGCCGCCAATGTCAGCTCTGCGAGGTCTCACCCTTGACAGCAGAGACCACGCCACCCTGGGCACCCACGGGCCCTGCCCGACCGAGCAGCCCGCCCGTGGGAGGCAGGGACAGGGCCCTGAGGATGGCGAAGGGCGTCTCCAGGGAGCAAACTTGAGCGTCCTCGGACCCACGTTGCTTCTGTTACGGCTGCCGACCTAAGTCAGCTTTGTAACCAGTCCAGGGCAGCTTCTCCGTCGAACGGCAGGAGGAGCTGCCCCTCGTGGTTCTTAGGGCCTCGTGAGTGCCGTCCACGCTGCGCGGCTTATCAGCAATGGGGTGACCCCAGGAGCAGGGACAGTGAGGCAGACGGGACAAGACCCGGCATAACCAGAATGGAGAATTAAGTATAAAAGTGAATGTTTGCTCAGGGTAACAAATGAAATCACTGGTTCCTGGAGCGTGAACACTGAGGCCGACTTGTCACAGGCGTCCCCGCAGTTGCAGGGTCCATGAGCCAGGGACCCTGAGTCATCGCTTCCATCAGCTCCTGTCCCTGGTGGGGAAACTCGGCCTGGCCAAGTCAGGTTCCAGCTCCCGGTTTTCGTTCTGCATCGGGCGGCTATTTTGTCCCAGGATTACTTTTGCCTCCAGAATTCGTGCTGCAGGTCAGGCCTCAGAGTTTAAGAAGAGGAAACGTATGACATCTGTTCACCAGAGACAAAAACTAAGTAGGTCAAGCCGTGCGATGGGCCCGCTGGGGCTGCATCCCCTGCCTGGCTGGATTTTAGGTTTCGCCCGTGTTTCGGGCTGACGGTGTCAATAATCCGGAGGCTGTTTCCTTGAAACAAGTTGAAAAGCCAGCCTGCCTTCCTCGCTCCCCCTGCGACCGTGCACATCTCAGAGAAAACAGCAGCCGTGCTGTTCGGACCCCACGTTCGACTTATGAAGATCTGGACAACATGTAAGAACTGGGACATGAGACAGGGACCGACACTATCCCCCAGGCGAGGAGACAGCAGCCTCGTCAGGGAAGGAGCCGGCCGGGCCCCGTGTGCTGAGGCTCGGCTCGGCTCGGCTCGGCTCGGCTCGGCTCACCCCATCCTGTTTTTCATGGGTTTTCTCTCTTCGCCCAACATGACCTGAGATATCTTAGGGCTTCTGTGCTGGAAGTTCTTGGTCAAATATCAAGAAGGGCATCATATTGCTGTTGTCTCTGTTTTTCAGCTAAAGGTCCGAGAGCGGGGCCCAGACCTCAGTCTCTCTGAGGCCGCAAAGCTCGGTCCCCTGCCCGGGGGTCGGGGCTCTCACACCGGCCTCCCTACTTCACCTGAGTTTGAAGACCTGGGACGACGGGTTTGAAAACGGATACTCTGAGGGAGGGTGACGCGGGTTCCACAAGGACCGTGTGCAGACGAAGCGCTCATGGGCGCAGCGGTGCGCGGGCAGGAAGTGTGCCAGGTCGGCGGCGCCTGCAGAAGTGGAGGCCTGGCGCCTCCCCGTGACTCCGTTCAGCGCGGTTCTGGCTCTGCCATCTCGTAGCGGATGTGTTGCCCATGTTTAGTTTTCTGTGCTTTTGAAAAGGTCGAAATATTTCGTTTCCAACGGAACTCTTATTACAAGATGAAATGATGGAAAGTCATAACCCCTTAATCAGAAAAGAAAATAGCAAATGTTTCAAAAACCTAAAATTAGAATTTTTGAGGACATTTTCCAAACCCTGGCCTATCATCTACTCTCTTCTGAAACAAAGCCGTCAGGCGCTGCAGCCTTGAAGCCAAAAGGAATGACGTCATTTCCACATCCCGGACCTGTCACCTCAGAAGGAGGTCACCTCGGGGCAGGGTTTCCACAGCCCGTTCTTCACTGACATGGGGCCCGAATCACTGCGAGAATTAAGGGAAAGAAGCAGAGAGCACGCACACGCACACACGCACGCACACGCACGCATACATACACACGCACACGCACATTCTCGCACATATACACGCACACACATACACATGTGCACACATACACACACGCTCACACACGCACACACACATGCACACATGCACATGTACGCACATTTTTGCACATATACACATGCACACACATGCACACACATACACACACGCTCACACACACACACATGCTCACACACACGCTCACGCTCACACAGAAGCAGCAGCGCTCTCCTCCTGTAGGAAACCTCCTTTGTTTCTCACGGGAGATTGGAACCAGGTTGGTGCCATCGGGTTGGTGCCGTCAGCTGGGGCTTGGGGAAGAACATGGGGTTCAGCTGTGTTCCTTGTCCCCCCCTTTTTACTGCTGGATTTTCCACTTTCTTTGGCATGAATCGTGGTGTTTTCAGAATCCTTGGACCTGAGACTGTCCCCTGGCCCCACGCTGGCCACCAGCTGCTCACAGATGCGTTTCTTTCTCTGTAGATCACGTTTTATATTGTGGTGAAGGCCATTTACACCCTGGGCTACAGCGTCTCTCTGATTTCTCTTACAACCGGAAGCATAATTCTCTGCCTCTTCAGGTAAGCAGCGCAAATGAGCAATTCTGCAAGGAATCCGGGATGGGGACTGTCCATTTACGACACCTAAGCCCTCAGAGGAGGAGAGGAGATCGGGCCTCGAGCCCTCTCTGCGCTAAGCCGACAGGGCGCCCTCGGGAATGCCAGTGTGAAATGTGATGCCAGTAGTTACATTTTCATTTTAATATTCTGTACTCCTTCTGTAAAGAGATAATACTGACTGTGGACAAGAATTCAGATCAACCATTATTTACCAAATACAGCTGTTATGCAAATGCTGTGAAACTATAGAAACAACAGGTGCCGTTTGGGCCACCGGTGCTCCACCGAGAGACACTCTAATGTGTTTAATATGAAGGTGGGAGTCAGACTGCCTGGGTTCAAACCCCAGGTCAGTCTCTTAGCCGCTGTGTGACCTTGGACAGATTACTCAACCGCTCTGTGCATCTGTAAAATGTGGATGCTGGTGGCACGCGCATGGCATGTGGTAAGCACTCTACATTTTGCCTGTTTTTTCCCGTGGCAGTGAGGTTAGAGTCCCTGCCTCCCACCTGAACTTGGCAGCCTCTTTGGTAACTAGAGACATATGTTGTGTGTCAGGGTTGGAGGATAGAGGCTTCGGTCCGCAAACAGAAGCTTCTGTCTAGGAAATGCTAATAAGCGTATTTAGGATTAAACCCGTGTCTTAAGCATCACTGGCACTAAGTAAAATGAATGATATTCAGCTTATTTTAATGGGGTTTTGATCACCACATATCTCATTTCTCTTTGCTAAGATATAGTTCACATGTTGACAGTACTGAGGTAAAACCACTGACGTGTCTTTAACCCATTAGCAGATCCATGCTTGAAAGTGAAATAAATGAGTAGAGACTGGAGAGGAATATAGCTGAGAAATGCAGCAAACGTAATTAAGTTACACTCATCATTTTCCAGGCATCTCGCCTGTATCAGGGGCTGGTGATTCTCAGAAAAAATAAGTGTACATTGAAAACTGGGCAACATCTATCCTATTCTAGTTCTTTAAAAAAAAAAAAGCTGGTACCACATTAATATTTGTTGCACTATCTTCTGTGTTTTACTATATATTTTTAAATCTTCAAGTTTTTCAAGATAACAAAGAAAGAAAACTTCAGGAGGGGAGGCTGGCCCAGGATAACAAACTAGGAGAAACATTTCTGGTTATTTTCAAAGAACTAAACAACCCATGTTCTTGTCATTGGCGGTTTCCTCGGATTTGTTCTATGTGACGTACTTAATAGCCAGCCTAGTAGCGTTTTTGGAATTATCAGAAATACGGATGTGATCTCTTAAGAGAACCTTAAGTGGTTTTATGAGTATTAAGCACAACCCTCTATACGTGGACATCATCAGTCACCTGCTGCTGAGACATCTTCGTTACAGAGGACGTATCTGCCTCGGGTGTCGTTCTGCTGCTGACTCGATGTGTCCTGGTTGCTAGAAACAGCTCCTGGAGCCGGGGACCCTTCTCAGCTCTGCCTCCGTCTCGGCCATGGAATTGCGGCTCCCTTCCTGCCTCCATCTGTCAGACGTGCTTGTGTAGCTGAAGCCACTTCCCTGGATAGCTGAGAGTGCTGGATTCAGAAGCCCTGTTTATAAAGATAACAGGCTCCATTGTCCCCATAATTACACCCAGGAAGAGAATTCTTTGTAGTCTCCCAACATTGACTCTCCGTCCTGGCCCCATAAGCTATGAAAGCATTAAGCAACCTTGTCATTTTAAGCACAGAGAAAGGGGCCAGTTATCCAGGTCCCGAAGTGCAGTGTGGGCTGGGATGGCAAGCACACCGCCCAGGCGTGGCTGGGTGGTCATGGCACCTCCTATCCTGAGCGTGTCCTGTGGGCACAGCAGCTCTGATCCCTGCAGGCCCGGGAGTAACGGCAATAGCTGCCAACACAGATCATGCCACGCATTTTACAGGCGTCCATAAGTTAGTCCTCACGGCCTCTCCACCAGATACGTGCTGCTAGTGCTCGGTTTCACCAGTTGGAGAAGGAGCCCAGGTTCCCTGTGCTGAGCCTGTGAGAGCAGAGCCGCCAGCTTTGGGGACGGGCATGGCCTCTGTTCCCAGCATCACCAGTTGCAGCCTGGCTTTGAGTTGCGTCTGGCATCCACTCAGATCTGTACTTGGAGGTGAAACTTGTAGATGAGCCACGAGTGATGGAGAGCAAAGCTCGGCAAGCGTGGCGTTTGCGTGGCTCGGTGCACTCCTCTCTGACAGCGACAAACCCGGACCCACTCCACGGGAAGACGCGGTGAGAGAGCAGGAGAAGAGACAGAGGGCGGAGAGAAAGAAGGGGCGGCTGGAGAGATGAGCACAGCCCACCAGAGAAGCCACGGGGAGCAAAGCAGCATCGGCTGCAGGGACGTGGTTTCTGAGGAGCCCCGAGCCCCCAGCGGTTTACACCACAGCGTAGGAGTCACAGCAGCTTTAGAATTATTCCTGAGACACCCAGAAAAACTTACATCGCAGTTAGTGTCTTCAGTGACTGAGGCTCCGTGGCAGCTTTAAACATATTCCGTGGCGTGTCGGCGGCTTCCCCTGGAAGCTTGATGTGTCTCCGGATGCACACATGCCCAGGTCGGGACTTAGGACGCTGTTCGCGCCAGAGCCTCCCTCCTGACCCCGTGTTCGTAACCGCGCCCCCAGGAGGTAGCCGTCATTCGGGTTTCTGTAGATGAACTTTGCCTCTTTATGAACATCTTAGAATCACACAAAGGGAACTCCTCTGTCTGGATCCTTTCATTCAGCATCTTGCAGGGAAATCCCCCGGTGTTTTCGCACGTGGTCATCCTCTTCTCTCACTGCTGCGTGCATGTAACACAGTTCGTCTGTCCTTCATCGGCTCGTGGGGATACGGTGACTCTCGGTGTGGAGCTGTAACAGTGAAGCTGTGAATATTCTTATGCATCATCATGTACACACTTCTTTAGATATGTGTTGTGCTTATATGTGTGCACATGTATAGCAGTGCTTATTTCATATTTATGTTTCATTTACTGGCCGGCCATAGGCTGTGCATAGGGTCAGTCTTTCTAGGTACCGCCCACTGATTTCCCAGTGGTGGCCTCAGCCATCCCCACTGAGACTTGTATGAGACTTTATTTGCTCTGCATCCTTGTCACCACTTATTATTGTCAATTTTTAAAATTTAACCATCCAGTTGGGTCTATAACAACAATATGAAATTGTGTTTTTTAGTTTGCATTCCCTTGGTAGATAATGAAATCATATATTTGGAAATCTTTTTTTTTTTTTAAGTATTGTTTCAAGTGTTTGCTCATTTTTTTATTCTGTTGTGCCTCTCTTTATAAATTGATTTTTAGGAATCCTATAGTGGAGTCTCGTCAGATATAGGTATTAGAAATTTGATCTCCAGTCTTTTGGTTTGACTTTACAGTCTCTTAATGGGTTTTTCGATCAAGAAAAGTTCTTGATTATAATGAAGTCATTTATCACTTGTTTTTTTGTGGTCAGTGCTTCCTGAGTCCTGTTTGAGAAATTTGTGGCATATTCTGTTATCATTGAGATATTTTATAAATTTTAACTTTAGGTTTATGATCCATCTGTCATTTAGTTTTGTGTATAGCATGAGGTGGGGGTTCAGTTCCATTTGTCTTTTTCAGAACGTGTGTCCAGTTTATCCAGGACCATTTCGTGAAAAGGCCGTCCTTGACCACTGTGTTGCGACGTGACTGTATCGCAGGACTAGACGCTCTGTTGTTCCATTTGCCTCGACTGTCACTGTGTCATTTTTACATTGTTGTAATTTCTATACCTTTACCCTGAGTCTTGATTTCTACCAGCGTGACTCTGCCGACTTTCTTTCTCATCAGGAAGAGTTTGGCCATTTGCCCTCAACATGTGGATTTCTAAAAATCAACTTGTCAGTTGCCATTTTAAAGAACTTCTGCAGGATTTCGTTTTGGAGGCATTTAATCTATAGGTCTGCGTGGATAGACAAGTGTCATTCAAT
This sequence comes from Miniopterus natalensis, assembly GCF_054644295.1. Classification (NCBI taxonomy): domain Eukaryota; kingdom Metazoa; phylum Chordata; class Mammalia; order Chiroptera; family Miniopteridae; genus Miniopterus; species Miniopterus natalensis. The sequence goes on from NC_142090.1 coordinate 328,556, forward strand.
TTCGAATCATTCAACTGTGACGATCATAGATCCTCCTATTTCGGTTTTCTTTCATTTCTTTCAATGATGTTTTGTGGTTTGGGCTAAAGTCTTGCACCTCTTCAGATAGTCATTTCTAGGGAATTGTTTATGCCATTTTATATATTCTGTTAAATTCTAATTGTTTCAAGGAAGGAGCTGATTTCTGTATATTAATCTTGGTTCAGCAACCTTGCAAAAATTCACCCAGGAGTTCTAGAATTATTCTGCAAATTCACAGAATCAGTGTTTGATGATCTGTCCCTCCCCTCCCCACACAGGCGGCTGCACTGCACCCGGAACCACATCCACCTGAACCTGTTCCTGTCCTTCATCCTGAGAGCCATCTCGGTGCTGGTGAAGGACGATGTTCTGTACTCCGGCTCGAGCACACTGCACTGCCCCGACCAGCCGGCCTCCTGGGTAAGGCTGTCCCGGGGTACGGGGTCCTCCAGAGGGAAGGGTCGCCTTCAGAACTCCTGGGAAACGATTCATCTGCTGGTTTCTCTGGGTTTTCTCTTTACCTTTTTGTCTCTTGTTAGGAGAGGATAGTGAAGATGAACAGAGAAAAGGGGGTGCCTGCGGGTGGGGACGAGCTGGAGAGGAGGGCAGAGGGCAGGCGAGGAGCCAGGGGCCCGCAGTTCAGTGCCCTAGTTACGTGTCTGCTGCTCGGGGACCGCGGTGCACTCCCGCTGTGCCCGTGTTCACCTTCCAGTGAGCTCTGCGTGCCACCGCCGTGGGTGCTGAGGCCTCTCTAGCACACTCACACCCGCCGTCAGCGTCTCCGTGTTGGGGGTCCTGCTTCCTTACACAAATGGGCGGGGGTGCCGTGTCCCTGAGCAGCTGTGCCTGCCCTGAGTTGTTTCATCCAAACAGAACGCGCTCTCTTGCCCTTTGGCGTCCAGGTGGGCTGCAAGCTGAGCCTGGTCTTCTTCCAGTACTGCATCATGGCCAACTTCTACTGGCTGCTGGTGGAGGGGCTGTACCTGCACACCCTCCTGGTGGCCATCTTCTCCCCCAGTCGCCGCTTCCAGGCCTACCTCCTGATCGGATGGGGTAAGGACGCCCTCCCTGCCCACCCACTGTGTGCCTGTGTGTGCCCGACGCCCCGTCCGCTGCCCACGAACCCCCAGGTCCCTGCTCCTGTCCCCTCAGAGGACACTGTGCTGCCCCGTGGGGAGCATTTCCAGTCATTTGAGGAAGAGCTTTTCCAGGGCAACTAACACTCGATCTCCTGGGAATCAGGAGCCTGGGTTAAACTGCTCCACGTCCCGCTGCTGGAGGGAACCCACATGGGGAGTCAGACAGAAGGCCCGGGAGGAGGGGCAGGAGGTCCCAGTGACACACCTGTTAGTGAGCCCCCCCGAGCCAGACTCAGAAAGGGGGCAACGCTGTGGGACACCCCACTCAGTGAGGGGCACCGTCCATGGGCTGGTGGGCACAGCCCCTTCCACGCTTCATAAACACTCACCAGGCAGCCCCGAGGGTCAGGCCGCGAAGAGTCGGCTTTCAGACGCACGTGAGTTACCGCCGCTGTTAGCAAGGAGGAGCGCAAGCAGGTGGTTAATGAGGAGTTTCCACCGCACGTTTCCTCATTGAGCCCTGGCTTGGGAAGCTGCTCCGGGCTAAGAGCGAGGGGCTATGGGTAACCGGGTGTGTCCCTGGGTGACGGGTGTGTCGTCTCCACAGGCATCCCCACCGTGTGCACAGGCGCGTGGACCGTGGCCAGGCTCTCCTTGGAAGACACGGGGTGAGTGCTTCAGAAGAGAAGGAACGATACCAATGGTTCCTGGCATCCGGCCTTCCTTCGGTGTTGCTGGAACAGCATGCTCTGCACCAACCGCCACGTTAGACCCACAAGTTATTTGATTTCTATGGGACTTGACCTTCCCCCTCTCCTGGCTTCTGGGTTCCACTGCGGTGTCACCTCCCCATTAGCAGACTATCGTGTTGAGAATAATAAAATGAAATGGAATCACTGGAGAGGGACCGATCACGTCAAGGTCTCTAAACATACAGTCACTGTGCCCTTCTCGTGGGCATGTGGGGACAAGGCGGGACCGCAGAACAGACTGGGGAGGTGGCATCCTTGGGGGGGGCTGTCCACGGGCTCAGGGAGGGCGAGTCCACAGGCCGCACACTTGTCCTCCTTGCTTCGCGGACAGAATCGCTGGTGACATCACTTCCCTTCTCTCCTTCCTGCAGTTGCTGGGACACCAACGAGCACAGTGGTCCCTGGTGGGTCATCCGAACCCCGATTTTAGTCTCTATTATAGTGAGTAATCTGCACGGAAGTGGAGTTGCCAGCTGGGCTGCACATTCGGGCAGAGAGGGAGCCGTTGTCCTGTGTTACATGTAACATCCGGGTCCCACAGTCTGCAAGAGCAGAAGCTCACGGGAGGGTGCCCCTCGCATAGCGGACTCTGCGCCCTCGGGAGGAGGTCCCGGTGACAGGACAGAGCAGAGAGGGAGCCCCCGTGTGTCCCCCAGTGGGGGGTCCTCCGAGGAGCCACACTCAGGCTGACCCCTAGGACACGCCCGGTTGTCCTCTTTACTTCTCAACATTAATTTACACAGCTGGGGTCACAATACGTGATGCAGCCGACAGACAATGTCCGGCTCCACGCTGGGCAGGGCCAGCTCTTAGTAAACGCAAGGCCCGGGCCCCATGCCTTCGAGAAGGGGTGGACTCAGGGCGGAGCCTCCCCCACCCCGGCCACACCCGGCCTCCCATGCAGGGAAATCAGGAGCAGACGTTCGCCCCTTTCCTGCAGGTCAACTTTACCCTTTTCGTGAGTATCTTACGCATCTTACTGCAGAAGTTGACGTCCCCCGATGTCGGAGGCAGTGAGCAGTCCCAGTACAAGTGAGTGTCGCTTCTGTCGGCCAAGACGCCCTCACGGGCCTCCCAGCCTGGAAACCGCAAGTGCTGGGACGAAGCAAGTGTGTGGGGAGCAGAGAAGGCTCCCGGGCTCTGGAGTCCGGGTCTCGCCCCCGGCAGATGGCCTGAGTTTTCTCTCTGAGGCTCGTTACAGGGACCTGTGTGCACAGTGTTGCCCAGGGCGGGGGGGGCTCAGGTGGGGCCCCTTCTCCACCTCGCGTGGGGCCCTCCAGGGGGCCTGTGCACTGGGCCCGTTTGCCCACTTTCCTGCCTGGTCATCTGATTTTTCTCTGGTCACCGTCCATCTGTGTTTTACCTTGTCTTCCTTCCCCCCAGACCACAGGCTAGGCCAGCACTGCTGTTGGGCCTTATACTTAATAATGAGGATGGTTTTATTAATTTCCACCGAGATCGTGTAGGGGAAATAAAGCCCACACCTCGAGCGTGAAGTAATGGCTAGTGTCGTGTGGGGTGGTGGGCCCAGCCCTCGGAGCCGCGGGTCCAGGCGGACCAGGGGAGGAATCACAGCAGCGAGAGCTGTGTGACCCGGGGCAGGTACCCGTGTGCCCTGGGGGTGGGCTCCACTCGCCAATCTCCTCCCAGCCTGGGAGACCACAGGCAGCATCCCTGGGGTCAGGAGCCCGATGCTGGGGTGCCTGCCGGCTGGAGGCCTGGGGGCCTGTGAGTCCATGTCCTCACCTGTGGAATAATCATGAGCATGTCACTGAGGTTATGGAGGCTCATTGAGTTAACATTAGAGAGACATCAGGGCTGGGCACTAAGTATCGTGGAAGAGCAGTGGACAGATACGTGGGATTGTGCCTGGGATGGACAAGGAGCCCCTTTCTCTGCCGGCCCACCTGGCACCGGGCTTCCCCATCGGACAGCGAGGGGCCCAGCAGCATCACTGTGCTCACCCCGCTGCACCGCTCGGGCCCTTCTCTCTGCCAGGAGGCTGACCAAGTCCACCCTGCTGCTCATCCCGCTGTTTGGCATCCACTACATGGTGTTCGCTGTATTTCCCATGGGCATCTACTCCAACTACCAGCTCCTGTTCGAGCTGTGCGTGGGGTCCTTCCAGGTGCGTGTGGCAGGGGCTGGCCCCATCCCTGTCCCCCCCGCCCCAGGGTGCAGCGCCCCTGACGACCCCTTCTCGCTGCAGGGCCTGGTGGTGGCCATCCTCTACTGCTTCCTCAACAGCGAGGTAAGAGGTCCTCACACCTTGGGGCCAAGTATGGACACGCGGGCTGTGAGGGATTTCCTAAGTGCCCCCCAATCTGGACCAAGAGCCCCGTCTTCTGTCTTCTGTCTGCCCTTCCCACAGCCAGGCGTCTGTGGTCTCTCGGCCCAAACAGCCACGGCCCGCTCACCCTTCCCTCCAGCTGTGACCACACAGCCTCTCTCCCCACTCCAAGCATCGCCATGGCCCAGCCTCCGGCAGGATGGGGTGTCGGGAGGGACCCCACCTCTCTGCACAGTCACCCTCCTGCTCTTTGACCCCGGATGTGAGCCCAGAGAGGCAGGGGGCAGATACACCAATAGGAACCACCATGCCCCTAAGATCCAGCCTAGGGTGTGTCAGGAAGTGTATGCACGTGTCCCCCTGGTGGCCCCGTCCTCTGCTCTGTCCCCTGAATGTCACTCGTTTCCTATGCACCATCGGGACATCTGAGCTGCGGTCACCTTCCCGGCTCCCACGCGTCCCCACTCTGACTGCTCCTTTTTGCACCTGCTGGCTGGGTTCCTCCCCTCCCATGCACCAATGCTTCCCAAGTCCCGAGTCCCCACCGACCTCGGCAGCAGGAGTGACAGGGAGCGTCAGGCCAGGCCACCGCCAGCTCCTGCTCTTGAGTCTCTGCCGCCCCAGCTGCTGCTGCTGTGGCCCCTTCAGGGCTCACGTGTTCCAAAGTGTCTGCAGGGAGCAGAGCCCCCAGCGCCCAGACGGAGGCAGAGGGCATGGCCACGGGGCGAGAGGGGCACACAGGCAGGGCGGGGACCCACCGGCAGCCTCACACGCAGCCCCCCGATGCCCCTGCCACGACGAGGCTGTCTTCCCTCACCCGGCCGCCCCTCCTCCAGCTTTCTCCTGCCGGGTGTGGCCGGTCCCAGCGCAGCACCTTCCACAGCCCAGCCACCTGTCAGCTCCGCTCATCCTCACCCTGGTCTCAGCCACTCCACCTGCCTGTCCTTGCTCTTTGCAAGCTCCCCGGAGTCGCCCTCGCTGGGGCTGTCAGTACACAGTGCTGCCTCCCGGGCTCCCTGGGACCTTTGCTGAGAACCTAGATCATTTGTCTCGGGCTCTGGGCGTGTCTGCTGCTGTCCTATGGACCGAAGGTGCCTGGAACCAGCTCCCAGCCTCCGGTTCTTTGGACTCTTCCTCGCCCCCTGACCCCCGTCTGTGTCCCCTCCCCATCCCCCCTCTTCCCAAGCCCATTCCTGTCGTCTGATGGGACTTGGGAGGGATGACACCAGGAGGGGCAGAAGGGAGGGGTGTTTTCTGCCGAGCCCCCCCTCCTGACCCCACTCCGCCCGCTTTGCCGACCCCCAGGTGCAGAACGAGCTGAGGAGGAAGTGGCGGAGCCTGTGCCCGAGCCAGCCCTCCGGCCGGGGAGACAGGATCCATAGTCTGTCCATCTCCAGGAACGGCTCGGAGAGCACCCTGCACTTCCACCGCGGCTCCCGCGCCCCGTCCTTCCTGCAGACAGAGACCTCGGTCATCTAGGGTGCCTGCCCAGCCCCCCCGAGGGCCAGAGACAACACGGACCCTGGGGTGCCCGGGTAGATCAGTTCCAGCTCAGCACACCTGGTCTTCGCTCGTCCATCGTGGAGCTGGGTGACCTCTAATTTGACAGGGACTTAAATCTAATTATTGTTAAACTTCAGCATTTAGGTGATTTTGTTCATAACGTTTGGCTGTGTAGATTGACCCATTTTCTAAGAGAATAGGGGATACCAGGTGACCCCTGAAATGAGATGCGCTGGCCCAGACTTGAGTCCAGCTGCTGTGGAAGGAAGACAAGAGGTTTCTAACCTGGATGTCTGTCCCCAGCAAGGAGCTGGGCCCCCTCTGCATGACTCCCATCCCTGCCCCCACCCGGGTCCCACAGGGGCTGCCCACTTGTCTGCAGGACACAGAAGCAGGCTTAGGACTTCCCTGAAATTGCTCCTGTAAACCAAGGCGGATCCCCCTCCTAGGCGTCCCCTCTCCCTGATTCGAGGGCCACAGCAGCAGGGAGCAGCATGTCACCCCTCGAGGGACCTGTGCTTTATGAGGGCCCCTCCGCCACTGAACAGCACCCCATGGAGTCGCCAGCAGGAAGCGAAAAGGCCAGCAGGCTGCTGGTCATCAGGACGACGCTGGAAATGGGGAGCACACGTATCCTCTTTGTCATGAAAATAGTCCTAAAGTCATTTCTGTTTAAGTGGAGAATTATTTTAACACAATATAAAAATGTCTGAGCGCTTCTGTCCGATGTTGGCAGCCAGTCCTGGCTTCCAGTCCTCTGACTTTGCAGACTTGGAGGCAGGTCTGGGGTGGCTGGGACTGCAGCGGGACAGAGGATAGAGGTCAGTGCACCCACATGCATCCAGGCACTGGCTGGACAGGCGCTGGGCCCACACCCAGCCCCAGGGCCTTGCCTGCTGCCCCCAATTCTTCACCCCGTGCACCACACCGGTCCTCTCAAAGTTGAGGCCATAAGTCTCCTTCCTGTGGCATCACAGACCCTGGCACCGTGTCGGCAACTAGAAGGTGCAGGGAGCAGGTCCTGGAGGGCAAACAGGGATGTGGGTCAGCACCTTGGCTGCATCCTGACCCCCGAGCCGGGCCCCACTCAGACAGCCTGGCCGTTCAGGCAGACTGCGTTTACCTGGGCTGTGGTTGTGCTCAGGTGTTAGGTGCAGGGACACCAATGTTTTCTTCCGCAGGCGGCCGCCGAGGCCCAAAGAGCTGACTGGGCACCTTGCCCAGGAAATGGAGAGGGAGCTGGGAGGTGAATATTTACTGACAGCAGGAGCGGGTGACCAGCCTCAACGTATCTTCTTAAATGTCATAAATGTGTATGTGGCCATGTGTAAACAGTTCAATAAATCTGATTTCATACCTGTCTGCTGTGTCAGTGGCCCCAGGGTCTCAGGCTGAGGAGGGACTCACGCTTTCAGCCGAGTGTGTCACACTCAGAGGGAAGCTCCCACATCTGAAGCAGCGCGTGGATGGGGGGGGGGCAGTGGGCACGCGGCACCCCAATGGCCGCTGGAAGCAGCCACCCCTCCCCCAGGCACTTGTGTACCCGACAGGACCCCCTTGTTAGAGCAGCTGGCCAGCAGTGACCCACGGGCTCCCGCAGTCCTACGGTAGAGTCTGCATGCGGCCACCCCAGCTCCACAGGACCTGAGAACCTGCAAACTGGAGGCAGGCAGATACCTGGAGTGTGTGCACGCCTGTGTGCATGTGAGTGCACATCCATGTGTGCATGCGAGTGTATGCCTGTGTGCCTGTGTGTGCACATCCCTGTGCATGTGTGCATGCATTTGTGCTTGAGTAACCCCTAACCTGATTTATGCCACAAGCAGAAAAATATTTCTAATAAACTCCATGCTCAACGAAGCTGCTTCATTTCAAGAGGTATAGAACCTGCTGCTAAAATTTAAATTGCCAAGAGGATGAAGTTAGAAATGAGCGGACTGACCAGCCTCTGGTGATTTTCCTCAGAGCAAAGCAGGCGGGAAGGAGCAGGGAAGGCAGGTCCCTTGTCCCTGCTCCTGGTGACCGGCACTGTGTTTCCCGGGAATGAAGAGGAACATGCTCCAGACACGTGGATGGAAACACGCACTTGGGGGGCAGGGAGTGGGCGAGTCAGGCGCCCCTCCTGCTGTGGAAATCGCCACACGCTCTCTTCTCATCAAGAATGGCAGGTTTTTAAGAGCCTTGTTTTCAGGTTGCAGAGATTACACAGAGGGGTCCTGTAACCTCAACTATCACCTAGAACCTGGAAGACTGATTCCACCCTCTGCTCGCCTCCCCTCTGGAGGTAAACACTGAGTGACCGGTGCTGTTCCTGATCTTCTCCGCGATGTCTGCAGGCCTCTCCCTGTCCCTCTTTGCCCTTTTTCTTCATGGAGATTAGGTCAAGTTATAAAAACGTTTCTGCAACTTTGGTATCTTAGTTAAGGCAAGGGTGTGGGTCTGGCCTGTACACTGATCACTCTACTTGTAACAGCTGCGTAATATTCCACAGCTGGACTGTGTCATCCATTCCCCCCTCTCCCTGTTGATGGAGTTGTTTCATGAGTGCTTTGCGTTGGCCCAGGTGTTCCCACAGGGCAAACCCCCAAAGGGAACATGCCAGTCGGGCACGGATGCTGAGCCCTGGGCCAGTGCGGCTGCCTTGAAGGCCGTGGTGGCTCATCTCTGCTGACACCACGGCTCCCCTCCGCAGCTCTGTCTGCCATCCTGAGGGATGGAAGCTTCCCCTCGAGGCTTTGTCTCAAGCTCTGGTGTGAAGCTGAGCCCCACCTGAATGCAGGTTCTGCGGCAATTTTACACATTAACTTCCCCATTCCTGGGAAACGGGGACACAGCTCAGCAGAGGCCTCAGCGATGTGCATCCCATCAACCACCGGCCCGCTCGGAGGCACCGCTGCGCTTGCGGACGTTACAAAGGATTTAGGGCACCTTTTATACTGAAGGGAAGAGGGAAAGAAAAGGACTCTGGCTTCCTTTGTCTTCTCCAAAGGTTCAGTGAGGACAGCGGAGCAGGGAGAGGTGGTCGTGGGGGGTGCCTCGCCCACAACAGCACGAGCCCGGCCGCCCAGGGAGACCGAGTCCGCACAGCGGCCTCAGCATGAACACCGTGCAATTACTGGGATCTTTTCTGCGCTCACATTCAATACCTGGAACTGGAGAAACAACGGAAAATAAACGATTGCAATGTAGTCAGAACATTACGAGACCAACTAGGCCAACCTCTCCTTTTGAGACTTAGGGTTTCACGTGTCGTGCTGAAGGCTGTAGGTGATTAAGTCTAAGAAACTCAAGCTTACGTCTTTAAAATGTTTTGATTTCACAGAGAAGGGAGAGGGAGAGAGAAACATCAGTGATGTGAGTCACTGACCGGCTGCCTCCTGCTCGCCCCCTGCTGGGGATCGAGCCCAAAACCTGGGCATGTGCCCTGACCGGGAATCGAACGGGTGACCTGTGTGTGCATGGGATGGTGCCCAACCAACGAGCCCATCAGCCCGGCCACGGTTTAAATAATTACAATAATGAATCTAGAATATGCAAGGTTGTGATTTTCATATAACGTAACTACAGTTCTCTCAGATATAAAACACACAACACACTGAAGCCGCCTTACAGATTGACTCTCACCCTGCAGGTTTTAATTTTATTAAGCCTCACCTGAGGATATTTTTTCCATTAATTTTTTTAGAGCGAGAGGGAGGAGAGAGACATCAATGTGAGAGACACATCGATTAGTTGCCTCCAGAACACGCCCCAACTGGAGCTGAGGATCGAACCTGCAACCCAGGTCCATGCCCTTGACCAGAACTGAACCTCAACCCTTTGGTGTGCAGGCGGATGCTCTAACCCCTGAGCGCACCAGTCAGGGCTGTTTGTGAATTTTAATGAAAGATAATGTTTAGATGATTAAATTTTTTGAAAAGCACTTAAATTGTATATAGAATCCTTTGTTTATATAATATGCATTAAAAATACTAAAAACAAATACACAACAGGTTACGGTGGTTCCTCATAAGTTATCTCTTTCAACTAAAGTGTAAGTGTCTCTATGGCCCAGGCAAGGTCCTTGGGACTTGGAGTGGACAACGGTGGACAAAACAGAGAGCCTGCCCCTGGGAAGAAGAGGGCGGCAGATAAACCAGCACGCGCCACAGTCAGGGCCGTCCGTGTTCGCTGTGCCATCAGGGGTGTGAGAACACGTCCAGCAGGAAGATGGAGGTCCCCCAACCCCGATATTATAATCAGAGAAAAAATACGATGAACGTTCTGGAGATGAAATTCTACAAAGCCCGGCTTAGGGGAGATTCCTTCTCACATGAGCTGTGCAGTGTCGCTGCGCGTCTCGGCTCATCTCACACCCGCACCACTGCCTGGGGTGAGGCTGTAACAGTGAGAGGCAGGAATACACACACTCAGAAGCTAATCTCAGGCCCCGGCTTTTTCTGTCATTTTAAAGGATGAATCCAAGTTAATGAACCTAGAAACGGCCAGTGATCGGGACCAGCTCTTTAGTGCCTCAGTACTCGGTAAGGAACTCCCACAACCCAGCAACAGAGCCCAACAGCCCAGTTCAAAATAGGTTTTCTAAGCTGCGCGTTTTCCAGGTGCAAACACGCGTGTGGGGCCCTGGGGACTGAGTGGGACGCTCTGCAGAATCGCAGACCAAATCCGCCCATGTGACTTAGAAGGGAACTCGCAAAGCGAATGCCGTGAAGTTGACAGATGTGCCTTTTGCACTGGGCCCTCCTCACCCCGAGTCTGGTGTCCTGTGTGAAGCGTTGCTTTTCCCATTTCCTTCACTTTCGGAAGATGGCCTGTCCCCAACCCCGGAGAGGAGGAGGGCACACCCACCGACCAGGGTTCGTGGCTGAGGTGGTCCTGGGGTGAGGCCAGGGGGCAATGATGGGCTAAATATGCAGAAACAACACTCGTGGTTCAAGTCTGCACCAGGCACATGGCTGCATCACAAAATGCACTTGAAATTTCAGCACGAGGAAAGCTGTCACCTCATAGGCAGGACTTGGGGAGCTGTGTGGGCCCGACTCCCTCACTGGCCTCGCCTTCCAGCTGTACCCCCACCTGCACCTCATAGAAGGATGACTGCCACCCACTCCCACGTCACACTGAGTTCCAGTCTTTAATCAGAGCTGAGAACACAAGGGTTGTTAGAGGGACCATGAAGAGCAACTCCTGATGCCGTCACTGGCTTGGGCATAGCTTGGGTGGCGTGCTGCAGCTAAACATCTTGGAGCAATTCCAGGGACCGAAGCTGCATTTACCTCCTGGGAACAAATGAGCCAAATGAAAAAACATGCTGTGGAGCCACTGTGGACAACACCCGAGACTTTGTGGGCAGACACAGAAGAGATGCAAAGAAAAGGAGGGATGGATGTAATTCTAATTTAACTGAAGTGGAATCTGAACGTGAAGCACCTACAACTATTTAAATATTTACACCAATCGCTGAGCCGGTTACATGCGAGAGAAAGAGCAAGGCTGACCCACAGGCCACGAGGACGACTGCGCCCACCTCTCCTCAGTCTGGGTGCGAGTCTGTGAGCTTTATGACAATGCAGAGAAATGGGAGCCGATTCCAGCCACTGGTTAATGAAGACCAACGGAGCTCTACTGTGTGCCAGGCACGGTAGCAGGGGCTTGGGGCCCAGTGGCCCCCAGGCAGGTAAAAGCCTCTGTTCTAAGTCAGTCCTGTCTGTAGTCATTTCATGCGTGACTAAGAGCTGCTCATGAAAGTACGTTTTCAAGGTGGACTGTTTAAAATTTGGCAGTAAATGGGACAGTACTTTCAGGCTGTTCTATAAATAAGTAAACATTCTCAGGAGAGAGTGTACTGGGCATGACTATTTCCTTTGAAGTTCAGAACACACTAAAAATGTTTCCATTCAAAAATAGTCATTTATTTACTGGGAGCATTGAGGTGGCGTTCTGTAAAATGAATTATGTACAGAACATGTGCATCCTATCTACATAATCCCCACGCCCACTGTGGCAGCCTCTGCGACGATGCCCTCACACTGGGGCCCCACAGCACTCTCCTCCCAGACACCGGGCCGCTCGCCCCCTAGAGTGCTTTCTGTAGAAGCAGCCGCAGCCTCCGCTGCTCGTCCACCACTGGAGTTGCCCACTCCCTCTTCAAGTACTGGACGTCCACTCGGCCAGAGGCTCTGGCCAGCACCAGGGCCAGGAAGCCGCCGCTGGTCTTCTCTGGGTCCCCGGTAACTGCCATGGTCACCAGCCTGAAATCGAGAGCACAGGGTGTGACTGCGAGTCTGTCACGTGACCCGTCTTCCTGGGGAGAAAAGAGCCATCTTGGTGAGTCAAGATGAAAGGTTAGAGCAGAAATAAATACATACCAGGCACCGTTCTGATTAGAGGTCTGTGGGGCTGACCACTAGTGACCATCACCAATAAGGACGAAGGACGCGCTTCCCAGACAGGCCAATTTGCGAGCCTAGGTCTGCAGGCCGGCTGAGGGCCCCGAGCGCCTGGCTGCCCAGCAAGAAACCTGGAGCTGTCCCAACAGCCCTGTTCCTTCCACAGTCCCCACCTTCCTGTCCAGGCCCCTCGCTGGTAGTCTGGTCCCACTGCCTGGGCCCCGGCTCTGGGACGAGGGGCAGGTGAGAACTCAGCCCTCATGAGACCACAAAGGAGCAAATCTTGAAAAATGACAAGTTGTGAGAATGTCCACCCCACTGAGTGCTTTAATACTGCTGTCCAGCTACTGCCACAAACTGGAAACTCCAGTAACGACACAGAAAGGGGAGGAAAAGGGAGGAAAGGGGACCAGGAGAGGCACGAGGAGAACAGAGCTGGCTCATCACTAAACTCTGTACATTTTAAAAAATCATTAAAATTGGTGGAGAAACACCTGTTGGTATCAGGGCCAATTCATTTTTTGTTAATCAATGGAAAAGTATCCTCAGGTGAAGATTTTTTTTTTTTTTTTTTTTTTGGAGAGTGGAAGGGAGGGAGAGAGAGAGACATCAATGTGAGAGAGACACATGGGCTGTTGCCTCCTGCATGCGTCCTGACTGGAGGCCAGGATCAAACCTGCAACCTAAGTACATGCCTTTGGCTCAGAATTGAACCCAAGACCCTTCTGTGCCTGGGCCCACACTGGCCGGGGCTATCAGGGACAAAATGTGCTTTAAAAACAAAAGTACTGATTCTCAGGTAATGGTGTTTTAGAAACTAGAGGGAGTGTGCCGTAGACCACTCAGGTGTACACAGAACCTGCAAGACCAACAGTGGACGTCACAAAGGAATCACAAAGGAGTCACAAGTTTCTTTATCGCACAGCAATGGGAACCAGCACCGTGTGAGTTCTCTGGTCCACAGGCTACTCTGCACTAAACTAAAATCAATACACCTTAAAGTGGTTTTTAAAATATGACTTAAATTTATAAATATAAAAATATTCATTAAGTAAAATAACCACATTTTAAAGTCACAAACCTGTGCATGAAGTAAAAGCCCCCCAAGGACACTTCTGCAGGAACGACCTGTGACAGGTCATCCCGGGTCATCCTAGGCCCACAGGGGCTTCATCAGACTTGCCTGTCTGGAGAGATGAGCTGCTTGGCTACAGGACCCAGATCACTTTGCAGCAGGTCCCAGACATAAATGCAGGAAGTGTTGTCCTGGACGAAGAACACAGCAGGCCGGGTGGGGGACCACTGCAGGCCGGTGACGGCGTGGCCCCCGGTGCTGTGGCCCCACTGCGCGAGAGGCTGCTCAGACATCAGCTGGTGAAGCCTGATGCTCCCATCGCCACAGCCGGCCTGGGGGTGGGGCAACCACAGGTCATAGCTCCGTTTTCTTTCTTACCCCACCTCAGCAGCCAGGGCAAGTTTTCAGAGCATTAGCTTTCTTTAGTTTGTACAGCAAAAAAATTTGATACATTTTTTGTTTTCAAAACATAAACTTCTAACATTAAATCTGCCCTGACAAACGACAAAGATGAGCATTCACCTTGGAGGTTCTGGGACGCTTCGCACACCTTCCCCTTCCCAAAATGGCTAATAGTCAACGAATTCAGCGAATGTCTAAATAGGTGTTTATTTTTAGCGAAGTTGAATCTCCCTGGTTCAAGCATGGGGCATTAAGATTGGCTCCATGAAAATAAATAAGCCACCTTTTAAAAAATACACATTTGCACCAATATATCCCCTTGGGTTGAAATTTCCATAAAACAAAACTTAGATGGTTTAGTAAAGGACCAAGTTTTTAGCTAAACAGAGACACTTTTAACTCCTTTTTTACTTTCTATATTTAGTCCATCACAAACCCAAACAAAGCAGAGGCACGAGCCAGCAACCACTAAGGGCTCTGTGTCTCGAGGGCTGAGTAATGAGCACACATCATAGGCGACGGGAGCCAGGCTTCCCTGCAGGGCCTGACCTAGACGTGGCCGAGCGCCAGCCTGTTTGAGCCTGGTTGAGCTGTGTCCTCACAGAGGGCCCTTCCTACTGCCTGGAGCTTGGTTTCCATGTATTTTTCCCCAACAGGAGCCAGGACTCCTTGGAGAAATAGCCGATTCCAGGGTTATTACACCAAAAAGCAAAGAAGGCTCATGGAATGGTGTCAGAAGAACATAACAACCAGTCCTAGGACACCCCTGGGACAACCTGAGCAGAACAGAAGCAGCAAATGGCTGTAAGCCACTGAGGGATTAAGGAGCCACATGCCCACACTTACACAGTACATGCATGCCTCCATGCACACCTACAAACAAGTCCACATACACACCTTACAAACCTACATGCATACCTACATAGGAGAGAGGACAGCCAGCCAACTAGTAAATGCGGAATTAACAATGGGATGCAAAGCCACCATCTGCAATCACCCTGACAACAGATGTGGCGAATATCACAGTGGATGCAGGGGAGGACATGAGGGTGCAGCTGAGGATGTGATGAGTGGCAGGGCCCTTGCAGTGCCCACCTGCCTCCCCACGGGATGCTTGTTAATGAGAAAGGGAAGATAGTGAGCCCTGTGCTGGTTTCTGCCTCATCCAGGGAGCCATCAGATGTGTGATGCAAAACCTGAATAACCGTGAGGAAACATCATACAAACTCAAATTGAGGAGAACTCTATGCCCTTCAAAGATGCCAAGGTCATGAGAGACTGGGGAACTGTCTGAGACTGAAGAGACGCAATGACTGACGAGATGCATGAGATGCATGACCTGGGAGGTAATTTTGCCGATAAAGGACATTACTGGAACAACAGTGACATTTCAGTCACATCTACAGGTCAGGTGATGGGCTGCACCTGCACCTGCCCACAGCAGCTCTGTGGCTACAGGAGAAACCATCCCTCTACTACTCAGGGATGGGAGTCACACCTGCAACTTCTGAGCAGGCGGCAGGGAGAGGACGAGCCGTGGTGGCAAGTGTGTGACGTGTGGGGCACCTACATGGGCAGGCAGGGGCCCTGTCTGCTGTTCCTGTAACTTCTTTATATGACTAAAATTAGGTCAAAATAAATTTTAAGAAGACCTACAATAGCCACAGAATGACCTGCACAGACAGGGCCTTCAGGAAACCACTCGGGGAGACGAGCAGACACCCCACACCAGCCCACTGGAACTGAGGCACAGTAAGTGGTCACTGTTAAAACCCCAATCCATCCCTACAAGTGTATTGCTGAGCAAACCGAGCTGGCACTTTGAAAAGACTTTCTTACCAGGAACACAGGTTCTCCAAAGGGGGAAAAGTCAACCACATTCACCATCACAGGCCTCACGCCTTGCTGCTGGGGCTTGAAGAATTTGGGGAATACTCTCAAATCCTGTCTGGTGCCGTGGCTTACAAGTCCCTGGTAATAAAAAGACATAGTGATTAAGGCAAAGGATTATGCACGAGGTTGGCTAAAGCTACTATTCTGGAAGCAATTAAAGCCACACTGTAAAAGCAAACAGCACATTCGTCTTTGACGACACTACTTATCAAGCAGGTGGCAGAGAATGAACCGGAGTTCAGAATGTTCCTCACCATGTTGGTGCCGACAATAAAGTGATTGGGATCTGAAGGCAGAAACTTAACGTTCAGTGTTTGTGTGGCTCCCCAAAGTTCATCACCTTTATGGGAGAGGCTGGAAAAAACAGCAGAGGTGAACAGATGGAGGGCTTGGGAACTGGGGTAACCAGTTATCACCTGTCATACACCATCAGGCAGGGACCCTCACATTTCCTGTGATTCTTAACCACCGGTTTCCCATTTCTGTTTCTGTGCTTTAGATAATTTCTTCAGCTACATCTAATACACTACTTAACCACGTGCTAACTTTAAATTTCAGACACATTTCTCTTCTAGAGCTGTCCTTCAGATTGTACGATTATCCCACGTTCTCAGCACGCGAATATCACATGCTGTGCAGCGGTCTCTGATCTCTCTGTTCACTGCACTGGTCTGGGGCTGTGATGTTAACGTCTCAGCTTTCGGATTGTGCGCTGGGGGTGGGACTTTCTGGGTCTCTCTCAGTGAAGGGACAGGGATCCCCGAGTCCTATGCAGGGTCTCACTTCCAGCTTCCGGCCTTGGTTGGGCAAGCCCGGAGCGCCACCACAGGTCTGCCCAATGTGGAGCCCACAGCAGTGGGGCTGAGAACCAGCCTCCACACATAAGGCTGCCTGCAGGCCCCACCTCCATCCTCGACCTGGCTCTTATAGACTCTCCTCATGTAAAGATCCCGTTGGCCGTTTCTACCTTATCCAGTGTATCTGTGACAGCAGAGGCCACTCTGCCCGAGTCAGAACCAGGAATCTGGCCATGCTCCCCTCACTGTCACTCAGAACTGCAAATGCTACTCATCCACTGAGGACAGCCTCCTGTCACCTCCAGGAGGCAGCTGAGCCCCCCAGGCTGCCCAGATCCTGGCCCCCCTTCCCTCCTGGCCCTCATCTGAGGGTGGGACCTAGAAACCGAGCTGGACACCTGGCGAGAGCGGGTCCACCCCTCACCTAGAAGCACTCGGTCAATTTTGTCCTTTAGCTGAAAGGGCACTTGGTCGATTCTGCCCATGTGGCCACCCTGGCCCAGACCCTGGCCTTTCTCACCCACCCTACAGCAGCCTCATGTCTCTGACTCCAGCCCCCGCCCTGCTCTAACCTTCCACTCCAAGTCCAAGGTGGCTCCCATCGCCAGCAAGACAACCGTCAAACCTCAGCACAATAAACACGCCCAGGGTCTGGCCACTGAATCAGGCCCTTCTCTCTCGAGGGCAAGCCTCCTGGCACTGCCCTGTGTCGTGCATCTGCTCCTGTGGCCAGAGCACACCCCTGGTTTCCCTCCCATCTCAAGTGTCACCTCTCCAAGAAGCCACCATTCACTCCATGCCCCACCTGTCGCCCCTGAGCTCCCACAGGCCACATGGGTGTCCCAACAGAGTGACTCACATGTGTACCATGCCCACAGTGGACGAGGGCATGCCACCCTCTGGGCTACTCCCCCCTTGGACTCCTGAGTTCAGTGACAGGAGGGGGCACAGGGCTGGAAGGACACCCTGGAAAGCTGTTCCAGGAGAGCTCCTGGGGCCAGGTGGCTGAGTCCTGTGTGAGTTACCTCCTCACAGCCACGTCTGTGCCTCTCCCCCACTGTAGGCCCGGGTCCCAAGGGACAGTGAAGACTCCTCCCACTGAGCTCCACTCTTCTGACACACAGGATACCCACCTCAGTCACTGTGACTACCTATCTGCATCCTCACAGGAGCCCAGTGTCCCCACTAGCCCAGGGTCACCTGTGGTTGGCTCCTAACATATGAGGTGGTTTTCTTAACCCTAACAGACCCTGTTGATCACATTTAAGTCGGCTGCAGGTGGTTTAGTCTCAAGGTCTATGCATTATCCCAGCCACAGGAGCCTGTCGATGGGAAGGATTCAGCCATCGCCAGCACCTCTCATGGACCATAAACACCACGAACGACATCTGTGTTTAATAAGAGCTTTCGTGCCATATTAACTTCCATGTCAATGCTCCTGGTTAGGGTTGCCTTTGTGGCCGTTATCGACACCGAATGAAAACGAGTCAGGCAGTGCCAGTTATAGGACAGACAGCGCTTTAATCATGGAAAAGCGGTCGGCTCGCCACTGCGATGCACTTTTACTCAGACTCGCTAATTACCAACTCCTCAGCCACCACCTGTGCCACCTCATGTCTGGGACACAGGCCTCTGTGGCCCAAGGGGTCCACTCTGGGGCTTACCTGCCACTCAGCCGAACCACAGAGCTGTGCACCAACTTCATCTTCCCTCCAGGTATTAACCCTAAAGGCAGGGAGGGGGCAGTAAGTGCACCTCTGAGCACAGGCATGCCCAGGTCCAGTTACAGTCACCTGGGGTCCTGTCTCGATGCTCCAACATGTGTTAGGGAACAAACCAGAAGGCAGAGGCCCCCGGTGCACGTGCGGTTCCTGAAAACCCCTCAGCGCTCAGTGTGGGAAGAAAGAACCTGCAGTTTGGAGCCTCTGGGAAAAAGACTGGTGGAATCAAGGTCAAGAAGCCCTTACTTTTTAGATTTGATGAAATAAAACAAGGGCAGCACACTAGGCAAAAAAATAAAATAAGATCAGTATTTAGATTCCTCGAGTTCCTCAGAGAAGCACAGGGCGTGAATGTGCACCTGTGGGGCTTTGGGACACCGGGTGCACCCACCCTCAGAGTCTGCCCTTCTCCCGACCGTGTGGAGACACCGCAACTTCCCTTATGACAACTCTGACCCCTGGGCCACTCACTGGCTTTGCTTCCTGTCTGTTCCCAATTGTATTCTCCTGTTTTGTAATTACTGCAAAAGGGGAACCAGACATTTATGCATCTTGAAACCCAAATTCTGGGTAAGGCACAGCCTGAAAAAGTACATAATTAAATTCAACCTGCACTGGACAGGGGACTATATAATCAGAGCGTGTCAATGTTGCTGTCACAGGTGGAAAGCAACTCTCCACTTTCCCAGCCACTCACCTGGAAGCCCAGGTGTCACCTTCCTGGGAAGCCGCCCCTGATCTGAGCCCATGCCCTTGATAAGTACCCCTTCCAACCTTGCTATGACCTGTCCCCTAGGACCGCACTACTCCCTGTCCACTCACCCTCATTTCCTAGCCTCTGGGACGGGACCAGGCTACTCAGAGCTGACACCTGTCAGCAAGTCATTAGTTCCAACTAATGCGAGTTCTCTCTCTGACCGTCCCCTAATCTAATGCACACCACAGAGCTGGGAATCACCCAGACGTCCCTGGCGTACAACTTAGGGAGCCAAGTGACATACAGACAAACGGAATTTACTAACCCTCGCTGGAAACACACAGCCAGAACATCACTGATCGTGGTAGCTGAGGTACCCACTCAGTGGCCGGGAAGGTTATAAATACATGATCTTAATGTTCATTTTCAGTAGCTAACTACTTATTTTTACAGTGGTTAATGGCATCTTCAATCTGTTCATTTCAGCAAACATTGCCTGAAATTCGTTTTTCACTTAATAGTTACCTAAATCACTTATTGAACCTGCAACATCTGCCTTTGGTAATTCAACAACCACCTAAAACAGAATATTGAAATGAAGGTTAACACACTTTATAGTTATGAAACCATCTAAGCAAAGCACAGGCCTAATCAGGCAGCAAGCTGAAGGTGCTAAGCACGTCGCTGCTCCAGGAGAAGGACAGCCTCCACCTTCAGGACCAACACTTCAGGTGCTGTAAACCCCTCCTCCCGTCCTGTCCCTGGGGACTGGTCCGTGGCCAGCACCTCGGAGCATCTGTGTGTCTTCTCGCCCCTGTCCGGCCCGGTCCCAGTCCACTTCCATCCCTGTCCCCACAGGAACCTGCAGCTCCTCGGACCCCATGTGCCCCACGTTCCCTTACATGCCCCACCAGCACCATCTCTGCTCCCAGAGCCGCAGACACAGGGCACTTGCCCGTGTGTCCTACTCACCCACATGTTGAGGACCCCACTCTCATCCAAGGAAGCAATGCGGAAGGACAAACCCGACATTTCTAACAAACAGAAGGGGAGGGGAAATGGCTGGTCAGCCAGGAACGATGGGCCGCAGCCTAAGCAAGGTTTTTGGCAGTGAGGGGCCACGCACCGTCCTGAGTGGAAAAGGGCGAGAGAGCAAAACTCTGCTTCTTGCAGCCGGACGCGGAGACGGGTTCTATGGCTTGCACAGGACTGCAGTGGTTCACAGAGGTGAGGACGCCATCTGGGGAAGGCACACAGTCACAGGGTGCGCAGTAAGTCACAGGGATACGATTGCTGTCACACAGGGATGAACACGGTGCTCCTGGGGCATGTGTCCCCCCATGTGGACACAGCTTCAGTTACAGGTGACCATCGCGCTCAGCATTACCATGAAGCAAAGACCATGGACCCCAAACCATCTGTGAAGAGGGAGTGAGGACATCCTGTCTACGGGTGGGAAGGCGTGAGGATGCTGAGACTCCCTGGCAGGAGGGGTCACAAAGAATGAAACCAGAGACACAACCTAGCTCCCAGGACAAGACCCTGGAGGGCTCCTCAGCAGCCACACGACAGACAGGGCTGGAAAGAGACACAGGACAGAAAGACAACCTGGAGCAGCTGCTTCTGGGGGGAGTGGGTCGCAGAGGCAGCTGATGCGGAGTCAGGGCAGACTGGTGCCACACCCCTGTCAGACACCGACACCCACAAACCAGACAACATAGCTCCGCTGACCTATAACCCTCATCTACAAAATGTCCAGGAGAAACAACCAAAGTCCACAAGAGTTCCTCCAGAAATACAGCTGATGGAAATTCTCCCCTAAAAGGGGCATGAAACAGAAAACCAAAGCCCCACCCTCCACCCCGCATCCCACCCCCTCGAAAGCACTGGGAAGCGTAGGTATAGCAAACACTCACAGAGATGCCTGGAATCAGCAACTCGGAACAAAAATAAAAAACAGCAAGAAGATGGGAAGTGGGGTTGAACGCAGGAAAGAAACGAAGCCCAAGTCATGGCGTGGAGTCGACGGGTGGGATGGAGGGAGGCAGCACCAGCAGGTGACTCCGGCTTGTGCCCGAGACCTGTGGGTCCCTCACTCCCAGAAGCCTATGAACCTTCGCAGGTTTCAGGAACAGGACACGACGGGAACTCAAAAGGTTCATCAGCAACATGGGTGGCACATTTGTAAAAGGTAAAAGGAATCTTTTCCAACAGCACCGAATCCATGAGGTTCCCACAGACTCACACATTCTCAGTCGCAGCAATGTCACCCCAAAGGGCAAAAACTGGCTGCTTGGGAAACAAGAAAACACGTGCTCTTTTTAGGCATGAAATACAGATGCACAGACAGTGAGACACGCCACGTATGTTTATTGAAATTTCATGGAGAGCTGATCAGGAACAGGAAGTTTGAGAGACTGAGAAGATAAGCATGGACTGGGAGAAAATACTCGTAAAGACACATCTGATGAAGGACTGGCACCCAAAATACATGAGAACCCTTAAAACTCAACAATAAGAACGCAAAGGATCCATTTAAAGATGTGTAAAAGGCCTGAAGAGACACATCACTGAAGACACTCGAAAGGCAGATAAGCACGAGGTGCCCTCACCCCGGGTCACCAGAGAACCACAACGAGAGCCACAGTGCGAGGCACCCCACACCTGTCAGAGCAGCTAAAATGCTGACGGGCCACGTGCCACCCAGGGTGCAGACCCCCGAGTGCCTATAGGGTAACGCAATGTGGAGCAAGCATACTGACAGGGGCTCACAGTCCAGCAACTGGGATCGGCCGGACAAGCCACCTGGCATTCCAGGAGTGGAAAGACAGTTCCGCAGAGGGGACTGAACTGTGAATGTGCGAGTGCGCAGGTGACCCACAAGTGCCACACGAGGAAGAAGCCAGACAGACTTGAAGGCCTGTGTTCCTGTGACTCCACGTACCTGACGTCTGGAAAAAGTAAAACAGAGACAGAAAACCGACCAGCAACGCTGGGAAAGGGAAGATGCAAAAGCCAAGTGTGGGTGTGGTGAGGGCTCCCGGGTGGGACAGAGAGAGACAGTGAAGACGACTGGGTGAGGTCACTGTGACTGCACAAGCCCCTCATGTCCCTGAGCAGCTGGCGTGGAGGGCAAGACAGGCATCAAGCTAATGGTGTCCAGGAAGCACTGAGAGCCCCAGAACACGAGCCCCTACCAAGTGGTGGGGAGTGTGGGTGCTGGTGTGACTGGTTGGTTGAGGCTGTGATTGCTTGGTTGGGGTTGCAGCTGCCTGGCGTGAAGTACTCCTGGGGTCTAACCAAGGATCCTAGCAGGTCCAGCTGTTCTGGTTCCTCTCGGGCCCCTGGGTGGAGTTAACTAAGCCGGGAGCCCTCACTTCACTGAGGATTTGGGATCCACACTGCCACCTGCTGGCCACAGGCTAACTGTAACCTGGACGCAATCTTGATTTTGTCAGAAGCCTTTTTTGCCCATAGCTCTGATCCCATCCTCTGAGGTAACCTGAATAAATGCCGAGAAATTTCAGACGTCCCTCGAATCTGTCATGCTTGTCCAGAGACACCCGCAGGGCAGGCGGGTCTCACTGACCTGTGGAAAATGTTGCTGTCCTGAACGTCCAAAGGCAGTCGCTCAACCTCACATAACGATGTATCCGAGAGTCTTCTCTTAGGTCCCACACAACGACCGAGCCGTGCACAGTTCCGGCGAAGAGCAGGAAGGCCTTAAAGGGGCTCAAGCAGCAACACGTGACCTAGGGAGACATGCAGGAAGCTCTCTGTGCCCATGTGTCCCCGTGAGTCTCCCGCTGGAAGCTGTGGGACATGTTAAGCAAGTCGTGTACG
Source organism: Miniopterus natalensis (assembly GCF_054644295.1). Lineage (NCBI taxonomy): Eukaryota > Metazoa > Chordata > Mammalia > Chiroptera > Miniopteridae > Miniopterus > Miniopterus natalensis. Next base: position 351,018 of record NC_142090.1, read on the forward strand.
AGTGTCACTTTCTCAAGTGGAAAGCGGGGTGATAGCCGTGTGTAGTGTGGTGCAGGGCACATGGTGTGCACCACGACACCCATTCACCTCATCAGCAAAGCCATCCTGTCTCTCTACCACCTGGGTCGCTATAAGTTATTTTCAAGGCCCCCAAACTGACACAGTAACAGCTACTGCTCTTTCTCTACAGTGTTGATGGAAATCAACAGTTCTGAGGTCAAGAAGCATAAAAACAGAGTGGCCTGTGTGGTCACCAGACCATGGCCTATGGACCAGAGACCAGGAAGCACATGAGACCACAGGCTGAAATCTCAAGCAATTAAGAAACCTCTGCCACGTCCAGGACCCACACAACTCCAGCAAAAAGTCCCCTTCTGTACTCAGTGCCAAGCCCGGGGGTCCAGTGTCTTCACTTGGCTAGAGCCAAACTGACCCAGTTCCCAGGGGACCTAAGGGAACTAACCAGGTTCACAGTGAGTTAGTCCTCTGAACAAGCAATTTCTAGAGTCAAGACAGACACGCTCGTGTGTTCTATCACAACTGCAGATAGGGTTGAGGGAGACCAGGAAGAGAGAGAAAGGACCTTATAGGTCCCTGTCCTCCCGCATTCCCTGTGCCCAGCACCATGCCCCACCCTCCGGCCCTTCCTCCCAACCCCATGACTCTCCAGAGCTGTACCTGTGACTCACAGACCAGCACCTTCTGAGGCCCTGAGGGCTGCCAGATGTCCCACACGCAGAGCACGCACCTCCTGTCCAGTGAAGGCGCAAAGGCCTTTGCAGGCCGGCTGTGGACAGACACCACCGTCTGCCGCTGAGCCTTCGAGGCATGCAAGCAGCACACTTTCCGATCTGGGGATAGAGTAAAACGTTTTGGTATCTTACAGACCTGCCAGAACACGTGTTAAAGCAACACACTTAGAAACATGCAAGTAAGTTTCGGCTTAACGAAGAAACAGACGTGGTCCTTTCCAAGCTCCACATGCCTCAAAGTCTGCGTTGACAACTGTCCACACTGCCTCATGGTTTTGCTGAAAAGTGGTCCTTCAAACTTGGTACAATGCAGCCTAGAGCCGCTCAGCAGGCCCGTCAGGTCCCCAAGGCTTTCACACTGCGAAACTTCTCCATCGGGACCTACCTCACTTTGTTTCTCTCCCGAAAACTTTCCCGGTTGGATCTACTGCCCCCTTCACTTGTTTAGCAAGTTCACAGTCTGTCTGACCCACAAGGACTTCTGCCTGTCCACTGCTGAATCTCAACAGTGCCTGGGACACTGGACATGGGCAATTTCTCAAATGCAGGAGCAAACGAAAGGAGAGAAGCAGGCGCACTGGCTGTCACGGCCGCGGGTGAGCTTTCTGTGACGGCTAAAGCATCTCCTTCAGAGGCCTTGGTCCACAGTTGAGATGAACAGCTCCGTCAGACACCTGCCATCCAATCTCACTTCCTCCTGTCAGCTCAGAATTCATTTTACCAAAACACAAATGCAAAAAAACAAGAAAACCTCCCCTCTGTTCATGTGCGAATCTCACATGCCCTGCAGAGGGCCAGCCCTGTGAGGACCCCGACCAACACACACACGTTCCCCTCACGAGGGACTCTTGTGATGCCTGTGTCACCTGTACAAGCGCTTCCAGGCCTGTCAGGCACTGTCACTGGGCAGCCCTGGGAGAAGAGGCGGGTGTGGCACATGCACACCTGTGTTTTGAATCCTATAGATACAGTGATTTACTATTTTCTTAACTCTTATCTTTTAAAAATAAACACTCCCCAAAACGGTGAGCTTTTTTTTAAACTGCCATTTTTGTTCACATCAAATGTCCAGCACAGGACAGAAAAAGCTCCAGGATGAGCTCAGGACGTCTCCTCCTCCACCATCAGGACCTTGGGCCACTGTTTTTAAAGCAGAGCAGGGACCAGCCTAAGAGCTGGACAGGGCCCCACACATGCAGTTTGTTTAAACTGGTCTGAACAATCAATCCCGTAGAACCACACCTCATGTCTGATCGCAGGGCATTTCATGTTCTGAGACCACAGGCTACTCTGGGGCTAAACGAGCAGCCCCATGTGCAGTGCTGAGCTGCTGCTCAGACCTGAGCGCAGACCACAGCCGCCATCTCTCAATGCCCGCCCTGCACTGCTCCCGCTGTTTCTCAGGACTAACACAGGCCCTCTGCCTGTGTCACAGCAGCCCCCTCCCAATGGTCTCAGGAGCCTGCCCGCCTCACACGCACTGGGGCACCAAGCCAGGGTCAGAGAGCTCCTTGCAGGCTGCACCGCACATCACAGAGGGCAGAACCAGCAGCTCAACGCCCCACGTGGCATCACAGTCAAGCACACACAGGACGGTTCTTACACTGCAGGAAGGGCAGGCTGGTGTTCAGCTGGGAGGAGCTGTTGCTGAGGGGCAGGGTGCTGCCCTGCGCCCCGGGGTCCCAACTGGATGCTGCTGCCACACGGTCCTCTTCCAGCAAAACCGCAACCACCTTTCAAAGACAATGAGCAGCCCATAGTCAGCTACAGACACAGTCGTTACCCACTCATTTCACCCTCGTCTTAAAACAACTGCTTAGCCGCAAGGTACCACAGGAGCTGACAGAAGGAGACCACGCTGTCCAGCCTGCACAGCAGGAGGCGCTGACGGTGACCTTCCACTAAGCAGGCTCCTCGGGGGAGCTGGGGTTACGGGGACACGTCATTTTTTATGGTAAAGACTCTGCCAAGATAACAGGATGAGGAGATCAGCTGATTGCCCAGAGCTTCTTAACGAAACACAGGGTGTAAAGAAAGATCGAGCACAGGCCCCCAGTTCTCACTGTGCTGAGGACCCAGGAGGCGCAGAGCCACAGTTGCTGCTCCAACAGGGTCCCGCTCAGGAGGGTGGGTGAACAGGGCACTGCAGACTAGGGCAGTGTCCCGCAGCCCTGACGGACCGGGTGAGGGTCAAGTCCTCTGTCCTCACCACCCTCCTCCCCGGCCAGCTGCCTGCCGCTCCGCTGCACCTGCCAGCTCCGCCTTCGACCCCCAGGATTTACAGAGGAGGTCATTCATGCAAGTGTGTGGAAACAAGACCTAACAGGGCAGGAGAGGAGCACAGCGGCTGGCCAGACGGACCCACACGTCAGCCGCTCCACACCGAATCCTGAGCTGCGTACACACGAGCACTGTGAGTCAGAACACCGACTCCCCGAGTGTGGACCTTCTTCCCAAGATTCACACAGAGAACTCGGGGGGCATACGGTGACCACCACTTGTTCCACAGTGACCAAGGGGTGGGGCCCAGGGGCTCAGGTGACACAGGGGCTGTGACCTGACAGCTGTGGAGCAGTTTCAGATCTCCACGAGCAGTTTAAAAGTCCTAAGTTCATTGGTTTCAAACACATGAACTGCATGACACACAGCTGGCACCGGTGGGGACATAGTGGCAGCCCCATCCCAGTGCCTACCTGGCAGGCCTCCCGGAGGAACCTGGACAGCCTCAGCGTGTTGACCTTTGGCACCACTGCTGCATCACAGGAGTCTCCGCTCTCACCCCCTGAAAAAGTCAGAGAAAACCACCCAAGTGGGCTCTAAACAGCTACACGTCACACGTTCGAGTTCAGAGGTGTCACGATGAACACCAGGAACCCAGAGGAGAGCTCGGAAAACCACATTTATCTCTGGATCTACTAGTCATTGCTTCAAAAGCTGCACCCTGACGGGAGGAGAGATGGAGTGGTGAACATAACACTGCACACCTGAAATGTATACAATCTCGTGGACCTGTCACCCCAATAAATTTAATTTAAAAAATCAAAATCTGTGAACAGGAGCCTACTTAAAGTCCTTAAGGAAAATACAGGGGTAGGCAAAGAGTAGGCTTACAGTTGTGACACAAACGATACGGTAATTAATCAACACTAATACAAGACCTGCCTCTGCCCGCCCTGCATTTAAAGGCATCGATTATGATGTAAGTGCCACGTTTCATTTCCGTGGATGATTTCTGAGGGAGAGGCTTCCCTGTGGGAAGAGAGTAACACAGAAAATCCCTCAGAACAGGCCCCACGGGGAAGGTGACATCTAGCACATAAATAACAGAAAACCATGCGTGCGCAAAGCACTATTCTGGGACCTGCCGTCTATACGGATGTGAAGTGTCTGGTAACTGTACTTCACATATGTAAGTCTCTGTTGATGAGTACAGGCTATTCCCGAGTTAAAAGCAGTGTGTCCTGGAGCCCACTCTGAAGAAGCGTGTCTGGAACGTGGCCTCTCCCCTGCTGACCGGCTCCCAGCTCATCGCTCGGGCCAGCAGTGCGCAGGCTGGTTTGCTCCTACCAAGAGCGCCTGGCATTTCCACGGTGAGGTCCCAAGCACCACCCCCAAGAGAAAGACAAGAGGAACAAGAAATGCGATCAACACCAACAATAATGTGCAGAAACCAGCTCCCAGTGGTCAGGTTGCAAGCTGCTCACCCCCTGACACAGCCGAGCCCTCCCCGGGGTGCTGGGTCCACACATCCCTGGTCTCTGTCTCCTCTGTCTGCGCGTCTCGGTCGACGTTGTCGTCATTACACTGGACATAAGCCTTAAACACAAAGGGGCTGGACTCAGCACTGGGTCTCAGCCTCAGAGCAATGCCTCATTACTGAAAAGAAACTGTAAGCTTTTAAAGTTATTAATGACAGTCTTCTTGCTTTTGTCAAAAATATAAGTATCATAACAAACCACCATCATGCAAAGACTGTTTGGGTCTTAAACATACATGATACATAATAGGTCTGATTTTCTAAAGTGTTTTTAAAAAGTCACATGAAACAATTCAGCTTTGACTTAAAAACTGCCAAGTAGCCCACTGACCTTTTTTTAATCCTTACCGAGGACTTTTTTTCAACACTTCTCAGAGACAGTGGAAGGGGGAGAGAGAGAGAGAGAGAGGGAGGGAAAGGCACTGATGCGAGACACACATCGATGGGCTGCCTCCCCCTCGGACCCCAATTGGGGCTGGCATCAAGCCTGCAGCCGAGGTACGTGCCCTTGGCCAGAATCGAACCCGGGACACTTCAGTCAGCAGGCTGCCATTCTAACCACTGAGCCAAACTGGCCAGGGCAACATCTTTTTTAAGAACATATTGACTTTGCAAAATCAAAAGCGATCTTATTTCAAAAAGGTGGTGCTTCAGCAGACGGTTTTCTTACTAACAGGTCTGCGGTGAGGAAACCAGCAGAGAAGGTAGACAGTCTACCCAAGGTTAGAGAGCCAGCAGGCTTGTCGGCAGCTTCCTGAGGCCTATGCTGTGGCATCCCTCCTACTGAAAGACTGTCACTGACTGAGGGACCCAAGAGCACGTCGCCCGAAAATACTAAAGGGACAGAGAAAAACACAAGCGACGATCCTGGCTTCAAACTTCAGGAAGCTGAACTATCACAAAATCAATGACTAGAAGCACTCGGGAGCCTAGAGCTGCGTGGGATGGGTGGTGGCGACTTTGGGATAGGAGGATCCAGTGTAAGTCACTAGTGAAGGATTCGCCTCGAGGACAGGTCCTGGACATTGAGGAATATCCACGTGATGGAGGGCCTGGCACGAGGACAGAGAATACACAGGCAGGTGACAGGCGGCCAGACGGTGACACAGGTGGAGGCTGGGCACATGGGGAGGTGCAACGGAACAGACATGACTGGTGAGAGGGAATCACAGCAGGGGGAGCTCGGGACTCACTGGGTGCTCAGCACTGTTGATGCCACACCCTCGTGGGAGCCCCACAAGGCATCCAAGTGACATTCTGCTCCCCCCACAGCTGCACTCAGGTGTGGGAGCAGCCTGTTGCACGGGGCTCTGTGGACACCCGCACATCCAGGTCCACGGCGGCCATGTGACGAGTGCCCTGCTCCTCACTCCACCTCCTTTCCATGTCCCAAGCCTCACAGTCCAGAACAAGACATGCTGCGCACAAACCTGCCTTGTGCTTTACTCGCACTGTCCCTCGTCAAGGCCCTTGTACTAACCTGCTTGGTGTTCCTTCTCCCGAAGTCTCTGATGTACGTGTCATACTCGTTTACTGGTGGCAGGTCCAGGAGTGAGAATGTGAATGAAAAGTCGAGATCAATAAGCCGGAGCAGCTTCGTGCTGCGCGTCCTTCAGGTAAATTGGAAACCAGAGTTAAACGTGTGAAGCACAGGGGGCAAGCAGGAGAGAGCAAGGAACCTATGGAGCACAGACACATTTCCAATGGCTCCGACAGCGCTCCCGAGTCAACACAAAGCCAGGATACAGGTTCCCAGAACTTCCTCGAGGAGCAATTCAATCCCATCATGGCCTCCCATGCTGGGACCAGCATCACCTTTCTATGATGTCACCTGCGCTGTGGCCTGAGAATGTGTCCAGTGCGTGCCGCCCACTGTCCTTGAGGCGCTGACCTGTATCCACAGGACCTGACCGTGCAGCATCGACCAACCCATCGCCGCCCCCTCCCCCCAAGTCTCCCGAATCCCACACACTTGATTTTCCTCTGACCACAGACTCTGTCAGGCGTCTCAACTGGTCTCGTCTCCCAGGCGCCCCGACGCTGGCGTGCCGAGGTTCACTGTCCCCCACTGCAGCATGGGCTCTGATCCCCACGGCTGGTGCTCCATCACAGGTGTCCTTCCCACTCAACTCGGGGTCACTAACGCCGCCACCTTCCCGTAACTTACTCTCTGGGCAGCATGCCACCCTCCCAACTTACGCCTCCAGCCCACCCTCTCCACACCTCGCACCCACCACGTCCCTCCTGCACTGTCGTGGACAAGCTGCTCACAGCACCTTTCACTGCCCAGTGTCTGCAGGTCTGTGGTCACAGCCTTTTCATTCTTGCTGCTGAGCCTGTGTCTGGCTTCCTTTTTCCCTTTGGTCAGGATTCCTAGAGCTATAAATCTTACGTTTTCAAATAATTCCTTTGGCTTTGTTGAACTCAACTGCTTTCAGTTTTGTAGGTTTCTGCCCTTATCTTCTGTTATCTCGTCCCTTCTCGTTTCTCACTGCTCTCCCTCTGGCCTCGAGAAGACGTGTGGGCCACGGGTGTGTAGCCGTCTCCTCTCCAGTGTTTCGGAGGAGCTCCTGCTGCATCCCACATGTTTTAAAGTGCTGGTTTCCACAATCACTGTTGAAAACAGTTTCTAATTCCCACTTGACTTCTTTGCCCATGGTTTTTAAAAGTCTACTACCTAACTTTCAGGCTTCTGGGTACTTTCTATTACCTTTTAATTACTGATTTCCAGCTTAACTCCACTGTGGTCAGAAAACATCCCCTGTATCTTTTCAATCCTGTGTCCAGAGCATACAATCTTCTTGAGAACTGTTCTCTGTACCGTTCAAAAGACTACGGATGGTGCAGCTATAGGTGTAATTTCAATGTATGTTGGGTGGTTTTTGTTAACTCTGTTGTTTGATCTCATGTATCCCACTAAATCTATCAGCTACAAGAGACCCACGTTGCCAAGTCCCCGTCTGACCCGTCTCTGTCCTCTCCGTGCTGTGAGGTTCGCCTGGTCCACGTGGTAACTCCCAGGCTTGGTACACATGGGCCGGCCCTGTCACTGTTACCAAGTGCGCTTCTCGTCCTCTTCCTGCTGTGCCATCAGCATTACTGGGGTTAATGTTTGCTTGGGGTAGTTCCTCCACCTTTTCAACCTTCCTGTGCCAACACCTAAGGCCTGCCTCTTGGAAGTCACGTACACAGTAGGTTCCATGCGACGCCTTTGCGTTGCATCCGAGATGCCGCAGGAAGCTGGCTCTTCTCCATCTCCACAAGCCTGTGGTAAAACCGGTTTCCTCACACGCTGTCTCACTGGAGTCACAGAAGCTACTGACGATGTGAGTGAGGCCATGCTGTCCTGAGTGTCTCTCTCCGGGTCATCGACAGGTAATGCAGGTTCTGGTCCAATCTCCCACCCTCTGTGGCTGCCTGTGCCCCATGACCTTCGCCCCTCTCCCGACTACGTTACGATCACCCCCGTCTGTTACTATCCCGTTGCCTCTGCTACTTGCTTGTGACACTTTTTGCATCATCTTTTAGCGGCTGCCCCAGACACTCCAACAAGCCTTCCTGACCTACTACAGTCTACCCTAAGTTAAGGGCTGTTGCCTCTTCCTGTCAGGACCTCATCACAATTTACTGTCACCCCTCCCCTGCCCCAACTCTTAGACTGCGGCCGAGGTAATTTAATCCCACATACATTTAAATTCCACACACAGCGGCACCGATTCCTCCTCAGCACACGCTGGCCTTTCCTTGGCACTGCGTCGTGGCTGAACCAATGCATCACAAGCCAGGTTTTCCCTGCATTCCCACCAAAGCCTAAGTATCAGTTTTTTTAAAGCCTCATCTATTCCTAGGGAAAACTCATCGTTTGAATACCCATTTCTCTGACTACACGAAAGACATGACACACGGATTTTCACGTTTACTGACAGCCTAATGCTTTCTATTGTGTCCTTGCCTTCCTGGGTCCCCCGGGTGGAGGCTGGGGGAGTAGCTAAGAGAAGGGCAAGCTGCTTCCTTGCCCTCGGGCTTGAGTGGCTGCTGGGCCCCAGCTCCCTGTCCCGCTGACGGGTCATACAGTCCCTGCTCAGCTACTCAGTTTTCCCAGCACCTGTGAGGTCACCCTGCATCGCATGCTTACTGTAATGCTCCTGTGGTTTCTGTTTTCCTGCCTGGATCTCCAGCTTAAACTGACCTTTAGTTAGCTGTGCTTACTAAATTATTAAAAGTTTATGCATTAAGGATAGTACACCCCTATCATTTTACAATTACGTTTTCCAAATTGGTTAATTACCTTTAAATTCTGTCAAATTTATGGAAGATTGCACCTCACAGAAATTTAATATTTTATCTTTTAGTCTTAGAAACCCTTTCCTATCACTGAGAAACCAGGTTTGTTACCTTCCTTCACTCATTTATCCCTTCACCCCATTTGGAACTGGTCTTGGGTGTACTAAAAAGCAGGACTCTGTTCCCCCCATTTCCAGTTAATTTATTAAACTTATATCTAGTAGATCAGGCACTGCAGTTTGTATAGTTCTCTGTACCCGGATTTTCTTACAACCCACAGACACAGGCACCAGAACCCACTCACACCTATCAAGTGTCCCCGCATTTTTCTCAAAAACTTCTAAATTATTATTTATCGTCGATCTATTTGTGTTTCAGCCTCTGATTTGAAGTTTTCTTTTTAAGTCTTTAATATAATTTTTGATCCAAAATAACCCATGTGATATGTGTGAGTGGGGTTCTGCCTCAGCCAGACTTAGCACCTCCCAGGGAAAGTCTGGGACTAGCGGCACTGGATGCTGCGTGCTGGACACAGTCCACACCTGCTCTAACATGACAGCGAATGCAGGGAAAGGCAGCACACACTAAAGAATGTACAGTCAGTAGAGAAATGAAGTGAAAAGCTCTATTTTAAAAGTATATTGGAGTGACAAATCTCAGAGGGACAGAGGGGGACGGGTGGGTGGAAAGGGGGAGATTAACCAAAGAACTTATATGCATATATGCACAACCCAAGGACACAGACAATGGTGTGGTGAGGGACTGGGGAGGGGGGTGAATGGGGTGGAAGGGGTCAAAGGGGAGAAAAAGGGACACCTGTTATATTTTGAACAAAAATAAAAAATTTAAAAGTATATTGAAGAAAAAACACACGAAAACTCCACAATACCTTCCATGAATTTCCCAGGACACCTACTTTTGCTTAAGGGCCTGTGTCCGACTCTTTTGGCGCTGGGAGGCCGTTGCAAAATCCACAAAAATTCCACAAACAGGGGCTCTGGGAGGTGAGTTATTTGCATCTGTACAGAAACCAAACAATTTTTGTGAAACAAATATTCCAAGCAAAAAAAAGTCAAGAGTAAAGTGATTAGAATTGTATTTAATTATAGCCCACGACTAATGATCATAATGATAAACATCCATGAGCACTTAAGAGGCCACCTCTGCTATTTCCATCTAAAACTTTGATGCAACAAAGCAAAATTTACTGTGTATGCGCCAATCACACTATGGAGAGTTTCAGAAATACTTAAGAATTCCTATACGATGCAGTCCTACACTCCCTCCCCACTCTCCCCATCTCCCTCCAAAATGTACTCTAGTAAGGGAGTTGGGGCATGAGCCTACAAACAGCTAAAGCACAGAGACGGATGAAGTTAATGCTGATCCTTTCCAGGCGTGGGTCTTGGCCTTGCTCAGACCGAGACTAGTAATTGCACAGGCTTAACAGCTGCAGTCTGGGTGAGCAGCTCCGCCCACTGTCCTCTGTGCACAGGACAGTCCTCAGCTTGTCTCTGCCCTCTAAGGATCGCTGTGGTTTCCTGTGTGGATTTACCCTCACATTTGTTTAAATGTTTATTTCTATATTATGTCATGCCCTCTTGCAGTTTTATCAAATCCCCAGGCCCAGTGGACAGGGGAATGTGAGGCATGCAGGCTGGAAGGTCTGCCCGTCACCTGCTTTGTGCCCATGAGCAGGTTGTTCATGTCCCTTGCTCATGTGCCAGCATGTCTACCGCACACGGCAGCGTGGCTGAGGAGGGAAGCGGACTGGTGGGTAAGGAGAGTCCTGCCAGCTGAACTACCACACAGATACCAAGAGACAGCCTTAACAATGAGGACACTGGGCAATGTTTAACATCATAGGATTAAGATTTGAATAAAGATGCCCCTGCCGCATGGCTTGCAAATGCCAGGCATCAACACTCAGTACATACTTACTCACCGACCAAGTGAACGGTTTACCTTTCGGAGGTGTATGAACTGCTTCAAATACCTTGGCATAACCTAGTGCCCTGGAAAAACTTACTCATCAAATGGTTTCCTATTGCCCTGGGGGGGGTGCAGCTTATAAGCAGACACAACAATAAGGGTGCGGCAGGGTGTTGCACAAAAATAATACCGTGATGGCTGGGGCCAGACAGCAGGACACAGAACACAAATCCTCTCAGTCACCAGGTGATAGTGAGTAAGCAGTACCAATACTAACGCACTACACTCAAGACGTGCAGACACTCTTGTAAGTACCTTACGTGTATTGACTGATTTAATTATTCCTCACAACCCTACAGAATGCCTTGCCCTTATTTTACAGAGAGGCCAAGTGCCTGCCCAAGGTCACAGCCATGACAGAGCCAGTACTATCGAAGGCCCCTGCTGCCCCAACAGCAGGTAGGACGGTGCTCTGCTCGGCCAGACTGGCTCACATTAACTGGAGCCTGCAGGGCAGCACCTATTCTGTCTGGACAGCAGTGTGATCAGAGGGAGTCCTTTCAAATAAAAAACATGACAAAAAAACAATGCCTTCACGGGGGTTCTAAATTCTTATAAATCAAGCTATTAAAGACCACAGTGCACAGAGTAACGTAGGGCATGATTAATAAAAAAAGGTAATTGAGAGATGTGCTCAGGAACTTAAAGTTTTGCAGGCTTCTCAGCAAAGGCACAGCAGGCAATGAACGTGCCACCTCCCCCCATCCCAGTACCTGCTGCTCCACAACTCGAGGTCAGGTCATGGAGGGCCCTGCTGGACACCACACCACCAGGACCGCTACTCCTGGCTTCGGGGACGTGTTTTAGCTATGAATTTGGAGAGTAGTCTATAAATGGCGCCACCTCAGCTCAGTTTCACTACCTCCGCAGCAGGCACAGATACGAGGGTCATAACTGCTCTGCCCAACCATCACTGGATTATTGCATCATGTTAACTGCTAGTCATAATTAACTGCATTACTTACGATTTACTTTACTAGATAACTTGAAGTAGCATACCACCCAATAATAATTTTAATGTAGTCCTAGTTAACATTGCGCTATTTTTAGTGATAATTTTTTTTATCGAAATGTCATAGTTTTTTCCCCTATAAGTGATTTAAAAATATTTACTCCAAGTATCACTACCACGACAAGAGGTCAAGAATTTCTGAGCAAAACACATTTCTAATGTTATAAAGAAAATTCCTTGAAACACACACTCGAGGGCCACGTTCCTGAGTCCTTCCCACCAACTGCGCTGTCCCTGGTTCTGCTGAGGCTTCTGAGGTTCCTGTGTGGACACTCAAGGACAGTGGCATCAAAGAAACAAGAGAATATGCTGCATCCGGGCAGACTGACAGCACAGAGAAGACAAGCAGGATGGACCAGCGTGAGAGTCTCTGTACTGATCAAGATTCACAGCCACCTCCAGCCCCAGGCCCTGAGCAGATGGGTGACCTGAGCTCCTGTTTGTAGATAACCCTCAGCTCACTAGTGAGCAGTGTCTCTGAGTGCCTAGCATAGCACAAGATGCTGGGTGACGGCACCTGGCTGGAGTAACAGGGACTTGGGGCTGGCCTCCTGCGAGCACGCACACAGCAGCATCACCCACCTACCCGTCCCCGCTTCCCGCTCCACTCGACCATGCTTCTGAAACAGCTTGGACGACAACTCGCCAATCCTTTCATTTTCCGCATTGATGGCGTTCTGAATTTCTTGTATCTCCTTTTTCCTGGCTGGAGGAAGTTCTTCCGTTTTCTCTCTTGGCTCTGGCTCGTTCGTGCTATCATCATCACAAACCTCAAAGTCATCTTCATAGTCCTACAAGCAATAATAATGTTTTTGGAAACTTTAAGACATACTGACTTTAAAGAGCAGTTTTATAAAGCAAAACAATTTATAATTTAAACCAGACGATGTCAGCATAATGGCAGATAAAGAAGGCCCCTCTGTGTCTCCCCTCAACTTATCAGTACGACATCTATGATCCAGCAGCCAGGGCTCCACAACACACGTGAGACACCCAAGCATCAGCACATCTGCAGGTGGGTGCACTGGAAAGCAGAAGGCGGGGCAGGACAGGGAAGGACAAGGACGGTGCCCACAGATACAGTTCAGTGGCCACTGTGGCCCCAGCTAATGCAGAGCAGTGGAGGGGTCAAGGGGCGGCTTCAACACTATGACCCAGCAAAGGGTAAGAGGGGCAGAAGCAGCCTCGATGCCCAAGAATCCGGCCCCCTCCCCTCTAACAGCAGCAGAGATGCACCTAAGGCCTCCTGGCTACAGCACAGGGTGCAAGCGGCCACAAGGAACAAGGGAGCAGTGCTGTGGGCTCTCAAACACAGCTACCCCACCCCTCACGTCCCCCCACCACAGTGGTGGCACCCCAGGACTGAGGCAACCCGGACACAGTGAGGACAACCACCACACCAGTCACCCAGGTGTGAATTGCACAGATAAAACCACAGCCCGCCCCACAGCACCACCCACGGGAGAACTAAGGGGCCCTCTGACTACCAGGCTGCTCAGTGGTTGGGCTCAAACGCAGCTAAACAAGACCTCAGACTTCAAGTGCACGGCAGAGGAACAACCCATCAAGCACCATGAACAGCCACGGTGCCGTGGTAGCAGAGAGGTAATGACAGGTCTCCGGAAACCCAACTAAAGCCACAGGAGACTGATTTCAATGACGGAGAACTCAGGATGGCCGTCACGAAGAAACTGCGCCATATGAGGAAAATCGGGAAGGAAGCTCGTGAGCTCAGGAATAAAAATTAACGAACAGAAGGAGCGCTTTACCCAAGAGACTGAAACTGTAAGAAAAGAACCAAACAAATCCTGGGGCTGAAGAGCTTGACGGATGAGTAAAGAATGGATTAGGGCACAGCAGGCAGCACAGCCACACGGAGAGGGATGTGTTAGCCTGCAGACAGACGCCTAGAAAAGATTCGAATGGGACAGAGGGAACTAAGAAATAAAGGAACGCTACAATAACCACCTGACCCCATTAGAAAGAGCAAGGAGGGAGGGGAGCAGGAGGTTGAGGGCTTCTGAAACCTAGGGTAGGGAAAGAACATTCAACTGCAAGAAGCTAACAGAACACTATCTCAATGCAAAAAGACTTTCTCCAACACACTGCATTAGAACTGTCAAAAGTTAATGACAGAATTCTCAAGGCAGCCAGGGCAAAAACAAAGAAAACTCCATCAGACCATCACCGTACTTCTCAGGAGAAACCCTCAGGCTGGGAGAGGAATGGTATACCCAAAACACAGAGAGAGAAACCACCAGCCAAGAATCAAACCCAGCAGGGACCCTTCAGGAGGAGAGAAAAGAGCACAGAGGGCGCGCACCACCTCAAGACCCATCACGGGAAACGTTTACAACGGAAGAGCTCTTTTACCCAAAGCAAAAAGACAAAGGGCACAAAACTGCAAGAAAGCTGACAACAGACAGGCTGAAGCAGGAAACCGCAACTCTACTTCAGACCAGGGCATCGAACGCTTATGACAACGGTTAAAGGGAAAAGGCAGAGAAGCAGCGCGGCTGCTGCGACGCGTTGGCGAATGCACCATAAAGCATAAGGACAGAGTGTGACGACAACACGCAACGGGAGGGCTGAACTTGTGCAAGCGAGCGAAACGCTCTCAGAGGAGCACGCACTGCTTCATCAACGAGACGTTTTATACAAACCTCACGGTAAACCCAAAGCAAAACCCAGGGCCGGGACCGAGACATTCGAGGAGAGGCAGTGAAGAGCGCGTCACAGGAGACCACCTGGCTGAAAGGGCGGGCGGGCAGGAACAGGAGGCGAGAAAGGGCGGAGACAGAGCGACCGGGCCACAGGAGAGAAGGGCCGTGTAAGTCCCGGCAAACGCCCGCCACCCCGCGGCTGCCCGGGGATCAGACAAGGCCCAGCCACACGGCGCCTCCCGGGCCCTCTCGGCGCGGGGGAAGGGGGAGGATGACGCTCCCAGCAAGGGGCCCGCGCCGGCACCAGACAGGGTAGACGAAGACAGGAAAGGCAACGCGGCAAAGACGGGCGTTTTATGCCGACGAAGGGGACATTCCCCCAAGGAGAAGTAACACTTGTTAGCATACACGCGCCAATAAGCGGTTAATGTTCAGAATAGTTAACTCAGCAGCAAAAAACCCCACACCGATCTGTTTAAGAAACGGGCAGATGATCTGAACAGACACTTTTCTAAGACAGACACACAGCTGGCCGCAGCCACGGGACAAGATGCCGAGTGCCACCAGTCCTCAGAGAGACACAAACCAGGACACGACGAGACGCCGCCTCACACCTGCCGACTGGCTGTCACCGAAAAGACGCGACGCAGCCCAGCCCGTCGGGCGAGGGCGTGGAGACGCGCGAACCCCGCGTGCGCGGGACCGCGGCAGCCCCGTGGGGAGCAGGAGAAGGTTCCGCGAAAATCAGGAGCACACACCCTGCGACCCCGCTTCTGGCGACTATTAAACACAAGACAGCACGCTCAGAGGTACACCCGGCCCTGCGCTCGGCGCGGCGCTCCTCACGGCAGCCGAGGCCTTAAAAGCCCGCGCCGCGGGCGGACAGCGGGGAAGGCGTGGCGCAGGCGCGGCGCAGGCGCAGGGAGGCACGTGGGGAAGGCGTGGCGTAGGCGCGCACAGGCACGTGGGGAAGGCGTGGCGCAGGCGCAGGGAGGCACGTGGGGAGGGCGTGGCGCAGGCGCAGGGAGGCACGTGGGGAGGGCGTGGCGCAGGCGCTAGGAGCGCAGCAGCCACGTGAGGGTGAGGCAGCCGCCGCGAGGGAAGGAGGCTGCCAGGCGCGCTCGGGGAAGCGGCCTGACGGGGAGGACCCACGGGGCCTACGAGGACCGTGAACCCAGGAAGTAACGAAGGCGCGCGCAGAAACAGGCCCCCAGCAGGCCACAGGCGGCGCTCCGGGAGGGGGCGGGGTGGGGGGCGCAGGCGGCGGGAGCGCCGCCGCACGGAGCCCAAACTCCCTCCAAGTCGTCAACCAGCACCGCCCCGATACGCTCCACCGTCAGAGAGGTTACGTCCGAACATGGAGGCACGCCGACAGCCCCGCCAGGGCTCAGAGCCCGCGCAGGCGCCCGCGCGGGGCCCCGAACACGAGTCTGCGCACCGCCGCGCCGCTCCCCGAAACGGGCCGCACCCACAGGCCTGCGCGCCGAGTGCCCCCGAGCAGGTGCGCCCGTCCTGCGGGGCCCTGCACGTGCACGCGTGACACCTGCACGTATGTGCACGCGTGTACACACACATGCACATGTTTGGATGCACTGCCCTTAACGGGTTAAGTTATAATGTCATTAATTACATCACACTGGTCAGCATTGGTAGACGTATAACAAACTTTTTACAGATAACAGACTTAAACAGATGTGGAATCTTAACAGTAGTAAAGAAAAAGCGCCACAAGTTACTAAAGCTGATTTTAAGAATTATTTTAAGCCAAGAAAAATGGTAATGTTTATACATACTTCAAAATCATCTTCAAAACTGGCTGTATAGTTAACATTTTCTAAGTCCATGTCTTCCTTTTCAGCTTCCTACAGGTAAAAATCAGACACATAACAAAAAAATTCAACCATAAATTTGAACTTTACAAATAGGCTGGGAAATACATGTATTCTGAAATTCCTTTGAAGTTGCTGACTTAAAAATGTAAGTATAAAACTAACAACCTACCTTCAAATTCTTTAAGAATTTGCTACCTCATTAGTATGACCAAAAAGAGAAAGCAGTTAATAAACATATCCTTTTCGAAAAACTTCAGTAATTCTGATGGCTAAAGAAAAAAAGTGTCATACAAATAAATTCCAAACTTTAGCACGGCCTCTCCCTATTCCGTGTCCTACCCATGAACACTTCCCTACGTTTGCACGGTCAGGAACACACACACACACGGCCCGTCTGAATGTCACCTGCTCCAGTTTTTTAATCTAGAATGTCTCTTATGTGCCTCCAGGAATCAGCACTCCAATGAACCATCAGGAAAACGGAGATGCCAGCTAACCTGACTGCAGTGAGATCAACGCAAAGGTCGTACCTTCCTTCTCGAGTCCTGATCTCTTCCACTGTTCCTCACTACACCCTCTGCATGCCTAGAAAGAAAATATGACCAAAATTAATTAAACCAAAATTAATTTAAAAAAATAAAACATTCTACGTGTCAGCGAAGGATCTTCTCAATATCTGACGAGGTTAAGAACTGCTCTAGGTGGCAAGTTTCTAAAGTGAGCTTTATTAGAACTGTGAATGCTAAAGTCTTCCCAGCGTGTTTACTATTTCACAGTAACCAGAGGAGACACAAGATATCTTCAGATAGAAAAAACTGTTTTAACAAACTTTCCTGTGAATCTACATCCTTATATGAATTCTAGAAAATTCCTGTAATTATATTAGTCAATCCCAAATGTTATTTTAGGTTTAATAAAATACTTGAATTTCCAAAAGAAAGATTTATCTTAAAATGTTCTATTTTTTAATCATATGCTCTATGTTATTTGGTACCTAAAATTAAGGCTTTCAAATTTTGAAATTGATTTTCAATTTTTGGTATGTACATTCACCCCCGTTCACTGTGGCATGTGGACCACGAGATGGCTGAGCACAGTCTCCCTGTGCGGTCCATCTGACTGCAGTACAAAGGCTAGGAATGTGCCCCCAGGGTTTAAGTGCTGCCTTTGCTCAAACTTGTAAAAACTCAGGCAAGGCACCTAGCTGCGTTTTCCTAATCTGTGAAAAAGAATTACCAAATACGGTTGCCACAAAGAACAAATTAAAATTTACAGCTTATATACAAAATAAGGTTATACACAAACTCTAATCTGTAATCTTCACAAGACCCACACACAAAAAGGTACCATTTCAGTGAAGAAAAGGCCCAGAGAGTGGCAGACAGGCCATTCCTGCTGGCTGGTGCAACGCCCTCACTCTAGATACTGGCAGGGCCTCACTGCGGCCACAGACCAGGGCTGGGGCATATGTGGCATGTCACATGTTTATCGGATGTGGACCAACAGCACCCTGCAGATGCTCTACCCTCCCAGGCGGGATGGTCCTGCATGGAGGGGCTGTCTTCTAAATGAGTTACTCCCCAAAGTGAGTTCTAATTTCCTAATTTTGTATGAGCAAATATTAAAAAAGGCAAAATAGGACCGATAACTCGTAACCAGTTTCCAAGTTACCTAGTGCACCTGAGATATAATTTGGAGGGCTGAGCAAGCAAAGTCTGTCAATAATTTATTGCCATTTACTGGCTATAATTAGGCCCAATAAGAAAAACTCAGTTTAAAGCATTCTGTGTTATACTTAATAATCAACAGAAGGATGCGCATTCCTTACTGGCCACCAGTCGAGTCTCTCTTTGAACTCCCACCTTGGTTTCTGTGTTCACCATTCTATAAAAGAAAAAAAGTTCCATGACCATTAATCAGTAAATCGTGATCAATTAACCGTAATTAATAACCTGTAAAACAAGCAGAGACTCAAAATTTAACAGCAGCACTAGGCCATGGGTATTTTTAGTCAATTAGATAATTATGTAAGGGGGTGAAAAAAGTTAGATATCCTAAAAGAGATGCATTAGCTCAGTAAGAGAAAGTTCTACTTTTCAACTCCACATTCTTTTCGGAAGAGTAGGACTAGATCATTACACTGCTTAAATTTAACTTCAAACATGAAATGTGGCTATTTCATAGATCCATGCACCTGTAGGAAAAAAATTCAAACAATCTTCTCTTACATTAATAAACTTTTTAAAATAAAAAGCATTAGATTGTAGAAATGAACATGCAAAGGTAGGCTGTTTAAAAAGGGAGACATGGGGCCCTGGCCGGTGTTGCTCAGTGGTTAGAGCATCAGCCTGTGGACTAAAGGGTCTCGGGTTCGATTACCGGTTAAGGGCACGTACCTTGGTTGCAGGTTTGATTCCTGGCCCCGGGGAGGCAATCATTTGATGTGTCTTTATCCCCTCGAGGTTTCTCTCTCTCTCTCTCCCTCCCTCTCTTTCCAAAAATCAATGGAAAAAAACATCCTTGGGTGAGGATTTACTAACTAAATAAAATATCAGCTTCCTCTACGTTAAATTTCAAAACTTTATGATAGATTTCTGAACATGTGTTGAAAGTGCTTTCTGTGTCCTAGGTCAGGAATCTATGTACTGACCACACAACACAGACACGAATCGCATCTTACAAGGCAATGGCGCTCAGCCCACAGGTCTCACCATGGCGACACTCAAGCGTGCCTTCTGCTGCAGGGGTGCTGCTCAGGGCAGCCAAGGGCATGCAGCACCAGACCCCATACCTTGGGCTCCCTTTTCCTGTGCTCTTCTTTCGATGACCTCTCTTTCCTGTCCATGCTACTCTGGTGCCTCTCATCATCAAGGTGAAAGCCTTCTTTATGTCGTTTCTCTTTGTGTCTTTTTTCCCCTTCATTTTTGGAGAGCAAAATGCTTTTTTCCTTTGAATACTTCTCTCTTTTTTCTCTTGTGCTGCTTTTCTCTTGATGATGCTTTCCTCGATCCGGATCTTTGTGCCTCCTGTGTCTCCTCTCCCCGTCCTCTTTATAAAGCCAATAGTTCAGGGGGTTGTCCTTGCTGTCACCATACTGCAGCTATGAAGGAACACAGTGAAAAGGGCATGAGCACAGAAGACATGCACGCTGTCTTTTGTGCACGTTACAACAAAGGCGAGGAAGGTGGAACCACCATTGCCCTCCCTCCCCCTGTCCTCTGGTCCTCTGTCTTGCTGCAGGGACCTCCCTACACAGGCACTCTGATGATACGCTCTGCAAAGAAAAACCCATAGGACAGCACGACCCTATAGCCCACCGCCCTCACCCTGATGTGGGAACCATGTCCCCATCCCAGCACAGTTCAGGCCTCCTCTAATCCCTCCTTGTTGCACTTGTTACCCTCCCCGCAACTCCTACGCATCCCGAGCTACACCAGCATGCAGGCTCTCCTGTGACCCCTCTCATCACAGGCTGTCTCTGAGGCAGTTCACGAGCCTGCACCCTACCCACAAGGACACTCCTAAGACAGGGCACTGTGGTTTAGTCATCACTGTACCCCAGACCACTATGGACACTCAGTGGTAACGTGACACCCATCAGAAGTGGTGGCTGCTGGTATGCAGGACAGGTTGTCAGTGCATAGTGTTTGGGCTCAAACTCCCGGCTCTGGGAACATCATCAACATGTCCCTACAGAATCCCAAACTGAACCTCCGCTCACCAATCGGCACTCCCTGGTAGCCTGCTCCATGGTTGAGGGTCCTGACTGCATGGCTCCCCTTGTCTCCATCCCCCATGCTGCTCTCCTCTGGTGGATCCCGGCAGTCCCCATGCCCCCACCCACTCTTCCCAAGAAACACCGACAAGCCCCAGACAAAACTCCTGTTTCATTGACCACACGCCCACCACCAGAGTAAGTTCTATGGAAACTAAAGATTTAAGTGCTAAAAAAATTACAAGGACTCAGAACAAAACACAAGGGACTACTTCTACAATGTTGGTGTGGTGAAGGGGCTCTATACCTCGACTACCTCATAACTTTAAACTTAAAATGTGGAGAATTCCACAAGTGAAATTCAAAGCACACAGAGAGCAGCAACACCAATGGAGAACAGAGTTGACCTTTAAAGTGCCCTTAGATGAAAAAGATTCTGCTAGAAAGCAAACAAATGCAGTAGGCAGGGACCAGCTGTGCCACAGGTATCAGACACCAGAGTGCAGAAGGACACACCTGCCACCAACCTACAAATGCCATCTACGCCCACCCTCCTGAGTCATGCCACCGCCCGGGACACGTATGCTGAGGACGCAGGGATGCCCTGATGCCACAAATACCTACAGCCTCTATGCAGGTGAATGGGGACGTCTACATTGACTCTGATCTAGCAAGTACACTTCCAGAAGTGATCATAAGGACATCATTACAATCAAAGGCATAGTTTACCCCCGGATGTCTTCTCAGGCCTTGAAGTCTATGCTAATGATAACGTGCCATCTACCTCGCCGTGTTGGGGGCCTGGGCTCAGTACCTTCCTTTCTCGGTATCTTCTTTCTCTCTCTTCGTCTCTTTCAGAGTCCTCATTTCTCCTCTCCTTCTCGTCAGTTCTGACTTTACTTACTACAAAAAGAAAACATACTTTTAACATCCCCAAACTTCAGACATCAGAAAGGCCTCCTAACATCTTGCTGCAGTCTTTATTGTACATACTGCATCACAACCCTACGCATTAACCCATGGAAACACATTCTACTAGAACACATTCTACAGTCTCAAGAACAGAAAGTCCTAGAATCCAGACTAAAATGGAGTAAAGGAGATGACAGTGGAAAACGCTACTGAAGCAACCTAGCCAATGTACAACTAACTACTGGAAATTGGGGGCACCAGCCAAACGCACACCTTCAGGGTTTCTGTATCTCTGACAGAGGTGCTCAGGGCAGCACAAGTCGTCCAGAAAAACGGGCCCCATTGGGCAGACATTTCCGTCAAGTGCTCAGCTGCAAGGGAGTCAATGCTACCTCGGCATGAGTGGGGGACCCCACTGCTGAGGGTGCTGCAGAGGCAGGAGGCCCCTGTGAGGAGGGTGCCACCTATGGTCCATTGCTGCCACCCACCCACACCCACCACTTACTCGAGAGGCCATAGGGACCAATAGAGCCACACACAATCACGACACACACAGTTCTGTCCAACAGTGAACACCAGACTTTCACTTTTGAATTGGCACAGACAAAAGTCATTAGGCTTAAAATGAAGAGAATCAACACTTTAAAAGTTGAGGACCAGTTTAAATATTCAGATAAATAGCCAAATATTGCTTAAAATAAAACTGACACTTCCAAGGAATTCTTTTACTGAAGAGCATAATTTTTGTTTATCTACAATATGGATTGAGATTGAGATAATTAATCTGGAATATGTTTCAACAGTAAAACTCTAGCAAATGATGAGAAAATAGTTACTCCTTTCATTCACTAAAATGAGTTTTAAAATAGAGAAAAGGAAACCACCTTGCAAAATGCACAGTTCAGGGTGGACACAACCAAATACAAAGCCGAGAGGTCTGAAAACCGGGGGAGACAAGGACATGGGGAGTGAGCACTTCAGAGGAGCTCGCCCCACATGACAGGCCGTGGAATGGGGACTACACAGCTCAGGACACACACCTGATCTCATCCTGCGCTCAGGCAGGGCATGGTGCGGGGCTGCAGGCTTGGGCTCCTCCCTCCGCACGTGGTGCTCTCTGTCGTGTTCTCGGTCCCTCTCCCGGTCTTTGCCCCGGCTCTGGTGCTTCTCTGAGTCATGCTCTCGGGCCTTGTTCCTCAGCTTCTCTCTGTCCGGGTCCCGGGAGTCCCTTCTCCTCTCCCGTGGCTTCTCCTTGTCTCTGTCCCCATGAGGATGATCCCTGGAGCTGTGGCCATCTCTGTCCACCACCCTCTCTCTGCGCTTGGTGTCTCGGTCTGGGCCCCTGGGCTTCTGCTCCTTGGACTCTGGGATGTCTGTTTCTGAGTCCTTGTGTAGCTTCTTCTCCTTCTGTTTCTTGTCTTCCCTGGGGGTACCTGACTGTGCAGCCTAGAGCAAGAGAAAGGAAGGAGTTTCTGACAAAACAGGTATGCTCAGTGAAGGGCCTTAAAAAACACAGGATGCCACTGTGTGTGTGTGTCGCCCACCCCCACCCCCCCGGCCACATAGGTGGAGTCACACTTAGCATTTCTATGACTGAAGACCAGCGCCCACGTATGAGGCACATTCGCATTTGCTGCCAAGTCAAATCTGAAACACCACACAGATTAGAAAAAAAAAGAACAGGATACTGAAGTGTCAGTCTCTGAGACACGGCCCACCCAGGTCCCACCCAAAGAACAAGGACCTTCCTTATAAACTTCTCAGGGGGTCTCCATTGCAACCCCCAAGCCTCCCTCCACACACAGGCACACGCACACAACGCACAGACCACACACCTACACCCACAGCCTGGGCTCTCAACCACAACAGACACTGGACAGAGCTGGTGAGATACAGGCTGGGCTAGGAAATGCTTTCCCACCACAGACCCAGAGCTACTAACCACATGGCTTTACCTCTGAGTCAAAAACACCCCTGAAATGAGCCACATGGAAGCAAAGTAGTACAAGGCTGAAAACCAGGAAAAACTGTCCCATTGGACCCAGCTCAAATCTCTTAAATACATTACCAAAAGGTGTTTTCTGAGGTCATCTGCTTTCCATGTATCGTCTTTGGTTCTTCTCTAAACAGAAAAGTATAAAGTTAGAACTTTTCAAGTTTAACCAATTTTGCAAGCTCTAGCAAGCTCCTTTTCATTAGACCATTTTAGTCAACAAGTAGTCCTTAATATGCAAGAATTTACTGTCTATATACCAGTATAAAAGGTAATAGAAATACAGATTTTTAAAAAGTATTCGCTAGTCTAAAATTAACTATAAATTATTACAGAATGTGTTCCTTTGGCTACTTCATAATGTAAATGTCCATGTTGCTTCAAGGCTCAGGCTAACTGTAGGTAACATGAAGTCCTCACCTTTTCCATGTCACTCTGTGGCCTGTCAGCCCCAGTCCCCTGACACTCAAAAAATTTAATTAAGCCAGTGCTTCATTCATAAATATGAAAGGTCGGTGAGGCATTTGAGAAAAACCAACATAAGAAAGAGAAAAATCTGCTTGGCCACTGGCTCAGTTGGTTGGAGCATCCTCCTGGGCACCAAAAGGTTTTGGGTTCAATTCCCAGTCAGGGCACATACCTAGATTGCAGGTTTGATCCGTGGTCCGGCGCGGCAACCAAACACTGATGTTTTCTCTCTCCCTTCCCCCCCAAATCAATAAAAGCATATCCTCGGGTGAGGATATTTTTGTAAGAAAAAGAGACAGAGAAGAATCAAGATAAACAAATAGAAAAAAATGACCCAAGAAAATAAACAAAAGTTTTTATAGTATTTAAAAAAAAAAAAGGCATAAAAGATCCTCAGGGCGATTTTTTAAATATTATAAGCACATGTTAAAACTTACGCTACAAAAAGGAGCAATACGAGAACAAGAACTGGCAATACTAAACAAAGTCAAACACGCGAGCAGATGAAGCTAAGGATGGCGCAGGAGCTCTCCCGGGACAGACAGACGTACGCGGGCAGAGAGGCGGGCTGAAGCCGGCGCCCGCGTCCGCCCGAGGCCGGTCCGGGCTGCACCGAGCAAGGGCGGGCGCGGGCAGCTCGCACACACTCGAGTTTTCCTTTTCAATGCGACGATCAACCACCATCCAAAGTGGACGACGCCCCGTGGGCCCGACAGCACTGCTCGGGTCTGCAGCGACCGCTGCTCCGGTGACCGAATCGCGCCTTCGGGTTGACAGCCAGCCTAACAAGCCGCGGACACCACGCCGCTGGGGACTGGGAAGCGGGAGCGAGAGGGACACAGGCAGAGGCCGCAGTCCGCGGGAGAGCGGCGCGGGGCAGGGGCGGCGAAGCGCGCCCGGACCTGCCCGCCCGAGTCCCAGGCTCAGTGGTAACGCGAGTCTGGCCGGCCCGGGGCCGCCGGGTGACTGGACACGGAGGGGACTGGACCAATTAACGGCGTTCCGCAGCTTCCCAGAGATTCCGCCGCGCACTCGGGACCACGAGCGGCCGTGGGCACCCACCTTCCTGGGCTCCATCCGGCTCGCAGGCGCGGCCGGGGCGCCGAGGCCCGCGGCCTGGGATCCTCCGCGGGGAGCGTCACCGACTCCTAGCAACCAGCGGGCGCGAGCAACCCGGAGCCCAGCGGCCGTTGGCCCGGCATGCCCCGCGGCCTCTCCTAGTGCGTCTGCGCGTTCCCGACTCCTAGCAACCGGAGGCGCGAGCAGCCGAGAGCCGAGCTACCGCTGGCCCGGCATGCCCCGCGGCCTCCCCTGGCGCGCCCGCGTGTCCCCGACTCCTAGCAACCGGCAGGCAGGAGCGGCGGAGGGCCGAGCGATCGCTGGCTTGGGACTTCCCTGGGCCCCAAAGGAAGGGGCGCTGAAGGAGGCTGGCGAAGTCGGGGGTCCCCGCGTGTGGGGTGGCCGGCGGTACAGCACTCGGTGCGTGAACGGAGCTGGATTGGCCCCGCTGTGGGGCCCGCAGGAGCGGACCTAAAGAGAAAAAGGAGGCAGGGCAGCCGGGTAACTGGCTCCACTTAGCCTGGTGGCACCTGGCTGGGCAGAGGCCCCCACCTGGCTCTTGGAAAGGTGGAGTGACCAGGCGGTGAAACAGTGTCAGACCGCGCAGATTTTCCCTCGGTGATTGGAAAGGGCTTTTCATCTGTATAAGACTTTGCACTTTACAGATCATTTCCCCGTTTGTTGTTGTTTGATAAAACACACCTGTTGGAGTGGAGGTATCGATGCACTTGAAAAAGCAGTCGTTGAAAGGACTGTTCTGGCCACCATGGCCAGAAGAATATACCTAAGGAACAAACAGTAAAGGTAGAACAAGATCTCTACTGTATAGGACAAGCCCGACAAGCTAGCCCAATAATTACCCCCCCTCCCCCAGTTCCCATAGAAAGAACAAACCAGTCACACTCCAGCCAAGCATAACCCCATTACTCATTATAAAACATTGTGTTTAAATCATTCCTTTTGTGTTGCTAAAGGTCCCCCCTTGTTTCCTATACCAAAAACTGACATCCTGACAAATTATTGGAAACCCCTTTACTGCATTGCCTTTATGGTTACTGAGCATAGAGTAAGAGAAGAACTGAGGGTCGGCGCTGCAGTTCGGCTCTTACACGGGTGAGATGCCACAACTGTAGCTGGTGGCCAGCTAATAAAGGCTCCAAAATTCAAACACAAACTCTAGTGGTCATCTGTTGCAGGTCACCCCAGAACAAGGATGACTTTTCATGTGACACGGGATGAGTGCGACCCCACGGCAGTTGAGCATCGACCTATGATCCAGGAGATCCCGGTTCAATTCCCACTCAGGGCACACGCCCGGGTTGCTGCTCGCCCCTCAGGAGGCAGCCGATCAATGACTCTCATTATTGATGTTTCTCTCTCCCTCTCCTTTCCTCTTTCTGAAGTCAATAAAGACATATTTTTTTTTAAAAAAAGGAGAAGAGAGCTGAATCATGAAGACAAATGTTCTGCGTCTCAGGTGTATTTTATCATGTGCAGGATGGATTGGTGCAAGTCCCATTCCAGTGAGGCACCACTAACTTACACTCAGCTGTTTCCAAACACTGTTTTGCATTTTAGTATGCAAATGATGCTTAGAAAAGATTACACTTAGAAAAGATTACACTCAAAGTTTTCACACACAGAAAGTGTAAATTCTTAAATCATGTTTTAAGCAATGCATCAGTCTGTTCTTTTGATACAAAATTTATTTTTCAGACAGTGTACTTTTGAGTCACATACTATTATGAACCAGTTTACAGTTTTATGGTTCCATCTATGTGTTCCAGATACAAAGGCCATTTACTCAGCTCCTTACCTTAAAGAAATTAACATCCAGAAAACCTTTTTTATTTAATTATACTCCGGTTTTGAACATATTACTCCTACCTTTTTCATTTCCACTCATCAGCACTTAGGAAGAACATAAAAGTTAGGAAAGTTTCCCTGGCTGGTGTGGTTAGAGTGTCAGTCTGCACACTAAAGGGTTGCAGGTTGGATTCTGGTCAAGGGCACATACCTGGGTTGCATATCCGATCCCTTGCCCCAGTCTGGGTGCGTGCAGGAGGCAACCAATCGATATTTCTCACATCAATATTTCTCTCCCCCCGCCCCAGTCCCTTCCGTTCTCTCTAAAAATCAATGGGAAAAATATCCTCAGGTGAGGATTAACTAAAAATAAAATAAAATAAAATAAAATAAAATAAAATAAAATAAAATAAAATAAAATAGAATAAAATAAAAAAATAAAATAAAATACTAGTGAGAGCCTAAGAACTGAACGGGGCCTGTTATTAGACTCGGTACAGATGTGCTCTACCATGCTGGTATGACCAAATACAGGGAAATGGGCTCACAAAGGCAGCTGAGGCTGGGAGGCTGATTGAGGTACCACACAGACACGTCTCTTTAATGTATTTTACATCCCTAGGCCTCCAGGTCAAATACTTTTATCTCGGACATGCAGGATTTCTTATGTGGTTTGTGTTCACACAAGTCTTTATAAGATGTGATTTTGCAGCTCTTTAGAGGAAAGGCTCATGCTCCTTCCTGTGTTTACAAGGCAATTACTTTGCACGTCATAACTTAGTCATGAGTGGAGGGTGGCATTTGAGCATTAAGCTGTTGCATAGGAAGAGGGTTGAGACTCACCATTTTATATATAGCAGTGAGAAAAAGTAGGTTTACAATTGTTTATAAGGAAAATGATACAATAATTGATAAATAATACAAGAACAAACTCTGTCTTGTGTACTTACGAGGGTAAACCTACTATTGCCCACCCCTGTATTTACAGCTTACATAATGTAATTTGGTGAAGAGCAAAAAAGGGAAAACCACTTCCTTTGAGATTTAGTGCCCTCCACCGAAGTTGAGTGTTTTAGACCCTAGAGCAAGGTTTTTGAGAGATATGTATGTGTCTCCATAGCAACACACACACGCATACATTATTACCTACAGACTCACAGATGAGGGCAAGACAGGTGTGTTTGTTCATTCCGCACCTGCCTTGCCAGGCACTGTGCCAGCCGGATGATATGCTGATAAAACCAGTAAATGTGGTTCTTGCCCTCAAGGAACTTAAAGCCTAGTGGAATTACTAACGAGACTGGCAAAGCCACCAGCGCATGCCCCTGCTTCGCCCACCCCAAAGTCCGTGTTAGTAAGTCTGAGTGCTCCAGTCTAACAGGGCAGATTGCAGCTTAGTCATTTTTTAAATCCTCGCCTGAGGGTATTTTTTTCCCTTTGATTTTTAGAGAGAGTGGGAGGGAGGGAAGAGGGGGCAGAGAGACACACATTGATTGGTTGCCTCCTGCAACCGAGGTATTGCGCTTGACCAGGACTGGAACCCGTGACCCCCCCGCCCAGGGCTGACGCCCAGCCCCTGAGCGCGGCGGCCCGGCTGCAGCTCCATCCCGCGCCCGCGGTCCTCTCCCTCCCGCCCAGCAACGGGGGCTGCGCGGACCCGCTCTGTCCCGGAGACGCCAGGCTCAGCCCCGCGGCTGCGTGGGACCCGCCGGCCCAGGGCCCGCTCGGCCGCGTGGGGCGGGCTGAGCAGCGGGCCCGCCCCGTGCGCGTTCGGCTAATGTTTCCTCGGGAGGCACCGGCGGTGCCCACGGGCGCTAACGAGCGCTTGCCGGCTGCGTCTCCCGGGAAATGAAGCGGTCAGGCCGCGTGCTCACATCACCAGCGAGGTCCGCGCCGGGCGTGGCCGCGGGGCTCGGCCGGGACGCGAGCACCGTCGGGGAGGCGAGCGGCGTCCTCCCGGCGTCGCCCCCACCCCCAGCGGGAAGGGACCCCCCGGGCCCGCCTCACGCCGGGGAGCTGCGCCTCCCGCCCGCTCCCGGCGCCGCCCGTCCACCGCTCGGGGGCGTGTTTGCCCGGTAACGTGTTCAAAGTTTGAAACCGCGGCTTCCCCACCCCCGCAGGCGTAAGGAACACGCGGGAGCGCGCACCTCGCGTTTGTTCCGCACCCGCCCTCCAGGAGCGGATCCACCCGTCGCCCCGACGCCCCCAGGAAAGCCACAGAGGCGTCCCCAAGCCCTGCGGCCAGGACCGAACACGCCGCCGCCACCCGGCCCGCCCACCCGGCATCACGGCCCGCGGGCCGGCGCCCTGGGACCCGTTCTCCCTGCGGTCCCACGCCGGGCCCCGCCCACTCCCGGAGGCAGGCCCACCCCCCCGCGACGTCGGAGCAGCCCAGCCCCGCCCGCCCGGCGCGCGTACGTGCTCGGAGCCCTGGGCCGCGCCCTCCCGCCCCGCGACGGACGTCCACGCCAGCCCCGCCCCCAGCTCCGCCGCGCCCCGCCCCTCCCAGGCCCCGCCCCGGGGCCCGCCCTGCGCGCTGACGTCACGCGCCGCCCGCGGGCGGAAGCGCGGGCGGGCGGCCGGGGCAGCGCAGTCCCCGCGGAGGGGCGCTGGCGCGCGGGCTGAGCCTCCTCGGCCCGGACCGGACGCGCTCTCTGCGCGGCTCGCGGCTGGCGATGAGCGACGCGGGGGCCGCGGGCCCGGGGGCCGGCGCTGCGCGGGCCGAGCCGGCGGGCGCGGCGCTGAGCGTGGACGTGGTGGGGCTGCTGGCGCAGCTGGCCCGCAGCTTCGCGCTGCTGCTGCCGGTGTACGCGCTCGGCTACCTGGGCCTGAGCTTCAGCTGGGTGGTGCTCGCGCTCGCGCTGCTCGCCTGGTGCCGCCGCAGCCGCGGCCTCAAGGCCACCCGGCTGTGCCGCGCGCTGGCGCTGCTGGAGGACGAGGAGCGCGCCGTGCGCCTGGGGGTGCGCGCCTGCGACCTGCCTGCCTGGGTGAGTGCGGGCGGCCCCCGAGCCCCGACCCCTGCCCCGGACCCCGACCCCGCTCCCCCTCGCCCCGCCCCTGTTCCCGCCGGGCTCGGAGGTGCGCGCCTGCCACCTGGGGGCCAGGCGAGTGCGGGACGCGGGCCCCGCCCGGGCCCCAGATCTGGACGCGCTCACCTGCTGGGTCCAGTGCGCGCCCCGCCCTCCCTGCTACCTGTGCGGGTCGGGAGTCACGCGGCGGTGTCCTGGCCCCGCCGGCCTCCCTGTCCCCCGCCAGCCTCCCTGTCCCCCCAGCCTCCCTGTCCCCCGCCGGCCTCCCTGAGCCTCCCTGTCCCCCCAGCCTCCCTGTCCCCCGCCGGCCTCCCTGAGCCTCCCTGTCCCCCCAGCCTCCCTGAGCCCCGCCGGCCTCCCTGTCCCCCGCCGGCCTCCCTGAGCCTCCCTGTCCCCCCAGCCTCCCTGAGCCCCGCCGGCCTCCCTGACCCCCCAGCCTCCCTGTCCCCCCAGCCTCCCTGACCCCCCAGCCTCCCTGTCCCCCCAGCCTCCCTGTCCCCCGCCGGCCTCCCTGAGCCTCCCTGTCCCCCCAGCCTCCCTGTCCCCCCAGCCTCCCTGACCCCCCAGCCTCCCTGACCCCCCAGCCTCCCTGTCCCCCCAGCCTCCCTGATCCCCCAGCCTCCCTGGCCCCGCCTGGCTGGGGCGCCGCGGGTCCGAGCCCGCGTCCTCGCCTGTGTCGCGCGGCCCCCGTGGCCCCGCTGTCGCGTCCCCGGGACCTCGGCCGCTGCCCCGGGCGTGGGGGAAGGAGGCGCCGGGGGGCCGGGAGGGCAGGTGGCCGCCCGGGCCCACCCCACCCCGTCGCGGGCCTGGGAGCCGCGGGAGGAAAGGGAGTGGCCCCGGCGGCGGGAGAAGCGGTCCCCCCCCCCCCCCCCGAGGCGCAGTTCTCGTTTCTGACGCGGTGAGGAGCAGGGGCCCCAGAGCGCCGGCCGTTGCGACGGTAGGAAGTTTCGTTCTGGGGCGGCGGCCGCGAGGGGACCGGGCGGCTCTTGTCGCCGTCGTCGGCCCCGCCTGGCCTCGGGGCCCTGGCGCCCCCCCCCGCCGCGGGGCTCGCGGAGCGGCCGGCCGCCGGGGTTTGGAGGACCCGTCGGCAGGAGCAGGAGGGAGGGAGGTGCCCTTTGGGAACGCGGGAGCGCTTCCAGGTGGCGCCTGGCGCCTGGCGCGCCGACTGAATGAGGCCGCAGGAAGCCGAAGGCTGGAGAGCAGGAGGGTCGCCCACCCGGCGGGCCTGGTCGGGCCGAGCCACCCCGAGCCGGCGGCTGGGAGTCTGGTCGTCGTGCTGTTGGCTAATACCAGTTGGCTTGTAAAAGTCCTTGTGAAATGCACAGTTTTCACACACTGAATTAGCAAATGCAGTCGCTGCTATACTGGAAGCAGGACAAATTCATTTCAAAAAACCTCAACAGAATAAACGGTGGTTAGCCAAACATTCTGCCCTTGGGTTTCTCCCTCGTGTGACCTGAACTGATGAGCCAGGGTGTTCGTCGCACAGAGTAAGGAATTTATGTTGTCTCCAAAAATTCTCACTTGTTTATTCCAAATTGTGTTTGACCTCATATCATATATACACACACTTAAACATGCCTCCATTGCTCAGAAAACTTCTGGAAAAATGCACACTCAAGAAAAGCGGTCCCGTCCAAGAAAAGCTCTAGTTGTCTGGGGTTTGAAGGAGATTTTTTTATACCTTTAAAAATTTTTAATTTTTAATTATAGTCGACATACAATTTTTATACCTTTTGTTATTATTATAATACTGTGTTATTTCCATAATAAAACCAGTGGATTATCCTGGTTGCAAGCGTGTCTGCAATTTTGCTTTAGCCAGGGAGCAAAGTAACAATGGAAGAAGCCATCCATAAGAAACTTAAGATTTTTGTATTCATAATACTTTAGTTTTTACAGTACATACTTAGGTTCTTGGGGTTCTGAACTTTTTATTTAGTAAAGTAAAAACTTACACTGGATATGAAAAATGAGGTAGTTGAAGAATATTAATGTTTTGAGATAAAGTATGTATGGTTTTGAATGAAGGCTCCCAGGCTACGAAAGGTGCCTCTCACTGGACATGTGATAATTCTGTAAGACTTCGGTCTTACAGCTTTGGTGTAAACCACGTTATTACTCCACGCCTTTCTTCCTCACAGACGGAAAAGCCTGGCAGGTTCAGGTTGATGGCTGACCCTGCGTCAGCTGGGCCTGTAACCGTTAAGACTATGGGTGAAGAATATTCTTGAAGAGCTTTTATAGAGATACATAACGATTTTCCACCGCTGTTTTCATTTAGTTGAAATATTAGAACTTGGTAGGGTGAATTCTGCCCCTTTCCTGTTTTTTTCTGCTGCCAATAAATGATAATTCTATGGCTGCAGATAAGTAGAGACCCAGACCTGTCCTGTACAGTATTTATTACTCAGCTTTTTGGACAGTTTGTTTGATTCTAACACTTTGATGACTGAGATTTAATGCTTTTCTCTGGGGGAGCTTTCCTCTCATCCCCGGTCTGGGACGTTCAGGAGAATTTAACTCTAGCCAAAATGTAATGTGTAGTCTAAACCAAATGAACCAAAGGAAAGAATACACTGTGGTCTCATGTAAACAAAGGGCAAATATTTGCTTTTATTCTCTGTTAATCATTGACTTACACTTTATGGAAATTTTGCGAAGACTTGTGACAAAATAGTTGCTGCGGCTAAATCCAGAACCACAGCTCTATTTGAAACTGTGGTTGCAACTTTAGCACTTGGGTCCTGTGCTTGGAGGAAAGGCGAGAGCCCTCCTGGTGGCTGGGAGGGGCTTCTTGTTTACCCTGCTGGAAGCTCCAGGAAGAGACAGCCTGCAGTGCTCATGCCCTGTGGTCCAAATGCTTCACTGAGTTAGAAAGGAATGTCCCAGGGTTGCTAGACCTAAAGCAGTAACTGTTTTTTAGTTTAAACGGAAGAATAAAAAGGATTTAAACTTAGGATATATGCACCCATTAGCTTGCTCTGGTTTTAGTAACACTTCTGTTTCATTTGGATATTAGCGTCACTTTACATTTCAAGATGGAAGAATATAGAGCTAGGACCGAAATATAAATAATATAAATAAATATGTGAATTGAAAAAATATGTAACATTTATATTAAGTTAACATGTTACATTAGTTATATATTTATAATATAGGTATCAGTCCTGTGAAGAACCAACTGTGGAAAACTGACTAGTAATTTAGTATTCTTGTTAGGCCTGGCGAACCTCCTATCTTTTCTCTAAGTTTTTATGATTTCTACATTGGCTGCAACATTGAGCCTTGAATAATATCACAGACGTTGTGAATATACTAAAATCCATTGATTGTACACTTTACATGAGTGAATTGTATGGTATTTGAATTTTATCTCAATAGCGCTGTTAAAAATATTACAGACTTTGGATTTCTTTTAAAAATAAAGAAACGCCGTGGGCGGTGTTTCTCAGTGGTTAGTTAGGGTGTCAACCTGAGCACCGAGGGGTCTCTGGTTTGATTCCCACCCCCAGATTCGTGCTGGAGGCAACCAGTCAATGTGGCTCTCTCACATAGATGTTTCTCTCTCTCCCCCTCCCTCCCTCCTACCCTCTCTGAAAAGCAATGGAAAAAATATTCTCAGGTGAGAACAAAATAAAAATAAGTAAAAAATAAAGAAGTGGAAAGGGTGATCAGCTGTAGTTCAGAGTAAGTCGTACATACCTTCTTGCTTATAGAATTCCAGCCAAAACTGTTACACTGTTTAAAAATTATTATTCCTCCCAGTCTGGGTAGCTCAGTTGGTTAGAGTGTCGTCCGGATAAAGGTTGGGGGTTTGCTCCCAGCCAGGGCACATACAAGAATTAACCAATAATGCATCAGTAAGTGGAACAGCAATCGAGGCTTCTCTCCCTCTCTCTTTCTCTAAAAATTATTGTTCCAACTTAAATTTGGAGACATTTACATTTTAGGGAATAATGAAAGGGGTTAGCTTATGAATAAAAAAGTACATATTTTTTACCTTACACCTAATGTTACCAGAAACATTGGTATTACATTGGTTAAATAAATTCTAATTCAGTAACAACAGAAATCACTTCATAGATTAAACGGCCTAAATGTGTGTGTTTCTGTGAGTTACCCTAAACTCTCACCTTTGATTCAAGGTTATCAGTACATATTTATTTCTGTTGGAGAAACTTAGCTTATAGATTGGTTTGTTTTATATTAGATACGTTCTAATGTAGCATGATTTTAGAAGGTACTGTTTGTGGTTTTTTGCATTTTACTGTGTTTTGTTAAATCATTATGTTTTTTAGTTTCCACTACTATGCCGTCTCAGGTGAATTTTCTTCCTGCATTAAAGATCTGAGGACGTGTAGAGGTCATCCTGCCCTCACATGTGCTCGCTCTCAGGTGGATAGAGGCAGGTGTAATCCCCCCATTCACCCCCCAAAGTGCCCTGGTGGGTCAGAAAGAAGAGCAGATGGGAGGTGGTTAGTGTGAGGGGTGCGTAGAGACACATTCTATTTAAGAATTAGAAGGGCATGACATTCTGCCCGTTGGGAACAGCAGATAAAAGCCCAGGATTGGGAACCCGGGGGCATGTCCCAGTCGTAAGCAGTGTCCCATCTGGAGGCAGCTGTCAGGAGAGTGATTGAAGGTTCCACGAGGGGTGAGGCCTGTCTCTCAAGGCAGCCCTCCCAGTTCTCAGGGAGCCATCCTGGGCCTGAGTACAGACTCTACTCTTGAGTGGCAGAGTCTGGGCATTGGAGGAGGGAGCGATGGTGACGTCTTCAGAACTCAGCTTGTGAAATCAGAAAATGGAAACTCCTGTGCAATGCAGTAGAGTTCTCACCTCCCTTCAGTCGCCAAAAATTTGCAGCCAAGGTTATTCCTGGACTGCTTGCTATGTACCATGGAGGTAGCTGGAAGCACCGTCAGCCTTCCTGCCAGTACTGTTCTCTT
The DNA here is from genome assembly GCF_054644295.1 of Miniopterus natalensis. Taxonomy (NCBI): domain Eukaryota; kingdom Metazoa; phylum Chordata; class Mammalia; order Chiroptera; family Miniopteridae; genus Miniopterus; species Miniopterus natalensis. The sequence continues at coordinate 385,242 of NC_142090.1, forward strand.
TTACTGATCTTATTGTGCCTTAAACACTGAGTCACCTCTTCTTTTGGAATTGGGTGGGGCATAGTTTTTACATAAATAATGTTAGTAGTTGTCTTTTTCATGAAAACATCTTTCCACTTAACATATTTTATTTAAAAGTTTTCTCTTGGTCTTTCTGTCACTGATTTTTCCTCCATTTATTTTTCTTATCTGATAGAAAAGTCCTGTAATTTTTTAAAAAGAAAACCACTTAATTTGGTGAATTTTTCCTAGAGTAGGTCACATTTCAATGTGTGGGGATTAAGAACCAGCCTTTATTGCCCTGGCCAGTTTGCTCAGTGGTTAGAGCATTAGCCAGTGCACTGAAGGGTGGAGGGTTCGATTCCCAGTCAAAGGCACATACCTGGGTTGTAGGTTCAATCCTCAGCCTGTCTGGGGCTTGTGGGGGGGGCAAGTAATCAATGTGTTGGCTCACATCGATGTTTCCCTCCCTCCAAGTCTCTAAAAATCAGTGGAAAAAATATCCTCAGGTGACGATTAACCAAAAAGCAAGCCTTTATTGATCCAGCTGTTCACTCAGCCAGCATTTATCAGACACTCGCTACATTCCAGGTATTGTGATAGGTGCTAGAGACAAACATGAAAACAAGGTGTTAAATTCAAGAACTTACTAGCTGGTAATAACGCAAACCTATACATTTACTCATTGTAGTCATAGTATACATTGATAGTTTTTTTAAATAAAAATAATACATAACTCTTTTAAACCCAGGAAAATCATTTGTTCAGGAATATTTGGTTCAAGATTTAAAAGTTTTCTAGACTCATAACTACATATGGAAATGAGGAAGGTAGCCCTTTCCTAGGCCTTTCAGTTGATGTAGTGGTACATTTATTAAAAAAATTCTGGGCATTTAGAGCATTTTGTACCCTTACAAAGGTAATGGCCCAACTCTTTAAATCAGTCTGTTCTAAAAAAAGATTTTATTGATGGATTTTATTGAGGATTAGAACTTTTGTAGGGTTTTAGATCTAGCTCTGCATAAAAGTCCAGTTTTCTGCTCTGCTGTCTTTGCCTACTTTGTGGAAGGCACTTTTATGGCCGCCCCTAGCTGATGCCTCTGAGCCCGGCATTCCCCTGATGCGTTTTTAATGGATCATAGCAGGAGGTCTGATGACAGGATCCAGTCTTAAGTGCTCCTTGTGTGTCAGCACAGTCATTTCCTTTTTAAAAGAACCCATTTTTGTGCCTGGGGACCGCACTCAGGGTCGGTGATAACCACAGGGCAGACTTGGAAATACTGAGTGTTATTTGTGCTTTTGTACCTGTAAACCTGGCACAGAAGTTGAGCTTTGAGTTCTTTTGTCTGTTCACTTAGTGAAGTTCCATTTATCTCTCTGTTTTTAATGAACATGCAGTTGGGCTTTTCTCTTTCTTATAGCTAGACAGGTTTTATTTTATTTACTTGTTTATTTTTAAATATGCTTTTACTGATTTTAGAGAGAGGAAGGGAGAAGGAGAGAGAAACATCAATGAAAGAGAAACATCATTGATCAGCTGCCTCCTGCACGCCCCCTACTGGGGATCGAGCCCGCAACCCCCGGCCTGTGCCCTGACCAGGATCGAACTGTGACCTGGTTCATAGGTCAACACAACCATTAAGCCACACTGGCCAGGCTAGACAAGTTTTAAAAACATAATTTTTCCTGGTACCAGAAGGATGTATGTTCATCGTAGGGTGTTTCAAGCTTTGGAGAAGCAGAAGGGAAACTCACCTGCAGCCCTGCTCCCTGGATGACCGGTGTCAACACTCCAGGGACTCTGAGTCTGTGGATGCATGTGTGTGCCATGTTCACCTTCATCGTCATCCTTCAGAAACGTGACTGTGGCTATGGGAGCCGGGCTTTACTTAAATGATGTCTGATGAACACATTCCAAGAACAAATTGTTGGATATTCTATTCTGAGAGAAAAATGAAACTAGAGTTTGAGATACTCATTTTCTGCTCTTTTCAAGTTATGAAAGATTATTTGCTTGAGCTAGTTATCAGGTCTGTCCAGGACACAGGAACTATTTTTTAACTTGTGAGTAGATGATAATTTTATAAGCTGAAGTGTGGCTTTGGAGGGCAGTGTTTGTGTTTTAATGGTGCGGTGCTGAATGCAGGGTAGATTTACCCAGACCTTCTCTTAGGTAATTCGCCTTTGGAGGGAAAGCTTTCCTCCCAGCAGACTCACAGCTTTAATAGCTTCTCTTCTGTGCTGAGTTGGGATATCGAAGTTTATAACAGGAGGAATATTTTAGACAGAGGTAGCAGTGTCCTGATGGCTACTTTGGAGATGGCTGAGAAGGTAGTAACCAGCCCTGTGGCTAGAGTCAGTGCCATGGCACAGGAGTGGGCCACCCACCCACATGGTGCCTCCCACAGGTGAAGGCATCACCGCAGGGACTGCACCCTGGGAAGCAGGCTCTGCGTCTGGTAGGTGTAGGCTCCTGTTTGAGAGCCCCTTCCTGACCCCTGCACTCATGTCAGTCACACCATTTAGAACCTTAGTTCCCTTCTCCTTAGACAGGCGCTGGAATGAGCCCGTCCCACAGTGAGCTAACGAGGCTGGAATGGGGAAAGGTGGAGGAGCGGGCTGGTGCTGGGCTGCAGGAGTGGGCGTGGTGCCTGCGGGTCGTGCTGCTCGTGGCTGGTGCTCCCTCTCGGTTTCCCAGTGTTGCTGCCAGCTTCCTGCTGCCCGGCGATTGTCTTGCCCGCCTCGCGCCTCCTGCCCCACATTGCTGCTGTTACACATGTTTGAAGCGAACTGTCTACTGAAATCACATTTGTGCTGTTAACATTTAGATGCCTCGCAAGTGATTGCATAGGACCTGTTAGCACTTTCTAAGTTACTATCTGGGCACTGGGGTTTTAAAACCAAAAACCCAAAAATAATCCAAAACAAAAATGGCAATACCATTTCTAGTTACTTTTCACATACATAAAGTTTTTGAAATCTACCCAGTAGCTAATAGAAAGTGCTGGTTTTTACTGAATAGTTGAGTCAGGTTTTTAAAAAATTATTTTAAATCCTCATTCGAGGATATGTTTGTTGATTTTAGAGAGAGAGGAAGTGGGGGGGAGAGAGAAACATTAATCCGTTGCCTCCCGTATACACCCTACCCAGGGATCGAACCTGCAACCTCGATATGTGCCCTGACCAGGAACCAAACCCGCAACCTTTTTGGTGTACGGGACGAAGCGCCACCCAGCAGCCACCCGCCAGTGCCTCAGGATTGGTTTCATGTTGGGGGAAGAAAGAAGTGAAATTTGCTGTGTGTACAAAGGACTGTTTTTTAAAAGGGATAACCTGTAGCTGGTAATTTCATGGTGGATAGAGCAGGAGGGGAAAGATTGCAGCCTTTTATTTATATATAATATGTTTTTAGTAGATTTCAGAGAGAGGGAGGGGGAGAGAGGAACATCAGTGAGGAGAGAGTCATTCATCTGCCTCCTGCACGCCCCACACTGGGGATCTAGCTGGCAACCTGGGCAGGTGCCCCGACCGGGAATCAAACCGAGACCTCCTTGTAGGTCGACACTCAACCACCGAGCCACCCCGGCCAGCCTACAACCTGTGTTTACTTGCTGCCTGCACTGGGACCATTGTAACAAAGAACCACAAACTTGATCACTTAAAACAGCACATGTTTATCTGTTATAATTCTGGAAGCCAAAAGTCTGAAGTCAGTTGCTATGGGCTAAGCCAAGGGGTCTGCAGGGTGGTGCTCACTGTTTTCAGTAATTCACAAGACTAACCGTTACCAGAGTCTGATTTTAGCACATCTTTATCCCCCAGTAAAGGCCCCACCCATCCGTGCTGCATTCCCTCCCCGTTTCTCACTGCAGCCCTGGGCAGTCGCTGATTCACCTTCTGCCTTTAGACTTCCCTGTTCTGGACGTGCCCCGTAAGTGAGTCAGACAGTCCGTGGTCTTTGTGACTTTGCTTGTACGTTAAACGGATTACAGACAGAGATGGTCGAGAGGCAGATGATAGGCAGCGAGATACTAGATGACAGGTAGATGGGTGATGGTGATCTGGCTGCGATGTGCTGTCGTTGGGTATGATGTAGCCAGTGGTAGATACCACGTCCAGCTCCTGGCTGTGAGGTAAGATCACAGTTAATGACAAACCAACATAAAGGGGGATGTACTGAAATCTGGTTCCCGAAAATCCAGTAAAGATGATTATATTCAGGAAGAAAGTCTTCATGTTTCCAAGAACCTGATTACCTACCATGGAGAAACAGGTAGATTTTAAGCTGGCAGAATTTTCTGACTTAACTCTCATAAGTCTTGAGATATTTGCTGTCTGTGTGTGAGAATAAATATTAAGCTCTTTGAAATACTGTGTACGCTGATTTCTTGAAAAGGAAAATTTCACAGTAAAATTCCAAACATGATGTAACTTCTGAATCCATGTGGGTGTTTGGCCATCCTGCCGGTTCTATAATTCTAGGGGATTCTAACCCCAACTTCAGTCTCATATAGTTTCTTTTTTTTTTACAGTAGAATGAAGCTGGGCTGATGTCACACAGTATGCAGAACATGTGTAATTACTGCAATGCTACAGTTACACATCTGTCTTCTAGTCCAGCGATTTTCACCCGGTGTGCTGCAAGAATGTTTAAAGCATGCACACCTGCCCTGACCCCTTCCCCTTAGGTTGTCAAATAAAAAATGACAGCAGTCAACAACAATAGCTGTGGGGTGTGAATGCCCCGTCTTGAACCATAAATGTATAGGTCATATCACAGAGCTTCATCTTATTGGCCACGTCACGTAGTGAGGTTGCACCTGATTGGTTAATTCTTGGGACCAGAAATCCTTATACAAACATAGGCACCTGAGTTTTTGGGAGGGGAGGGAAGCAAAAAGGGTAGGTAATTACTATTGTAATTATTATTTTGTAAATCAGTCAAAATTACACCTAATTGTTAGATAAGCAAAAAGTATATTTTTGGTGTGCTGCAGTTTTAGTAATGAGCTTGCGTGTCATCGATGAAAGTCTCCGCTTCAGTCCATTCCTGTTAAACATAAGCACGTAAGCCTGAAGAGTAGCATTTGACTTGGATTTCACATTACAAACAACCAGATCGTCTTACGTGTGTTAGTGAAGGAGATTAGATGACATGTTTCCTATTCTTGGACTCATTTTAATTTGTGAGATCGGTGTAACTCATGCCAGAGCCCCAACTTTAAATCAAGATTGGCACACGATTGTATGCTTTCTTCCTTTTAGCAGTTACAGAGTGTCTAAACGACTTTAGAATTTTTAAAAATGTGCTTCAAGTCTTTGAAAACTGCCTGCAGACATGCATCTTTAGTAAGGTAGTATATCAACCTCTTGACATTCATGTTGTGGTAAAGGGATGTCTGATTGCTCTCTGGGTAAAGGTAGGTGTGCCCCTGTGTTGACTGTGCCATGCAGCGTCAGTCCTGGTCAACCTCTCCTCCTGCGCATGCCCTGAAGCTGGGGCCACCTCAGAGGGAAATGGATGGAGGAGAGTGCACCTAACCTAGCAGATGTATTAACACGAAACTACAGAGCCCTCAGTAAAAGTCCTTAGAAGTGTATGTCCTTTTAGAGAACTAGAAACAAGAATTGCCTTCCAGGTGTCGGACAGCTGCGTTACAGGTGTGCTGGGTTACATAAGCCCTGGTGTTTTGTTTTTGTTTTACTCTCCTGGTTTACAAACATAGGTAGGGCATTCATATAACAGAGATAGTAATGCATTATTGAAGGTAAACATGCTTTAAACAAGTGTGTGTCAGGAGTGGTACCTAAATACTCCCTCCCTCCCACCCCCACTGCCTGAGCCAGGAAGAGCCTCCAGTCCATGGGGCCGATGTCCGTGGCTCTGCACTGTGCTTTCAGCCAGCTTTTCTCATCAGCAGCCAGTTCTTACCTTGAACGGTTAGAGTGAAGTGACAGAAGAAAGCAACAAATTTACCCTAACTGGTAGATTTGCTGTCAGCAAATTAAGGGGAGGGATTGTGGTCACTACCTGTGGTCTCAGGTAGGGGAGGGATCATGTTCACTACCCGTGGTCTCAGGTAGGGGAGGGATTGTGGCCACTACCTATGGTCTCAGGTAGGGGAGGGATCATGTTCACTACCTGTGGTCTTAGGAGAGGGATCGTGGTCACTACCTGTGGTCTCAGGCAAAGACTGCAGGGATATTACTGCTTCTTTGGATTCCCTAGTGAAATTTCTCTTTTTTCTCCCATAAAAGCACAGAGGAGAGAGTTTTGAAAGTGTTCCTGGCAGGAGAACGGCTCACCCAGATGGGTTTTGCACTGCCGTCGTATCTAATCTGCTCCCATTGCCCTTGGTGCTGTGTCCAGTCGCAGTTACACAGTAATCAGTTCACTGAGGCCGACAGACCATGGAGGAAATGATGACTCTGGGTTTTGAAGGAATCGATTGCTTTATTTACTGTGTGACTTGTCTACTTTTACATAGACTTGAAATAGAGAAACAGTTATTTTGTGCAATTTTTTTTACCATGCAAAGCAGTAATTAGACCTCGTGTTAACGTTTTATTCCAGGATTGACAGGTTGAGAGAAACACCCTCTCCAACCTTTAACCCCCTTGCCTTCTTTCTTTATAGAAAGAGCTGTGAGGAGAAAGGGTCCCCGTATCTTAGAAAAAATACGGTATTGAGATTTCTTGACCCTGTTTTTCCAATTTCCTTGTACACTGAGCCTGTGGAAAAAATGAGAGGGCGGAGTGGAATTGGGGATTTTGAGGAAAGAGAGGTGGCTTACAGCAACCCTGTGGGAAATGGGTAAAGAAGTCTAAGTTGCAGGTTTCAGTGCCGCTAATGCTCCTGGGTTTTAAACGGATCCCACTCCCCTGGGCAGACCTGCTGTCCTTTGTGTCCCACACAAGTGCTGGTGACTTGCCTTCAAGGGGGTGCTGTGCAAACAAAGACAGCTCCCTTTATTGAACTTTAAATGTTACCCCATATTATTTTTAATGTTCAGAAATGGGGAACATGACTTGATTAGAGAATTTTAACTGTGTGTGAATTCCTCCCATCCTTTACACACTTGCAGGTATAACAGGAGCACTCTAGATCCCTCTGGCTCTGGTCCACTCATTTCCCCTGTGACTTTGAACAAATTCCTTTCGTTATCTGCTAGATGGAGCCGTTAATTGTTCAAAGGGTGGTTCTGAGGATGAAACAAGGTATTGTATGTAGAGTTCCTAGCATACAGTTAATGTTCTGTCTTTGTATATTTAGTTTAATTTTTTTCTAAGCAAAACTTTGGTAATATCAACATATTAGAATCCCAAATATGCCTTTGTTCTTTTTAAAGATTAAAAAGATTTTTTTGGGTAGGGTCAACTATTAAATATAATCAGAACTTGAACAATCAAACAAGGATTATGTCTAGTTTGTAGAGACAATGTAAATATGGAAACTTGTTTCATAATTGGACTCACAAAGGAAATTTAGTGCGTTTTTTTGTATGTATGTTTTTTAGTTGAAAGATTAAGATTTGAAACCAAATAATGTGTGTTCATGATTCCGATATGATTTAGAAACATGTTTTTTATTTTCCCCGTATATCCCAGTCTTCCTCTGGGATGTTTTTGCTACTTTAAATTCTGTTTTGTGGAACATAAGCAAGTGTTTAAGAAATTTTGAAGCATATTTTAATACACACACGTGTGTGCGGCACGAGCCCTGTTGCGGGCTCCACCCCTGGGGGCTTGTGCAGGAGGCAGCAATCCATGTTTTGCTCTCACATCCATGTTTATCTTTTCCTCTCCCTCTCTCTCTAAAAATCAATAAACTATTGTTTAAAAAACCACCACCAAGTAACCTTAAAAAAGAAACAAACTCCAAACACATTCGCAATCTTAGAAGGAAACCCTTATGCACAAAAACTGCAGAGGAGCAGGGTTTCCCTCTGGTATGTTCCCCCCAGTTAGCAAAAGGAACCGGCCCCTTATTACCCCCGCTCACTGACAAAGATGCAGCCCTTCTGGCAGGACCCGAGACCGTCCTGACGCTTGGGCACTGGGGGCGGATGCCCACCGCAGAGGTGCTGCCGTGGTCTCCCTGGGCACTCTGGTGTCTGCTTCCCCTGCCCTGTGTAGACTGAGGAACAGTCATTATTTTCACAGGTGGTTTTTCAGCTGTTTACTGGGGATAACGTAGGAACAGACACGTCTGTTGTTTTGTAATATTTTCGGAGAAGGAAGGATCTGAAAACAGGTAAAAGGAAGACTTGAGTGGCAGGTTTGACTTGTTCTGCTGTAATTTTATCAAAGGGCACTTGACAACCTGGATCCTTCTTTACGAAACAGCAGCAGGTCAAGTTTCCCAGCACCGATATCATGGCGCCTTTCGGGCCCTCACGTTGGGGTCGCCGTTCTCACTGTAACTGTAGCAGACGTGGGAAAGGGGTCCTCTCTGTGGAAAACCCTGCTTAGTGAGCAGAGACTCAGCGCCCCAAACTGACTCAGATGCCATACGAGGCTGTAGACTTGGGACCACTTACAGTAATTATAGTAACATTCCAAATGGGCAATCGAAAAAACAGTCACAAATACAGACTCTGAAAAAGCAAGTATGTGTAGAGATTCAGGAGCAGTATCATTAGAGCGCGTGTGGAACACCCTGCCGGCTCTGAGCAGCATCTCCTCACAGCATCTCTCAAAAGGTGGTTAACTCTCCCACAGGTGTGTGGTGCACGGGGCGAGGAGTTACTGGGCGCACAGCAGCCCCACAGGTGTGTGGTGCACGGGGCGAGGGGTTACTGGGCGCACAGCAGGCCCGCAGGCGTGTGGTGCACGGGGCGAGGGGTTACTGGGCGCACAGCAGGCCCGCAGGCGTGTGGTGCACGGGGCGAGGGGTTACTGGGCGCACAGCAGCCCCACAGGCGTGGTGCACGGGGCGAGGGGTTACTGGGCACACAGCAGCCCCACAGGCGCGTGGTGCACGGGGCGAGGGGTTACTGGGCGCACAGCAGGCCCACAGGCGTGGTGCACGGGGCGAGGGGTTACTGGGCGCACAGCAGCCCCACAGGCGCGTGGTGCACGGGGCGAGGGGTTACTGGGCGCACAGCAGGCCCGCAGGCGTGTGGTGCATGGGGCGAGGGGTTACTGGGCGCACAGCAGCCCCACAGGCGTGGTGCACGGGGCGAGGGGTTACTGGGCACACAGCAGCCCCACAGGCGCGTGGTGCACGGGGCGAGGGGTTACTGGGCGCACAGCACAGGCGCGTGGTGCACGGGGCGAGGGGTTACTGGGCGCACAGCAGCCCCACAGGCGTGTGGTGCACGGGGCGAGGGGTTACTGGGCGCACAGCAGCCCCACAGGCGTGGTGCACGGGGCGAGGGGTTACTGGGCGCACAGCATCCCCACAGGCGCGTGGTGCACGGGGCGAGGGGTTACTGGGCGCACAGCAGCCCCACAGGCGCGTGGTGCACGGGGCGAGGGGTTACTGGGTGCACAGCAGCCCCACAGGCGCGTGGTGCACGGGGCGAGGGGTTACTGGGCGCACAGCAGCCCCGCAGGTGTGTGGTGCACGGCGCGAGGGGTTACTGGGCGCACAGCAGCCCCACAGGCGCGTGGTGCACGGGGCGAGGGGTTACTGGGCGCACGGAGCAGCTGAGCAGCATCACAGTGGTGGCGGGACACGTGCGGAATAGAGAGCACCTGTGTGAGGGGCCGGGTGCGGTGATTGTGGACAGGTTTCTGCCTGGGGAGGCGTGTGGCACGGTGCAGCTGACAGAAAGGGCTGGCAGAGCGAGTGGTGAGGAGAGGAGTGCAGGCCTGTGTAGAGGGGCTGTGATTTGAACCAGGTCTTGAAGGTCGGGCTGAGGAAGTGGAACCACCTGACCAACACTTGGGAGTCCCGACAGGGTCACTGGAGTACGGCTCCTGTGCTCTCGAGCGATTCAGTGCAGCTGGGAGCAGGTGTCGCAGCCACCGCACCACCAGGAAGGCCGGGCGAGTGTAGATGTCCAGGGACTGGCCTGCAGGGAGTCCTTGGCTCTGCTGTTTGCTCTGAAATTAGACACGGAGGAACAGTCCACAGTGGAGGGGTTCCGGCTGACCCCAAATAGGTGTTCCATGTCTGCCTTGGTCCTTTCTGTCCCCCCTGGTGACTGGTTGGATTCAGAGAATGGGCAGAAGGGGAGACGACCTCACAGTAAATTGCTACCTGGGACCACAGCTCAGCACCTGCCTTGAGGCTGACACACCCGGGAGGGTGACCCTGGCACACTCCTGATCTGACTCAGTGTGGAGCTGCCTCCTTATGCTGTGGAAACGTGGCAGAAGACAGCTGCAGGGTGTCCAGCACTTAGTGTCACACCCTGTCTGGCTGTGCTAGCAAGCCTCCCACTCTCCCTGCTCCGAGCTCGTGTCCCTTGTTGGGGAATGGGAGGTCCTCATAGCTCTCCAGTTCCACTCATGCCAAAACAGGCCTCTGTGGCTGCAGACCCTCTTGATCAAAGCAGCCTTGGCCGGCTGTCTCTTCCCAGATCTGCCCTCTCGAGCATTGTCTTTGCCTTAAAACCTCTTTATTTCTGCGAGGCTGCCATCCCTTGGTCTTGTCCCTGTATGGGTTCCAGCTAACTTACTTTAGAAAAGTGTATTTCAGTTCACTCTAGCCCACCCTCGTGGGTCACACAAATCAAAGGCTTCCTGTCCTGTGGGGACAGAGGAGCAGATGGGACCTGCTGTGGCCTCTCCCAGGATCCACGTGGCTGTGACAGATGTGATGATGGGGGCCTCTCTGACCAGGAACTGGCTGCTGCTGGGCTCCATGATTTATTCTCAGGGGCCCAGTGTGAGAGGTGGGCTTGGTTCTCAAAGAACCGTCCTCTTGGGACCCCTCTCCCCCATGGTAATGTTCCCTGACCAGCTCCTCTCAGCCATAGTGGGCGGGGCCTTGTCCTGCAGTGGCTGGGCCCCCACGCTGCCAGGAGAGGGGCAGGATGGCCACCAGCACAGAGCTGCGGTCCTTGTGTGGCTGAACCAGACAGGTGCTCTCAACCACATTGGTGTGGCCTGCCTGCCTTTTTCTGAGGGATGAGGGAGGGCACAGCGACTCGGGGGCTCCTCCACGAACAGTGTCAGCCTCCCTGGCAAGGGTTACATGTTAACAGCAAAGGGAACGCCTTTCCACCCTTTCTAAGCCTTTCTTTCTGTCTCTGCAAACGCTTGTCTTCAGTATACAGGCCCGACTCACGGGGAGCCTAGTTCAGTACTTGGAGAGCGTGGGAAACAGAGAGGACTGCGGCTAGTGGGCAAGCAGGAGCACGGGCTGAAGGCGGGATTTTTTTAAATTAATTTTTTTAATCTTCACCCGAGGATGTTTTTCCCATTGCTTTTCAGAACGTGGAAGGGGAGGGGCGGGGAGAGAAACATCGATGTGAGAGAGCCATTAGATTGGTTGCATCCCGCACATGCCCCGACTGGGGCAGGGGGATCAAGCCTACAACTGAGGCACATGCCCTTGGCCGGAATTGAACCTGGGACCCTTCAGTCCGTGGGCTGACGCTCTGACCACTGAGTCAAACCGGCCAGGGCGGAAAGGTGGGACTTTGAAGGCTTTGTGTCCAGGTCTCTGAGACCCACTGAAAAGCGATTCCTTTAGAGAGGGCTCCACCTGAGATACTGGTTGGGATGTTCCAGAAAGCAGCACACATTCCTGTGGGTGGAGGGATGTGGAGAAGGGCCTGGGGCCCTTGACGACATTCAGCTCTTCTGCTTCAGTGTCCTTAGACTGTGAAGCCTAAGTGGCGGGCCCCCTTCCCGAGCGCCCCGTGGTTCAGCTTTCCCTCCGAGGTGGTTCCAGGACGGGGGGTTTAAAGAACCTTTCTGTAAGTGGTAGACCCACGATGATAACATCGAGGCCTACGTGACAGCGTCGATCAGTCAGTCACATCCTGTGTTTTCCTCTAGGTTCACTTTCCAGACACTGAAAGAGCGGAATGGCTAAATAAGGTAAGAGAGCAGAATCGCCACATACCAGAGGCCAGCGGGGATCAGGGGACGGGAGCCGTCCTCCCATATTTGGGAGCCGGGATATTGACACTGTGAACTCATTTGGACTTGGCTTCTGCTCCCGACGGAGCTCAGTCGTAAGCGAGACGTTACTTTCCTTTTCCAAGCAGTGAAGACGTCTCAGACATGAGAAAACTAATGAGGCACTCGTAGTCCTATCTTGGCCTCTGTCTTCTCTCCTGACCGTCTGCTGCCCAGATCTACTTTATAACAGTCGTAAGCAAAAATGTTGGAAACATTATTATGGAGAGGGAAATAACTCCCAAGAATCCTGGTAATAGATAATTATCTGGTTTCGTTTTTTTAAAAAACGCTTCTGTTTTTAGATCTGCGTAGTTTGAAGTGGATCTGTTATCCCCTGATTTTATATATCCTTAGAGCTGTGCAGTAAAAACCAATGCAGCACTGAGAGTTAGTCATCACTGAAGAAAAATCAGTAATGTTTATTAAGATCTCTACAGTTTAAGTTTTTAGCAGTGAGTTGAATCCACAGGATTTTCTGATTGTTCTTTAAGCAATCATTAAATGTGCTGATATGCTTTAAATAGAATTCTTAACCAGAATAACTAATTCCTGCAACATAGGGTTAATCAGTGGCTTATTGTTGTCATACATTTAAAAATTTTAAATCGTGTTGATTTTTGCATAACAAAAAGGCCCTCCTTTTAATTTTCAAAAATTCTGGTAAGCTATAGTGGCATAATTTTTTTATCCTGACTTAAGTACACTGTGTATTATAACATCTTGTTTTACATGAGTTCTTTCTCCTTTTCAGACTGTCAAACACATGTGGCCTTTTATTTGCCAATTTATAGAGAAGTTGTTTCGAGAAACCATAGAGCCAGCCGTGCGGGGAGCAAACGCCCACCTTAGCACCTTCAGCTTCACGAGAGTCGACATGGGTCAGCAGGTCAGTTTCTTCTTAAGCATCCTTGTGTGCGTATAAGATTGCTGTGAAAACTGAAAAAACATGTTAAACTACTGCGTATTATTTTTTAGAGAACACTGCTCCCTGGAGGGTCCTGGGGGGGCAGTTTGTACAGCTTCTCTGGGTTCTGTCCTCTTGTGGTGCCCTCGCCTGGTCTGTCGGGGTCCTCACCTGCCCTCACCTGTCCTCCGTGGTCTTTTAGACAGTTCAGGTTCACTGGGGGACTTCCCTTAGTTCTGACGCAGCTTTCTGCCCCACACTCTCCTGTCAGAATTGCCTTTGTACAGTTTTCAGTGATCTCATCTGTTGGAAGGGAGTTTGATATGCGAATTCAGGTTCAGTAATTGACAACAAGCAAAAGGTGTTCACCCTCAAGTTGTTTAAAACAACAAGGGCTCCAGTGCCGGCTTGTAGGCATCACCTTGACCAGCAGGTGAAGGGGCAGCTAGAGTATGTTTTTTCTTATCCTCACTCGAGGATGCGTTTTTTATATTTTTAGAGAGAAAGGGAGAGAGAGAGAGAGAGACATCGATCAATTGCCTCCCATATGTGCCCTGACTGGTGATCAAACCCACAACCTTTTGGTATATGGACTATGCTCCAACCAGCTGAGCCGCCTCTCCAGGGCAGCTATAAAGTATTTTTTAATTAAGGTACATGCACTGCTTTTTTAGACATATGTTGTTGCATACAATAGACTACAATATAGTGTCAACATAACTTTTATATGCACTGGGAAATCAAAAATTCATGTGGCTGGCTTGACTGTGACATTCACCTTACTGCTGTGGTCTGGAACCAAACCCCCAGTATCTCTGAGGAGTGTCTGTATATACAAAGGAAATCTGCTGATTCCTAGTGTTACTTCTAGCGAGAGGCTCAAGACTGCATCTAAATTAGTCAATCATGGCAAGTTTCCTTTGTGTCTTTTTAAGTCACTGTTTATTAGCAACATTTTAAGGTAACACTTTTATTGAGGTATAATTGACATTTCACATTGTATTGGCTTCAAGGTTACATTGTTTTATTATGTAACTTAATAAATATGAAGAATTCAATGGTTCTTTTGATCATACACATCCACAGAGTTTACACACATTTAGTGCACATGCAGCAGGTCCAGACGACAGTGTCACTACATTTGTGGTTCCGACATCTTTGCTTCAGCCTGTGGGGTTTGAATAAACGTGGCTGGGTGTCTGACCTGGTCGCTTGTCACTGCCCCAGACTTGTTCCCATCCCACAGATCCCCTTCCCCCATCAGAGGCGATTTTCTCTGTGCAGAGAATGCCCATCTCCTCTAAGCTACTCAGGATCTGGGGCTCCTGTGCGGAGATGTAGGAATCTAACCCTGCCGGTTTGTTCAGGAGGAACTGCGTCCATGTTGTACGGCACGAGCGCTAAGTAAATGAGATCATCCCTGGAGAACAGGGACGTTAAGAGCAGTGCTGACTCAGTAAAGGTGGTGTCGTCGCTGCACCAGCATCTTGCAGGGAGGCGAATCAGTCGTCCAATGAAAGCAGAAGGAGGACACACAGAGCCCAGCAGGGCGCTCTGTCCCCACTGGGTGTCCGCTCTGGTCCCTCAAGGCTTCGGGTGTTTGTCCTTCCTTAGATAGTGCTCAGTGGGGTTGGCCGCCTGCTTCTAGTCTCTTATCAAAGTGGAGGACATGTTATCCGAGGCAGACATTTAAACCACAGACACCAGGTCCTGTCCCCATTTTCACTTGTCCACGCAGGGCATCGACCGTGTTCTTTGGGGTTTGTCAGTCTGCACGTGTCTGCGTTGGTGTCAGGGAAAAGCCCAGGAACCTGGGGTTTAGGGAATGTGGACTCTCAGTGAAGACTTAGGCCTAATGCCAGAGCTCGCTGAGGGCTGAGATCTTGGGATACTCAGACCTCGGGACGTCCTCTTAGTAAGCAATGGTCTCGAAAGGTCAGGTAGTTCTTCAGCTTGAGTGTTCAGAGCTTGATGCGGTACTGAGAGCTCTCTTAGGAGGGATCTCAGACTGAGGAGTGGAAAAGGTTTTGAAATGATAGGATGACTGGGCCCTTGAAAGACAACATTTATTATAATCTGCCTTTTCTTTCTACAGAGTCATTTGATTCAGACCTTATATCATGTATTAGGTGTTGAAATTATAGCTACAGCTAGTATTTTTGATTCATTTAAAAGTCCCATTCTTAAATGAAAAATTACTAGACATAAAAAAATGAAAATTAGTTTCAAACAGTGTAGTCGGGATGGAGCAAAGGAAAGTACACTGGAGCAGACGGGGCTCAGGGGCTTGGAGAAGAGCAGAGCCCCATGACCGGGACCCCAAGAGCTGACAGCAGTGGCTGAGTCACCGGCTCTGTGTCCGTGCCCGCAGGGCACCGAGCACTGCCTGTTCCTCACGTCTGTGGTTTCACAATAACCTCATTGCATTTGAGGAACAGAGGTTAGAGATCCCGCTGAGAGCAAACCAGCTAGTGCGCCCTGCAAGCGGGATTGTGATTCCTGTAGCCTGGTGCTGAGCGTGTTCTCAGCTCTGTGCCGCGTGACGAGAGTTGGCTGGTTGGTTGGTTGGTTGGTTGGTGCTGTTTTAGTTTTTACTGCCCTGCATTTAAAATAAACCTCTTCTTGTTCCAGCCCCTCAGGATCAACGGTGTCAAGGTGTACACGGAAAATGTGGACAAAAGGCAAATTATTTTGGACCTTCAGATTAGGTGAGTTTTCATTTGTGTTGTCATGACAGGCAGTGTTACACAGCTGTACCCACAAGGTCAGGATACACTGAGGACAGTTCTTACCTGCTGTCTGCTGGGATTTGACCAAATTCTTGATGAAGACCCAAATTTATCTACTTTCTGTGGTATTTGACTCATGTGCTAGGACTCTCCACCCGGTGTCTATTGACCTGCCCACAGATGCTCTCAGGTGGGAGTGTCCTGCGTCTGGGGTCCAGGGTGGGGTCAGTTCATACAGATTCCACCCACAAGGTGGAACAGATGCCAGCCCTACATCCCACATCACACTCATTCATGTTTGTTCCGTATTAATGATGGAAACTACTTAGTAGAATGATGCCTCAGACAGACCCTGATTCTAGCCTTGATGTCAGAGTCCCTGAGCTCGGCTAGTTCTCTTGGGACTGGAGAGCATGTGCTCTGCACTTCCTTGTTTGAAACAAACATAGCCGTTTATAAAACAAATGGAACCTGCATTCCATCAAGGCTCTGCTCCAGGCTGCACCTTGGGAAGTGACGTGTGTAATAAGACCCGAGTCTGCAGAGGCCTCATGGCTGGGCGGCTCGGAGCAGTGACATCCGCAGGCAGGGAAGCTGTGCCTGCAGCTGGTGTGGCTGCTGTGCCTTATTATTCTGTTCAGGTACATGCCTTACAGGTCTGTGCTGATGAAGCGGATGTAACAGAGCTTTTCTTTGCTAGTTTTGTAGGAAATTGCGAGATTGATCTGGAGATCAAGCGATACTTCTGCAGAGCCGGTGTGCAGAGCATACAGGTAAGGTTTTTTAAATTTCATCGTCTCCTAAAGTTCTCCATGCTCTATTCAGAAAGAAAATGGTGACGTTCTTATTAACTGAGAGTCTCTTTGAAGTTAAGCATTTTTCTGTGGCTCTGCTTGAGGTATCGCAGGGACGACTACGTCTCCTCACAGGGTAGCCGGCTGTGGATCTGCTGCTGTGACATGTTCCGGTTTCTGTTTGCACCTAGATCCACGGCACCATGCGGGTGATCCTGGAACCGCTGATTGGAGACGTGCCCCTAGTGGGAGCCTTGTCCCTCTTCTTCCTGAGGAAGCCGGTAAGTCAGTGTTTGTCTCCTCCCTGCCCCCAGCCCTGACACGGAGCACGAGTAAGCCAGGGCACGGAGGGGAGAGACAGCCTCCCGAGCCCCTCCTTCCCTCCGATACAGGGCCATGCCTGTGGAGGCTTCATCTCTTCCAATGGACAGCTTCTCCCAACTGTAAAAATAACTTAAAACACATAACAAAAAACTTGAGGACATAGGCTTTTTGTCCAGTGTAGGTTTATAATTAACATTCAGCACCTGTCGCTATGATGTACAGGTGCTCACTGACTCCTCCTGCTCTGCAATGAAAACCAACACAGGTTCTGTTTACTGCCAGGGACTGAGAGCCTGGTCTGTCCAAGTGACAAAACCAGTAAGTCGGGGAGCCTGCCCAGCCCAGCCCAGCCTCTTCTGACAGGGCTGCAGGTCTCCCCTGGTCTCCCCGCCGCCCCTCAGACAGGCTGCTGGTCTCACCTGGTATCAGACCCGGCTGCCATCATCCCAGGCACTGCTGGCCTTTTGTGGCCTGTGTGTGAACCGCAGTTGGTACACTGGGGGTGAGAAGTCGTGAAGATTTTTTTGCAGAATTATATTCTGACACTTAGATAAACCATAGTGTTATCCCTTCACATGGTTAGATGTGTATGTTGTTCCATTTTTTTGTTTTAAGTAGTCAGTACTCATCTGCCGGGAAAAGATGGCAAAAGTGCCCTTGCTCTCTAGGCCCCGCCCTCCCCGTCACGGCCCGTGGGGTGCCCCCTCCACGCCCCCCGCCCCCCGGGTGCCCTTCCAGGCCCCCCTCGCCCGGCTGCGGCGCCTCTGACGG
The DNA here is from genome assembly GCF_054644295.1 of Miniopterus natalensis. NCBI lineage: Eukaryota > Metazoa > Chordata > Mammalia > Chiroptera > Miniopteridae > Miniopterus > Miniopterus natalensis. The sequence continues at coordinate 402,845 of NC_142090.1, forward strand.
GCTCCTGGCTGGGCTCTGGCCTCTGGGCTCCGCTGGCCCAGGGCGCGTCTCCCGCCGCAGACCCGCACCTGCCTGGAGGGAGGCGGTGTAATCTGGGGCGCCAGCCCCCCACCTCCCGCCGCGCCCCTTCCCCGCGCCCCTTCGGGGCTGCCTGGCCCCTGCCGCCGGGGCAGCGCTGTGCGGGGAGGCCCTGCGGGGGGTGGGGGGCCTGCGGGGGGCCCTGCGCCCGGGGGGCCAGAGCCGGGTCTCGCCAGCGCAGCGCCCCCCTCCCCCGGCCCCCGCGGGCGGGGGAGCCGGCGGCTCAGCCGCGGGCCCTGGGCGTCCGGTGCGGGCCCTGGGCGTCCGGTGCGGGTCCTGGGCGTCCGGTGCGGGCCCGGGGCGTCCGGTGCGGGCCGTGGGCGTCCGGTGCGGGCCCTGGGGCGTCCGGTGCGGGCCCGGGGCGTCCGGTGCGGGCCCGGGGCGTCCGGTGCGGGCCCTGGGGCGTCCGGTGCGGGCCCTGGGCGTCCGGTGCGGGCCCTGGGGCGTCCGGTGCGGGCCCTGGGCGTCCGGTGCGGGCCCTGGGGCGTCCGGTGCGGGCCCTGGGGGTCCGGGCCGCCTTCCTGGCCCCGCGCGTGCAGAGGAAGGGCCCGCGCTGTTCCCGCGGATTCTGCCTTCTGGTCGCCGCCCGTCGCGTACACACTGGGCTCGTTTTGACTGTATTTTAATGACAACAGCCCCCCCTTACCCACGGATCTGCTTTCGGCGGATTCAGATACCCTGGGTCCACCACAGTCTGAAAATATTAAGTGGAAATTTTCAGAAGTCAGTCCTAAGTTTTGAACTGCGCGCCTCCCTGGCCAGCCTGATGAAGGCCCGCGCTGGCGCCGGTCCCAGCGTCCTGGACCGTCCTTGCCCAGGCTCCAGGCTGCACTGCTCCGCCCGGTCACCCAGCCTCCGCTGTACCAGGTCAGCGGTCCTGGTATTCAAGCAGCTCTTGTTTTATTTTATGATCTGTTTTGTTAATTGTTAGTCTCACTGTGCCTAATTTAGAAATTAACCTGTATCATACTTTTTTTAAATTCTCACCTGGAGACCTACCTAGAAATATCAGTTGGCTGCCTCCCGGACCAGGGATCGAGAGCACAGCCCAGCTATGTGCCCTGCCCGGAAGGGAACCAGTGCCTTTTGGTGGTGCGTGTAACACTCCAGCCAACTGAGCCGCCGGGCGCGCTCACAGGTGTTTACATACAGGAGAAAACATAGTAGGTGCAGGGTTCAGGAAGAGCCATGCTTTCAGGCGTTCACTGGGGCTTGGACCATGTTCCCTTAGATTGGGGGGATTGCTATACACGAAACACAGTGAAATTCAGAAGCTATTAAGAAACCTTTGTGTTAAATTTTACCGTATTAAAATTTTGAGAAATGAGGTCCATAAAAGATTTTAGATCCATGGTATTTTTTTACATACAACTTGTATAAAAGCCAGTATACTTAAAAAACTTTTCATTAATAAGTATAAAAAAACGAATCTTTAACAAATTGCTGAGTATTTATAACTTACAAGGAACTTTTAATGAAGCCCCCCCTTTTTTTAGTTCAAAATCCAGATCTTTAAATCTTCCTCAAAACTTAGTGACAGTCTTCCTCAGTGTGGACCTTCTAGGTGTTTACCTTAAAAATAACATCCTAAGCGCAGTGCTAGTGCTCGGGAAGGTGGAGGCTGTGAAAAGTTCAGAGTCATTCATTTCCTTATAGGGTGAGTCAAGTCACCAAACATATGCTTTGGAGAGAAGGGAGGTTTTTTCAGTTACTTTCTACTGGAAGATACGGGGACAGACTTCACTGCTGGCTGCCAAGTAATTCTTCTCATCCAGTGGAAAGTACAGCTGGAGAGATGAGGGTTTTGATTATCCAGATGATTTAGAAGCCTTTGCACAGTGTCCTGCTTGATGATTTGTTTGGATTAGTTTTGATGATGTGCTGCTAGTTCCACAAACACGTAACGGCTTGTGCAGTGTGAGCTTCGGGAGCACAGTGTGCGATGTTCGGCGAGACCGGGTGCCATGCAGCCTGGATTCCACTCCTTGCTCTCCTCTCCCCATGTTGTACTTTGAGCGCTTTATTTCTCTAAGCCTCAGTTTTCCCGTCTGTAACATGGAGATCGCAGTAATACACAGTAATACCTACCTCACAAGATTAAACGTGAGGCATAAATAAATGTCAGTGGGTGTGAAACACGTAATACGTGCATGGCATGTACAAGTCCTTGGATTTTTAAGAAATATTTTCCCACCTGTAGGCTCAGCATTCTGGTGGGGTCCTGACAGTCGTGTGACTGTCTCCTGGGCATATTCTGCCTTTGCCCTGTTCTCTCCTGAGCCCAGAGTTGGGGCTGCCAGCGCCCCTTAGAGGCAGTGCATCTTCCTGCCATCCCCCTCCCGCCTTACCTGCTCCAGCTGGCCGGCATGCGCCCTCGACCCTCAACTGGCAGGAGTGGGAAGGTTGCAGTGTTGGAACAAGGCTCCCAGAAGCCAGTCCTACAGCCCTGCGGGGGAGGCTGCAGGGAGGTGGGAGGCAGGCCGGGCAGATGGGCCCACAGGAGTCACTAGACCAGGAGGGCCCCCCACCTCACCTCACATTGCGGTATTCATCCTGCCAGGTGTGCTCTGAGTTCTTGGGTCTGTGGTTTGATCACTTTCAGTAGTCTGGGCAGTCCTGCCCATCCCAGGGGCGGGGCAGGGAGCTCTGCATTGTCCTGGCCCTGCCTGCTCCCCGGCTGGTGTTCTGTCAGGGACTCTGCCCCTCCCCGTGCCTGGGTCTGTGGCGGGTGGGTTTGCAGCGGCTGCTGTTCTCACAATGGAAAGAGGGAGGGCTGCCCACCCTGGCACGAAGTGTCCTCCCGGTCCCCAGGCTTGGGAGCCAGCACACTGTGCCCACCCAGCAAGTGGGCGGCACATGCCCTGTGTCGGTTTCAGAGGGTTTACACGGGCTTTCCCACACTGCCTTTACAATCAGGGTCTAACTAGAGTTGTCTCACCTGCCCTGTGGGGCCTCTAAGGCAGGGTTTCAGGCTGGCTGGTGGCCCTGTCACCCCAGCTCTCCTGTGCATTCAAGGGAGATGCTCTTCCCAGTTGGACATCCCGGGGGCTTTAGAACATGAGAAAAATATTAACTTTTACCACCAGCCCAAGTTGACTAATCAAGAAACACTAGAGAAGTGTGGGGGCCACCTGTTCGTGTTTTTAATGACTTCCCAGGTGATTCCTTTCCGGGAATCACTAACCTCAGGGTTAACGCACTGAGGGTGCCTGGTGTTGAGTAAGTGCTAAAATAAAAACGTTGTCAAACTATAAATTCTACTCCATCCAGCTGTTCTTTGTGGAAGAGCCACAAAGAGACGGGCATGTCAGTGTTTTCATGAAGCAGGCATATGGTTATCTCGGTCCAGGGGACACAGGACCCGCTCGCTATGTGCTGCTTCTCATAGAAGGGCCGCAGCAGCCCAAGCTGGTTTCCTGCCGTTGGAAACACGACTCCCCTGCCCTTCACTTTCCCGAAACAGATCTGAGTCATCCAGTGCGGGGGGGACGGGGGCACTAATTTTAGTTGCTTGTCCCACCTCTTGGGTTCCACCCTGTGTCCTGTGTAGACGTTCCAGACTCAGCTTTCAGACCTCTCGTGCACACTGGGTCTCAGGCACACACGTGTTCTTGCTCACTCATTTTCTCAGTCATCCTCATGTGTTCACCCATACTCTCATGTGCTCTCGCTCACACGTGTTCTCGCTCACTTGTCCTCACGTGTTCTCACTCACATGTGTTCTCGCTCACCCTCCTTTATCCACTCCGGGCACTTTCTGTCCCCAGCGCCCCCTGGGCTCAGGGACATGTCAGCTGCCCCTTCAGGGCATGGACATGGGTCTTTTCTACTTTGCGTTCAAATCTCTCCTCAAACCCAGCTGAGTCCTGTTCTCCCATGAATCCTGCACCTGCCTCCCTGGCGTTTGGTGTCTCTGAACTTGGGTAGCATTTAAACAAACATCTCACCATTTTGACAAGGCTCATGTGAGTGGACCCTCTGTGGCCTGATGAGTTTATAATCTCAAGTGTCGTCCCTTCCAGGGGACCCACCCTTTGACAGGGCCTCTCATTAGTCTTGGAGGGTTTCCTTGGGTTTCCTGACTCTGCCACATGCCCCAGGCCTGTGACCTGCTGCTTCCCAAATCCCTGGTTCCTCTTAGTGGACAGTGTGTGTGGAGGTGATAACTAGGATAGGGGAGAGTAGACACACTGAGGTTGTCTTGCTTTCTGTGCCTGCTGTTTTGGGGGGGCAAGGGGAAGCTTGCTCCATCCTGCCGTCAGGCATGCAGGTTTACATCTCGTTTCTCTTGCTGAAAAACCTCAGTCTTTCAGGACTTTTGAAACAGGTTGGAGAACCCAGACTCCTCGAGTTTGTGCTTATTTATAACCAACCACTTCCCAGAGGGACTGGAGCTGGACCGTGTGACTCCAGGTAGTTAGGTCATGCAGTTTCACTTAGCACTCCTCCCACGTCGTGAAGCACGAGCAAGTTCGCTATGTGCAGTGTCCACTGTGATGGGAAACAGTGTTTCCGTACAGTAGTTTTTACCTGTCCACATCCACGCAATGGACCGTAGCCAGCCGTGCAGGAGTTATTTTAGGATAAATACCCACTGGCACGACCAGCAGAAACACCCAAATACTGATTGAATGGACGGAACATGTTCTGGTCGTGTCAGGAACATGCAGATCAAGGCAGTGACAAAGTACCATTTTTAACTGCCAGTGGACTGACTTAGTATCTCTTTTTGGTGAGGGCATAAAGAAGGGACGTTTTCATACACTTTTGGTGGGAATATAAATCGGTACAGTGTTTCTTTATGGTAATTAGGTAGTACCGTCAGCGTAACAAAGTGAACATGTATCTTTGACCAGAACGTCTACTTTTGGAACGCCAGTTTGCCTGTGCGTACCAAAGCACGGATGTAAAAAGATACTCACTGCCGTGGCTTGTGTGGCTCAGTGGTTAGAGTGTCGGCCTGTGGGCTGAAGGGTCCCGGGTTCAGTTCTGGCCAAGAGAACGTACCTTGGTTGCATGCTCGATCCCCAGCCCCGGTCGGAGCGCGTGTGGGGGGCAGCCAGTCAGTGTGTCTCTCACATCTCCCTCCCTCACTCCCTCCCTCTCCCTTTTTCTCTCTCTGAAAAGCAGTGGAGAAAAGATACTGAGTCTTGACTTAACAAAAGAGAAGTTGCAGATATTCTGCATGCCCATCAATAGGAGGGTGGGTGTACAGATCATTATGTACTTTTACTGGAGAAAACTATGACATTGTCAAAAAACAAAACGGGCAGCTCTCCATGTACCCACAGGGCATAATGTCCCTGATGTTTTACAAAGTGAAATGCAAGGGGCAGGATAGTGTTATATGTAAAAGAAGCAAACCTGTATGATTCAATTTGATCATTGGAAATAACTTGGATAATATCTCCCCCCTTTTTCTTAAACAGCTTTTAGAGATCAACTGGACAGGCCTGACTAATCTTCTCGATATCCCTGGACTGAAGTGAGTATGATGTCATGCGCTATGGTTAGCCTGTTGATGGTGTACCAGCCTCTCTTCCAGGTGACCCTGGGCCCTTGCAGCAGCTGGGCTCTGTCCTCGTGGCCACGTCTGCAACTGCGAGCAGAGTGGTTTCAGGACTTAAACGGAGCCACTTGCCCTCCGCTTACCTTTTGTTCAGAACAGTGGCAGCCTTCTAATATCCTAAAAATAGATTTTTAAATTTGGTTTTTATTTTCCTCAAAAAATAAAACTTAAGAAGCTAATACATGTTTCAAAACTAGCCCTTTCTGGTTCTTCTCAAGCTGTAGCCACGCCTCCTCAGAGGGTAGATGTCAGTGCTGGACCTGGGAGCCAGGGTGTGGGTGGGGGGCCTGAAGTTCCTGCATCGCCCTGGGAGTCCCTCCGCTAGTCTGTAGCGATCCAGCGTCTTAACCGTGGAGCTGTGGGAGTGTGTGCATCCGTCACGCTCGCTTCCCCCGGGAGAGGAGTGACGTCCTCCTGGTTGTGTCACAACCATTGTCTCTCCTGGTGGCGGTGACTGCAGCGGGCCTGTTGGTCTCCACCAAGCGGGAAGTTGTGAGAGTGCAGCCTCCACACCTGCTCCTGCTGGTTGTACTGTTGGGGGGGCACCACCTGAAGGTTTAAACTCCATTACTTACTGGTTAGAGTTGCATATGGTCCTAAGGTGAGGCCCGGATCTCATTGCTGCCCTGGACGCCCGCCCAAGTGGTGCTGAGTGATCACCCATTGAACCCTCACCGACTCTCGCTCTGTTCCTGTGGGTGGTGGTCTTATACGTGCAGTTATTTCACACCTGAGATGTGGGCTCTTGTAGAACGTGGCAGGTGCACAGGTGTTCTTCTGGGGCAGTGACACTGCATTTATGTAGCTTTTGTAGGTGTCCACGTGCATGTCACTAATCCTCACGGTCACCCCAGAGAGCAGGCGAGAAATACACCAAGTGTGTGTGTGTTTCTTCAGCCTCCACAGTTTCACTCACATTCCCAAGGCCCCTGTGTGGTATGTATGGTATTTCAAAGTTGTTACAGTGTTCAGTGCCCAGATCCAGTGTGAGTATAACATAGGTCCGTTTGATCCCCTGGGAGCTATGCACCCATAACAAGAAACTTAGTGCAATAGACAGGGAGTGAAAATGGGTGTTAGAGTGGTCTCTGGACTTTTACGGGCGTGTGAAATATTTCATGTTGAAAAAAGAAACTGAGTGAAACATGTTAGTTATTCAGAATTGAATCAATGGTGAAGTTACTTAGGAAATGTTGTTTAGGACGTTACGAAATGTTCTCAGTATAAACCCTCCGTAACAGGCACCAAGGCAGCATCACAGCTAACACATCGACCTGCTGGGGGTTTTGTGTGTGGTTTTTAATATATGTGTGTGTGTTGGGGGGGGGTATTGATTTCAGAGAGAGGAAGGGAGAGGGAGAGAGAGAAACATCCGTGATGAGAGAGGCATTGGTTGGCTGCCTCCTGCACGCCTCCTGCTGGGGATTCAGCCCACAACCTGGGCATGTGCCCCGACCAGGAATCGAACCTCGATCTCCTGGTTCACAGGTCAACGCTCAACCACTGAGCCGTTCCGGCCGGGCCTGACCTGCTGGTTTTAAACTTGTGTTGGGGAGGAGACCATTCTGACCCTGTAAACTGGTTCCTGTGTCATGTTTGTGGTCCGCCAAAGGCGATGAGCGTGTATGTGTCTGATGATTGTTTCGTTCTCTCTCCCTCCCACCTGACAGTGGTTTATCAGATACCATCATTTTGGATATAATATCAAACTATCTGGTGCTTCCCAACCGGATCACTGTTCCTCTCGTCAGCGAAGTTCAGATCGCCCAGTTGCGGTTTCCAATACCAAAGGTAAGGGTGTCCCGGCCTCCGTTACCACCTACACGGGCGGGGGCGGGGGCGGGGGGCGGTTCACACCCTGGGGTTGTAACCTCCCATCACGTCCCACGTCCCTCCTCACAGCCCCCGCCCCGCGGATGTGGTGTAGCCGGTGGCTTGTCTTTGCGCCCCCAGGGCTGGTGTGCGTCAAGGCCTCGGGGAGCTGCGACAGCCTAGTTGCCGTCTCAGAGACGGGCTGTGCTGAGAGACCAGCACGGCTTTGTCTTCGTGCCGGGAACACAGGTTTCCCTCAGCCTGAGGTTAATGAGGAACACAGTAGAATATGAAGGGACAGATCTCCCCGTGCTGATTGGCTCGGGAATATTACCCAGGAGTTTTTAAAAGGGTCCACGGGGGGGAAGGCCAGCCCCCCAAAAGGAAACCTTACTGTCTTGGTTTGCTTTGAAAGGAATGAGTGAATGTATTTTATCAGTTAAACATTTTAGGAAAAGAGTCTGGGTAGTATGTATTTCAAAGCTTCAGTTTCTTACCCATAACTAGGTTTAATGACAGTATTTCATAGGGTTATTCTAAAACTCAGAGTAACCTGCGTACCACGGCTCAGTGATGGGTCTGACATGTCCTTTACCATTAGTGTCACTTCCCATGGAATCAAAACGGGGTGGTTCTGTGACCCACGAGCCTGTCTGACCTGACTGCTGCTGCCCCCCCCCTCCGCCTGCCCCTGGGGCTCCTGTAGCGAGTGTGGCTCCGGGACATCGGCCAGGAGAAACCTCTCCAGGAGCCAGTGACTCCACCCCACCCCTCCTGCCTCCGCGTCCAGTCTGAGTATGCCCACCGGACCCTTCCGTCCTGCCGTGCTTTGGTTTTCCTGACATTTTCCACATCTGTTCCCTCCTCACTGCGTTCCTGGGACAGACGGTCAGCATCCAGCCGGTGTGCCTGTCAGGGAACCGGTGAGCAGGTTATGCTCTTGTATTTTTCAGGGTGTTCTAAGGATCCACTTTATCGAAGCTCAGGACCTCCAGGGGAAGGACAGGTACCTTAAGGGACTTGTCAAGGGAAAGTCGGACCCCTACGGAGTCATTCGAGTTGGGAACCAGATCTTCCAGAGCAAGGTTGTCAAGGAGAACCTGAGCCCGAGGTGGAACGAGGTGTACGAGGTAAGGGCGTCCGGCCGCCGCCCGGTTTCCCCGTCGCTCTCCCTCGTCACCCGGGGCTTGGCTAATTGAAGTGGCAGCTTAACTTCTCTTTGCTTCCACTCCGTCCTTAAATGGAGTTGCACCTCTGTCCCTACCTCACAGCATTTTTATCAGGCCAGCATGTAACACTTTAGACCTTAATTACATGAAGCTGCCGCAGTCAATCGTGGGTAAAACTTCTCCCAATGTGAATGTTTCATGTTGTTATTAACACAAGTGAGTGAGGTATGCGCTGTCCTATAAGTTACCGTCTAACACACCTGGACATCTGCACTGTCAGTAAGTACAGGTCGACCTGATGTATAACAGCCTTTCGCTGAACAGACACCGTCATCTCTTCCCAAGGAGCCTGGCTGTTGGGTTCAGCTTGATGACTTAATAGGTGCGGTGCAGGTGTCAGGTGAACGCATTTTCTTTCTGTGGCCACCTTTTCCCCGGTAAAGCTCAATGTGAAACTGCTGCAGCAGCGTTACCGGTGCTGGAAGGCAGAGCGCCTGTGCCCCAGAGCTAGTGCAGGTTACGCTCCTCCAGCCGCAGCCCAGTCCCGTCGGTCCCCACGTTCTCTCAGTGGTGCTCGCGGTGGCTGGTTCTTCAAGGGTAGTGTCCGAGTGGAGCCTGACCAGGCTGTGGGCCTGTCCAGTTCTGGGACCACTAAGCTCGGTCCCCGAGACGTAACCCCACCTGAAACAAGCACAACAGGCTGTTGCCATGTGGGTGTGTTTCCATGTGAGGTGTGCGGGGTGTGGCACTAAGACAAGGCAGGTGCTTTACAAGGACTGACCACGGGAGAAAGACACGTGGTGATGTTTGCTGTGATCTTCATACGCAGTAGGTGACGATATTGGTAAAAATGTAAGATAACCACCAGTCACTTGTTTTTCAGGCCTTGGTCTATGAACATCCTGGGCAGGAACTGGAGATCGAGCTCTTTGATGAAGACCCAGACAAGGACGACTTCCTAGGAAGGTAAACCTCTTCTGAGCCAAGTGTAGTGTCAGCTCTTAAAACTATAGCTTCATAGACAGGTTGGTGTATATGTTGTGTGTGCTTTTAAGTGGCTGTTAGATGTAACATTTGTCTCTCTCAGGCTTCCTAACACATTTTATTCCTAACCATTGCACATGTTAGTATGAGAAGGCAAACTGCTAGATCTGTGTCCATCCCAGCACCCACTAGCCACAGGCAGCTGGTTAAGCTAAATTGATTAAAGTTAAACAAAATTTAAAAATCACTTTCATGGTTGTGCTTGTCCCATTTTAAGTGCTCAGTAGCTACGTGTGGCTTGTGGCCCCTCAGGCCAGGGCAGCTCTCCAACCTTAGCACCATGCAGGCAGCTTCACTATAGATTGTAGAAATGGGTTTTTAAACATAATCAATTTGTTGGAGTTGGGGGAGAAGGGAATAGTAATTTACATTGAAAAAAGAAATACTGGTTTGTTCACTTCACTTGAACAACCAGTACAGTTGAAAAAAGATACAAACATAGGTGACTCTGCACAGGTTTGGCCTCACCAAGAATGGCCTGGGTGTCCTGCTGCGACTTCAGAATTCATTCACGAGACAGTTTAACAAGGAGCCACCAAGAGACAACAGATTCAGTTTGCATTTCAGTAAAACCACTGTATAGATTAGGTTATCCTATTGGGAATACAGATGTCAGACCACTGGAGACTTGTAACGGGCCAGGAAAGAGATGTGAGGCCTCACCTGAGATGGATCATGGGGCAGAGAGGAGGAGGGGCAGCTACAGGAAACACAGCGGAATCGTCCTTAGTCGTGGCTCCCAGGGTGGCGTCAGTCTCTGCAGTGGAGCTGGGTTGTTTAGCAGACACAGAACAGGCTGTCTAGATGTGCTGAGCGAGGTCTCTGTGTGGCTCTGACACAACGGGGGTCCAGAGCGAGGAGCCAGGTGGGGAGGGTGGTCAGGGCCTGGTTCAGGGCTCTGGTGACTGAGCCGCAGGGAGCAGTGTCAAGCAGGGCTGGTGTTCGTGACCGTCTGTGGCACGTTGTGAATTGCTGCGTCGTGCGGAGACCCGCCCTCCTACAGCTCTAACCCATCTCTCCCTGACCTCTCTGCACACTCGGCTGTCTGCTGGTGAAGCTTTTGGAAGGAGTCTGCTTCTTGATAAGCTAGCATTTTGTTGCACTTCTGGACTCCTTTATCCTAGACACATACCTCTGGTAATTGCAGCTGTGAGAAGTGTCTCTCAGCTCTCATGTTGCTGTGTTGTTTCTCTAGTCTCATGATCGACCTGACGGAAGTGGAGCAGGAGCGGCTTCTAGACGAGGTGAGTTTTCTGTGCATCTCATTCCATTTACTGAGCACTGACCGAGTTTACTGCCCTTACTCTTGCCCCACAGCGTCCTAACACTTAACATTTGCCTCTCAGATATCGAGAACTCAGGCCTTTTAGTAAAGCGAAGTGAAAAGAAGTTTAAGAGCCAAATGCTAGAGTGTGTGTCGGTACCTGCCAGGTGTTAGACGTTTCGTAGACACCAGCACAGGCCAGCTTTGTTTCAGGTGGAAGTGTGCTCTTCCCCCTAGTCAGGGCGGGGCCTTTGAGAACCTGTCTGATGACCAGCATTGTAAAGATGCTGGACTTGAAGCAGAGCAGGCGCTGTGCCCTAGATGGGAATCGTCACAGGAAAGGTCTGTAAATGCAGCGGGAACTGGCAGCAAGCAGACACCACTTCAGGCAAGATACTGCTCCCAGAACAGAAGTATAAAGAAGGGCAGTGAGGCGGCTTGTAAAGGATGGTCAGGTGGGGACGGGCCTGCTGCTTTCGGAGTAGCCGAGCTCCTGTGGCCGTCAGCACTTACCTGGTGAACACAAGCTGCCTGTTGGGCGCAGGTCCTGGGTCACGGTCAGCTCTTCTAATGACGAGGGTTTGGGACAGTCTCTCATCAGTTGTTTTGTGGTTTTTAAGCTGAAATAACTATGTACTGTTATTAGTATGTAGTGATGAGTAAAAACAGACGCGTTAACTTGTTTGATATTGAAATTTGGCTTTTGGGCTTGATGTTATATTACTGCTTGGCCCATAAAGTCTATTAAAGTCCATCAGTAGAGGCTGATGTAGCAAGAGACATCTAAATCCTTGTGTATAAATTAGGGCTGAAAGTTACTCACCTCTCAGGCTTTGGTGGGACCGACGAGTTAGTGTTTGAGAAGCGTTGGGATGGTCCCAGGCAGCAGGCAGGGGTGGGAGTGTTCATCCGCGTGAACCACGAGCTCGCTCACACAGCTCAGGGCCAGGTGCGGGGGGAGGGGTGTTCTGTCCTCGCATCTGTGAGGAGTGTGGGCGCCACAGGTAGTGAGCAGCTGTGACATTGTGCAGACTGTTAACGTGAACGTCGATTCAGGAGAACTGCTGCTGAACCTGCACTTTTTGTCTCCAGTGGTTCACCCTGGACGAGGTCCCCAGAGGAAAGCTGCACCTGAAACTGGAGTGGCTCACACTGATGCCACATGCCACCCACCTGGACCAGGTGCGTGGCATGCGCTCCCGACTGCTGGGATCAATTCCTTCCGGTTGTGTTGCACCTAGTTCAAAAAACTACAGCAGTGCTTTGGATTGTTGTGCTAAAACTCACTACAGTGATCTCAGGGATAAGTTAGAGATAAAGGAATTTCTAAAGAGATTTGTGGGTTATTTACTCCTGTTTTATGAGATCTTCAAGTCTTATGCTTGATACAGAGCAGGGGTTTGGAGAGCCACAGATCACTGGTCCTTCTGTTGATTTATAGAGAATCTTAAATGTGTCTACTCTGTGCCTGCACGTATTGGGGATCTGTTTCTACCTTGTGCCTTCAGGTATTGGGGATCTATCTGTTTCCACCTTGTGCCTGCAGGTATTGGGGAATCTGTTTCCACCTGGTGGTGCCTTCAGGTATTGGGGATCTATCTGTTTCCACTCTGTGACTGCAGGTATTGGGGGTCTATTTCCCACACTGCTTTCTTGAGCATCACAGGCTTATGTAGTCGGGTAGCAGGCATCTAAAACTGTGTGGAAACGTGCTGCTGAGGCTCTTCTTCCTTGCAGGTGCTGACAGACATCAGAGCTGACAAGGACCAAGCCAACGATGGCCTCTCCTCCTCCTTGCTGATCTTGTATTTGGATTCGGCGCGGAACCTCCCGGTAGGTAGGGCTGTGGGAGCTCCCGTAGGTGTTGGCGTCCACGCTGTCCCCTGTTCTGCTGCGTGTTCTCTTCCCTCCGCCGGAGCCATGGAGCTGGAGGGTATGACTGTGTCAAACAACCCTGTCATCCGGGTGTTCAGAGGCCTCTTTACTCTGACAGGTTTTATGAAGAAATCTCCAGTACAGAGGAGGTTCACGCAATTCCACCCTAGGTAGGGGCGAAGGTGTTCTGTAGAAAATCACCGAGGATAAATATTTTACTCTATTTACATGGGAATAAAGTGAAGCAGCTCTGATGACAAACCCAGCTCAGCCCAGCTGCAGCCTGGGGGTGGCGGGTGGGTCGGTGGGGGGCAGAGTGCTTCCCTGGGTGCTCTTCTGCCACTCGTGGCTTCCATGGCCCAGGGCTGCCCCTACTTGGCATCAGAATTGTTTTGCTCCTAGAAAAAAACCACAAAGTACAGTTTTTATAGATAATGACTCTAACTTGGAGAAGGAAAACCCTGCATTTTCATTTGTGAGAGGCCTGCTTGACCCCCACCTCCGTGCTGGAACCCGCTGTTCATTGTAAACGCCCTGCTGTGTTGATAGTGTTTCAGGTGCCCACTCACTGGTTCCGTAGATGGACGTTCTTGCCTTACCCATGTGTCAGAGGCCAGTGTTGTTAAGGAAAGAGGTTGCTCCAGGTGCCGTGTTTCCTCCCAAGGCGGTGACAGTGCTCATTCCCCCAGGCCGCTCGTGTCCCCAGAGCCCCTCTCCCTGTGCAGACAGACACACAGGGAAGCAGAGGGCAGCTGGGCCCTCGGCCACCACCTCAGTGTTTCACTCGGGCCCCCGTCCTGGTCTCTCACGTGGGTGGATGGGGCCTCCTTTATTTCATGAGTACACAGCTCATCTCGGCACCTTTCAAGGTTTCAAAACTGTGCGTTATTTGGGTTTTGCTTGACAGCACAGTAAATGCACTTTGTGTATCAGGGCCCTTTATTTAAAGTGTTTGACAGTTAAAACCCGATGAGTCATCTATTTTTTTCATACTGGGAACAGGTAATTGAACTCCCTGTAATTGTATGGGGTGTCCTAAAACAGGTGTACACCCTTCAAAGGCTGATAACTCGGTTTTGAAAATGAAATGCTCACTAAATACTGTCTTTGTAACTATTCAGTGTGTGTAGGCATTTTTTGGGGCACCCTGTGTATGTAGTTGGCTTTTTTTTCTAACTATATCTGTTGATTTCAGAGAGAGGAAGGGAGAGGGAGAGAGAGAAACATCAGTGATGAGAGTCATGGATCGGCTGCCTCCTGCACGCCCCCTGCTGGGCATCGAGCCCAAAACCCGGGCCTCTGCCCCGACCGGGAACCGAACCCCGATCGCCTCGGATCCTGGGTCGACGCTCAACCCCTGAGCCACGCCGGCCGCGCTGTAGTTGACTCTTGAACAGCGTGGGGATTGGGCTGCCAACGCCAAGTTGAAAATCCATCTGTAACCCAACCCCCTGATCACGTGGATCCCCAGCCCGGGCTGGAAATGCTGCTGCCCCCGAGCAGCCCGGGTGCGCTCCAGGGCCCACGAGGCACAGCTGTTCGAGGCCGGCTGCACTGCCCTCCTTGGTGGTAGTTTCTTTGCTGACCGAATTTCTGACTGTCTCTGAAAGTGTCGCCTCCACCTCTTGGCTTGTCTTCCAGTCTGAGGTGTGTGGCTTTATCTGTTAATAGTTTTAATTTGGGGGAAGTTCTTACGTTATTATTTGACCTTTCTACAGAATTTCTTGTGTGGAAGAACTTTTTGTTTTTAACCACAGTAATGTTTGTTATCAAATCTTATTATGCCTGATGGAAATGAACCTGGTATTTTAGGGTATACAGACTAGTACTGTTGAATTCGCAAGAAGGGATTAGGCTGCTTTCAGAACTGTGTTTTATCATTGAAATGAAATTTGAATGATGTCACGTAAGTAAAAAAACAAACAAAACAAGTGAATTTGTTAGCCTTCTGCTGAAGGGCACCTGGTGCTTGAGGTGTTTTGTGCCCCGACCCCCAGAGGCAGAGGGCCTCCCAGCACCGGCCCTGCAGGCGAGTGTTTCACACGGGCGTGGCCGTGGCTCTGCTCGGTCCTGCGCTCCTGTCACTGTGCTGCTCCTGCGTGCATTCACCACAGCCCACCGTTCTTTGCTTTCTCCCCCGGTGTCCACGTCCCTAAGAGCATCTACGAGGGAAACTTCGGGTGTGGCTACTTAAAAGAGAGGCGAGCGTCCGGACTAGTGTTTTGTGAAAATACCGCCTCGGTCTATAGAGCACTATTTGTGAGTTCTCGGTGCTTTCTTCCGTGTGTCTTTCTTAACGGAGATGGGGGCGTGTGGACGGGAACCTCTGTGCGTCTCTGCAGGCGTGGCATGCTCTTCACTGTCCGCATGACTTCAGGTGCCGCGTTTGCTTGTTTGTTCCTGTTTGTAGAATGCGCCTCTGCTGTGACTAATGGGTGACTACATCTGATGGTGAGATGAAGCAGGCTGAGCCTGAGAAAGCCCACGAAAAAATTAAAAAGTTCTTCCACGGAAAAGTGGAGCCAGTGGTTCATTGGATTTTCTTGTGGTTCATCTCAGTGTGAGATGTAAACATTTCTTCACAAGCTTTCAAAAGCCTCCCTTAAATCTGCTTCCTCCTGACCAAACTGAAGTGTTAAAACTTGGCTTTCCTTCAAGTCCCCGTGGTGCCTGTGGGCATGGTCAGCGACACGTTCACTCCTTTCCCGAAAACGTGCCTTGTCCCTGGTCCTCGGGAGAAAAACACTCCTGAATTTGTGATGCCGCTTCTCTTAAGGAGCTTGAAGAATGTCCTGCAGTGAACAGTCGTGCATCTCTGACCATGTTCGTTCTGTGTCCCGGGGTCGGCTATGGCCCCTCCCTTCCCAGCACTGTCCTTGTTGCCTGTAGCAGATAGTTACCCTTAGCTGCTTCGGGGCGAAGGGAACCCACCGGTGGCATAGTCACTAGTCCAGAGTGTCACCCTTTCTGACTAACTACTGATTTAATTCAATTCTTAGCGAGTCTTCAAGTCCACTGGTCCTTGAACCTAAGAGGGGTCGGGCTTTGCATTTGGGGGTTCTCCTTTCTGTTCCCACATGAAAGGGGCAGGCAGAACGTGAAGAATGGGTGTACTGTCCTAGTTTATGGGGGGGGAAATCAGGCCCCGAGGGTGGGGTGAGGGTTCAGCCACCCTGACAATAAGCAGGCCCCCCCACCTGCACCTGTGTGAAGCCTGGTGGTGCATGCGGGCATCTAATTTGCACTTTTTTTTTTTTGACTGATTGATTTGGGAGAGAGAGCGAAACATCAGTTTGCTGCTCCCCTTACTGGTGCATCACTGGTTGATTCTTGTATGTGCCCTGACCAGGGATCGAACCTGTGACCTCAGTGTATCGGGACGATGCTCTAACCAACTGAGCCACACCGGCCGGGCTATTTTGCACCACTTTTTCATAAAACGACTTTCTGTTGCACTGTTTCCAGAGGACAGCTCTGCGGCAGCTGCTGTGACGGGGTCGTCCTTGCTGATGGCCCCGTCGTTACATCTCATTGTGTGAACACTTCTGACCTGTGCGGGGCCCGTCCCTGCTTCGTAATGTTCTGCTGAGATGCAGCTGGTCATGAAAACCACCCTTCCTCCTTCCCTGTCAGCCACGTGCTCTGCTTTGTAATTCAAGTAGTGGCATCGGCACAGTGCTCTGTAACTAAATTTGAACCAAATGGTTGCTTTTTTAAACCCATTGGTTTCACTACGAAGTTGGGTTTGTGCTTTCTCAGCCCCCCCGCCCTTTCCTGCTTCTAGGGAAGGTTTTAGACAGTGGCAAGCCTGTCACACTCCTACTTCTACCTGCTCAAAACGCTCTTTTAAACACCTTGCTGACTGGCTATTTTGAGCCACATTCGGACACAGAAACGTGCATACTCATGTCCGGTCAGCAGTGTTGATTTTCAACCCATAAGCCATTACCCCAGTGATCCCCATGTGGAAACTCAAGTGCAACAGGATTTTAGTCCAGCTGGAAATGGCCTCCTTACAACACTGGCCCAGCACCTTTTGATTAAATCCTGCCCTGGAAATTTGGGGGAACATCGGGGGTGCCCTCTGGCTCCCAGGGGCCTGCTTTAGACCTCCAGCTTCTGGGATAACTTGTATTTGCGGAGCACTTTCCAGGGGTTCTTTGTGCTTAGCTCCCTTAGTCTCAGGCCATCCCCATAACTCCTCAGATAAGGAGACAGCATGGGGCCGAGGGACTGAGGCGGGAGGCCAGGGTCATGTTGGTGAGTAGCAAGCTGGGGTTTGAGCTCAGCACGTGGCTCAGAGCCCTCGCTCTCGGCCCTCCCTGTCCGCTCCCGCCTAGTGTGAGGTGAGCCTGGCGCTCCGCTGTGGACAAGGCTTACCTGAGGCGGGCGGTGGTCATGCTCATGTCCACTTTTCGGAAGGTGCCGGCTGTGCAGCGAGGAGGCTGTGGGGGTGGTGCTGGGCTTGCTCACTAAACAGCCCAGGTGGCAGTGCTGCCGCATTGCCGTGAGCGGAGGTGGAGGCGCAGACACGCCTGGAGGCCTCACGCTGGGCCCTGCCTAGGGCGCCTGGGCGACCGACCTGTGTCACCCCTGGGCCTGTGCAGCTCCCCACACCCTTCGCCCACCCACTGCCTCTAGCCCTGCTTTGCAGTCACTGGTGCATGTTAGAGTCACGTGTGCATGTAGCACGTGGCCCACCTGCCCAGAGAGCGTCAGAAGGTTTGGTCAGCCCTCGCCTCAGAGCGGCGGCTCCCTCCAGACGTTCGCCCGGTGGGCCCGGTGCTCCAGCACTGAGCAGGCGGCTGCGGTGGCGGCCGGGCGAGGCTGGCTCTTGTCCCGTTCGTGCTGCTGGCCCGATGCTCTCTCTTCCGGCCCAGCCAGCCGCAGGCCCTCTTTCTTCATTGTAAAATCTGCTGTTTTTAAAAAAATAATAATAAAGTTCAGTTTGTCATTTGAAGTTAATGACAACTAAAATGATAAAACCTTTAATCTTACGTGTTAGTCTTTGAAGGAACCTGCAAAACAACTCAATCTTCCCCTTTTGAGGCCCAGAAAGAAATGAATTTACAGATTCAGTAAAAGTAGGACATTCAGCCCATGATATAGAACTTTATAGCCAGGAGAAACTCGATGAGCTAGTCACACTCAACACTTCATACTTGGAGAGGAGAGGGGGGACAGAGGAGCGAGGCCCCATCTCTGCGCAGGTTTTGCACAGAAGAAAGGAAATTGCATCACTATTATGGGGTATAATTTGGCTTGAGAGTAATTTGGGCATCTGTGGCCTATTCATTGGTACTTCAGATAAAACCTTTAGTGTGATTATAGGTGTTTTAGGGGGTTACTCAAGCAAAGGGTAGTGAATAGAGCCCTTTCTTAAAGGCTCACTGTTGGACTTTTCAAATCCCAAAGACGAGGGGACAGTGGCCACAGAGGAGAAGCACACGTGTTTTGATATTTATAGATCAGAGGTTCGTCCTAAGATAAAACCTGGGGCATAAAGACAAATTTTACAAATGATTTCTTACTGGTTCTGTGTAATTCTTGTTGATGGTTTTTGTTTAAAGATTTTTTTGTTCGTTTGCATACATTTTCGTGTGGTTAACCTTACATACGCTCCTCATTGCATGTTTTATTAACCCTCGGTGTGTTCATTTTCTTCTGACGGAAAGAGTAACCCATTAGAGTTTAACCCTGATGTCTTCAAGAAGACCGCAGTTCAGAAAGCCTTAAAGGTAAACTCATGGTTTTCCCTTCCAGAGTTCACTAAGACGTATTGAAAGAGATGATGCTTAAACCACGTGGGTTTTTACTAATTAGTAACTAGTGGTCATTGGAGAGAGCGTGCTTTTGTTACCCAAGAGTTAGTAGTCAGAGAATTTGAGTCAACTCTGAAGATACGTTTTATAAAGTTCCAGTCAGTTATGTTAGACATGGGTCCTGTTGCCTTGGCAGCAATACCTAAGGCGGTTTTAAATCCTCTGAGTTTTACTTGGACTTGAATTTGTGAAAGTGGTGAACTAGAAGTTCTGTGTAAAATCTTAACCGGCCTTCAGAGTCTGGTTGGAAGGTGCACCTTGTGCACTCGGTCTGCCTATTTGCAAATCACCTCTTCCAATATGCGGAGTCAGCTGGCTCCTGTCTGGTGACCTCAGAGCTTCGGGCGCTGCTGGGTGTGGGCGCCGGGTCCTCCTAGGAGCTCTGGGTTTCCTTCACTGAGGTATATTGAGAACTAAGCTCCACACCCTAAAACATCAGGACATGCATTTTCTGGTTCAATTGTTAAAAGTTTTTTATGACTTACAATGATTTATTTTATTTATTTCTTTGAATGTTCTAGATTTAAATATTTGAGGGGAGGGTTTAAATGTAATTATTTAAAGAAAATTCCATAGAAAGGAATCAGGAATTTTTAAAAATCCATTTCACCTGGAAGGATAAGTTAAATTTCACAAGTGAGGAAGGCTAGTAACACGTGCTTCAGTGCAGCGTGCATTCAGCCCGGGGTGGGGGGGGGGGGGGGAGTGAGGCTTAGCAGTAGCTGAAATAACCGTTCCCACTAAAAACCCTGGAAGGAACTACATCAGCAGGCTTTCCTCCCCATTTCTAGTCACGATTAGACAAGGCTGTGGAATGAGACCACCTGGGTTAGTCCCAGCATGGCCACTCCTCAAGAGTTAATCCTCTCAGTTATTTGTAGAAGGGATGTGACTGTATGGATCTTCACTGGAGTTGTGAGTGAAGTAAGACCACGCCTGGGAAGTGCTGTGTGCCGCTAGTACAGTATGTTTACTTCAGTTGTCATTACATAACCTCATGGAAGCCTAACAACTAGGTTCTGGAAATGGTATCATGCCCATTGTATAGACTTGAAAACCGAGGTTCAGCTAGATCAAGGGTGGGGAACCTTTTTCTTTTTTTTTTCTTTTTGCCAAGGACCATTTGGATGTCTATAACATCTTTTGCAGGCCATACGAAATTATCAACTTAAAAACTAGCCTGCTATATTTGGTCAAGCATTTAATTAACTCACCCCTAATGTGAGTTAGGCTGGAACTGCTTCTCTTTGGTGAGACCTTGGCAGGGCAAGACCAAATGATACATGGCCCGCGGGCTGGACGTTCCCCACCCCTGAACTAGATGAACTGTGGGTCTCGGTAATCAAGCGGTAGAGAGCTGAGATGTAAGTTCAGGACAGTTGTGACTTATTTTCATGAAACCTCATGTCACTGAGTGGTGCTGATGCATTTTGAATGTGGAATTGTGGTAGAAAACTTTGTGATTTGGGATCTTAAGCATCATCTATTTTTAAGATACATCACTATTTTATATACCACAAAGAAAGGAAGGAAACGTGTCAGTAAAGGCTTGATAGTGTTTATTTCATACTTACTGAAGGAACTTATTTCATACTTATTGAAGGAATTTCATACTTATTGAAGTAATTTATTTCATACTTAAGAAATTTTTAGACTGAGGATAAACAGTTTCACCGTCTCACTCACATGTACAACACAGAAGGAAAATAGAAGCAAAATAGATGGGTTGAGGAAGTAGCAGTTATCTCACTGCCTCGATCTTCCTGGAAGCAGGTACATAGAGTCAGCGATAGTGAGTTTCATTGTTTTCAGACCAGAAAGATGTGCATCAGTTAAATACACTCAGCTTCTGATTCAGATTCAGAAGTAGCTGTAGCTTCAGTGAGACAGAAGGTAACTCCTCCAGCGTCACAGAATTTGACCTGGGGCTCTGCCCTGCTCACTACCTCCATCCAAAAGGGGGTCACCAGGAAGGGAAGGGCAGGGAGCACCTTTCTCTTTAAGGCTGCATGGTCACCTGGCCACACCTAACTGCAGGAAAGGTTCAGAAATAGAGTCTTTGTTTACAGAGGACGTGGCCCAGCTAAAACTCCAGGGTTCTGATGTCCAAGGAAGAAAGGGAAACAGCAGTATCTCTGCCACGGTAGTCTACAGCCGTTGAATTTTTTTAACAGTATTTATTTCATTTTGCAGAGTTCATTCACATCAAAAAGATGAACCAGAAAATAGATTATCGCAGTAGGTGTGGGCTAGTAATATTTTATTCCAATAATCATGAATTTGATGCTTATTTTTGTCATTGCTGCAGTGTTGTGGATTGACTTTAAAATTGTTTAACTAAAAAAGTTTCGTGATCTATAATTAATTTCCACTAACAGAGATATTTAACTGCATCTTCTGTGGGGCTGAGTTATAAATTAACCTCACGTCCCATATATGTTGTGTTTTACTATGTTTTCTCCTATCAGCTCTCTGTGCTAAAGTATGCTTCTCACCATTTAAAAAATTATATCTGTATCTGCTTAATTTAATGCAATTCTAGATTGATGTTCATTCTTCCAATCAAAATTACTTAGCCGCTGGTAGATTTGATACCTGATAGCTACATGTTTGAACAGAAGATACTAAGTAAAAAATGTGGAAACATGTTCCTGACACTTTGTAGCATTATTATTCCAACCAGAGGACTGTCCTGAATCATATACTCTTTTACATTTGTCCTTGCTCATGTTTTTCTGTTCATTCATTGCACTTTATTTATTTTGTTATCTGGGTAAAATAAGTCTTGAGAGCTGAAATTAACATTAAAATATTCAGAAGATTTCATTTTTCCCAAATAGCTTGCTCTGAAAATAAAAGACCTTAACACTTAAAAATTGTGTGTAAATAGATGTTTCCCTAGTGTATTTCATGGTAGATACAATTATGGTCTGGGGTATGCTTAGCAATCCTTTCCCAGTTAAATTGTTCCCAGATAGTCCCTGTAACTGAAATCTCAGAAGTAAACAGAAATGACTATTAATATAGCCAATAATTTCATTTTTAACAAGCCTGTTTCAGAATGTTTGCTTATTTATTTTGTCTTTTCTGTTTTTGGATAGTCAGGGAAGAAAATAAACAGCAACCCTAACCCTCTTGTGCAGATGTCAGTTGGTCACAAGGCCCAGGAGAGCAAGGTAAGGCCTGAAGTGCTGACCTTTTCCTGTGACATCACCATCATTCTGGCCAGTGAGGTGGGACTATTGTCAGGTGATGGTACAGGCGTCGAGACCACTGATCCCATATCTTTTATTTTCTCAAATAACTTACTTCATAGATTATTAGCTACTTAATTTGGTAACAAATATATTGTTCATTTAAAAAAATAACATTAAAAAATAGCGTGAATATGCTTTTGCTTGATTTCATGGGCAGATGGAAGTTTTCTTTGAATGCTCTATAAATATTTTGTTTAAAAGATAACCAACGATGCTTAACTCAGCAAATACAGTTGTCAGGAGTTGAGAGAGGACATTGCCATTGCTGCAGCATGTCCCACTTTCCTGATACGAGAGAGCATTTCAGGAATTAAGTGACAGGCCTTTGTTCACATTCACCTGCTCACCATTAGTTTGAGAATCCTCCTGAATGCAGCATTGTGTAGCCCTTGGGGAGGTACAAGGAAGCCTGAGTCAAGAAGGTGAAGCCTTTTTCACTGGGATGGGCACACAGACTGGGATTTCATAACCTCCCTGGCACACTCCAAAAGCTTTGGGCTCTGTCTTTAGAACACATTCCACAACTAGTACATAATAGTACATGCTCAGTAAATACATGCCTTGGAATTTAATTAAGTTATCCCAAGCTTCCAAACACATAAACATATAAACACAGAAAGCATCCACAGAGCTGATTTTATGGTGTTTCTTTCAGATTCGGTACAAAACCAATGAGCCTGTGTGGGAGGAACACTTCACTTTCTTCATTCACAATCCCAGGCGCCAGGACCTTGACGTTGAGGTATTGTATCTGCACTCTTACTAGATTTGTTGAAATGTAATCACCGTGTAGTGAACTGCAGACATTTAAAGGGTACCGGTCATGGGCCCATCACCATAATCACATCTCTGTCAAACCTACTGTAGGTATTCCAGAGTCTGTGATATTGTAAACATGTTTTTTTATTTAAAAGTTTAAACTTTTGATTGAATGTTACTGGTATCTAGAAGAAGAGCAGTTGATTTTGTACGTTGGCATCATATTGTCAACGCTGCTGAACTTATTAGCTCCGGTAGCTTTTCGTGGGTACTTCAGGATTGTCTTCCACATGGCCAGTCACGTCGTCTGCTGATAATAATGACGCTTCTGCTTCTGTTTCCGACCTGGTGCCTCTGACTCCCTTGTTCTGTCTTGCTGTCATGCCCCTCTTCGGGCCTCGCGTGAGTGGACACCTCTGCCCCTCGGGTCTTAGGGTGAAGCCTCAGAGCCTCACCATTAAGCCTGGAGTTTGAGGACTTTTCTTCCCCCCCTGCTACTAGTTTGCTGAGAGTTTTGTCATGAATGGATGTGGAATTTTATCAAAGGCTTTTCTGCAACTATCGAGATAATCATCTGGTTTTTCTAAGTTTGTAAATATGGTGAATGATACATCATTGATTTTCAAATGTTAAACCTTTTGAACCTATATTTGGTTTTCAAGATTTAACGTTAGAGAGCCTCACAGGGCAAACCTTTATTAGGGGAGCAGCTCACTGGGTCACAATGTTGTATCCTTCTCACGTATTCAGTTTAATTTTCTAAAATTTTGTTGAGTTTTTGCATTTGAGTCCTGAAGGACACCGATCTGTAATTTTGTTTCTCCAGCATGTGTCAGGGTGATGCTGGACTTGCAGGGTGAGGAGGGACGTTTCCTGTCTGTGTGGGATTGTAGTGCTTGTCCACCTGACAAGTCAGTGCCACCCTTTTTTAGCCTATTTGTAAATTTGTATTTAGGTGACTTCTTTTGCGCACAGTTGAACCTCGAGTTTCTCTCCAATCCAATCATCTCTTCCTTTTAATTGTGACATTTCGGCCACGTGTGTTGAATGTTGTTAGTGATGTGGTGGGGTTTAAATCTGCCACTGTGCTGCTGCCCCATTTCATTTTTGCTTTTTCTCTTTTTAAACAGGACTTCTTTTGGAGTGAGCCTGCACTTTATCTCCTTTTTTGGCTTATTGGCTACAGCTCCTTGTTTGGTTTTTAGTGTTTTTGTGGTTGCTCTAGGGCTCATGGTACCTTCTGTTACTCACACTCATCTACCCTATGTGGTCACCGGTGGTACACGACCCTCCTGTGGCGTGCTTGTTTCCTCTGCCCCACAGTGTATTTTACTATTTTTGCCTTAAACGGTCAATTATAAAGAACTTTTTTAAAAATGAGGAAAGAAGTTTTTCCTATGTGGCCACATTTCCCACTCGGGTGGCCTTGCTTCTGCCCAGAGGCCGTCCTCTGACAGCTCCTGCAGGCCAGTCTGCTGGCATTGAGTTCCTCCAGCCCTCGCATGTCTAAAGAGTCTGTTTCACCTTCGTGTTTGAAAGATAGCTTCACAAGACATAAAATTTTTGGCTAACTGGTTTTCCTTCCACTGTCTTCCCTCTTGCATTGTTTCCGATCAGAGTCTGCTGTTGTGGACAGTGTGACCTCCATTTTCCCTCCTCAAGCGTCTAGTCTGCTGTCGCTCCCATCTTTTGTTTTCCTCTTAGGAGCTGAGTTTGGATCTTTTGTCTTCCATGTCCCTCCTCTGCCCTCCGTGTGCATGTAGTCTATGTGTGATAGATTCTTGTGCCGTGTTGCCAATTCCTTCGTCTGTGTAGTTGCTGGATCTGTGGATCCTGTATTCCTACTTTGGCTGCATGGAGACTGTCCATTGTGAGTTGTACATTATTGAGTGCTGGGTTTGTATTTCTGTAAATATTTTGGAGCTTTGTTTCCATTTGGAGGTAAGTTACTTGGAAATACCTCGAGCCTTTCAAGGCTTGACTTAAGCTTTGTTAGGCCACCCAACAGCCTCTAGTCTTGGGATCATGTGGCCCTAGTCTGAGGCCTCATGTGTTACCAGATTTTCTACAGCCCTTTGTGCTCTGGGAATTGTCCCCCTGCTCCTCCTGGGTGTGGTTCCTTCCCTCGCATGTGCCGATCAGCTGAAGACACGGGCCCTCGGGGCCTCCAGCTCTTTGTGAGGATCCCTCCTCTCTGTCACCTCCTGCTCCCTGATCTCTTCACCCTGTGTCCTCAACACAGAGGGACCACTAGCCTCTGGGATTCTCCTCCTGGCACCATGGCCTGGACTCTCCAGACAGTGACCAGATCAGTTGTCAGGCTTGCCTCACTTGTTTTTAAGCTAAGGTGGGGTGTTACATTTGGTTCTTATTATCTGTCATGGCCAAAAGCAGGAGTCCTGTGTTTGCATGTTTTAACGTATGTGCTGTATGTAAGTTACACTCTCAGAAGGAGTTGGAGGGTGCTTCTTGGATGGACCCCTGCAATCCCAGTGGTTGTGTGTCTGTCTTCTCGCGTTAGCTTAGGACAGAGCTGTTCTCAGTGGTATCACAGCTTTCATCGCCATCCCAGGGGCAGGCGTACTAGACATGCCAGTCTAAGCTATTCCAGTTCCCATATTTCTTTTTTGCATGGCCTACTTTCCAACATTCAACCCTTGAGAAGGTTGAGGGCCTCTGTTTGCTCTTTAGCTTACACAGGTCTGACTGGGTTTCTCAGCCCCTGTGATCCTGAGAGCCTGGGGGATGTCCTGCTGTGGGGGCCTCTCATCTCCTCAGGGCACTGTGGGTGGGCCCTCGGGGTCCATTCTCTGCCTGTTTTATGTTTTCACATTCGGTTTTACACAAAATATATCTGTCTACCTAAAATTTGTATTTGTTTGGCTAATTTTTCCTTCATAAGTTGCACTGCTCTTAAAATAATCTATTCTTAACTGGATCTTGATTTTAAAAAATAGCTTTTAAAGTTCAGTACACTTTGTTGCAGTTATTTCTTTTAAAAGTAAATGCTCTTAGCCCTGGTTGGTGTGGCTCAGTTGGTTGGGGTCATCCTGTGCACAGAAAGGTCACCAGTTCAGTTCAGTTTCTGGTTAGGGCACATACCTAGGATTCAGGTTTGATCTGTTGGGGTGAGCGTAGGAGGCAACCAGTTGATGTCCCTCTCTCACATTGATGCTTTTCTCTCTCCCCCTCTCCCTCTCTCTAAAATGTCAATAAAAATGTATTTTAAAAATAAAAATAAAAATGCTTTTGGATTATAGTTTATAAAGAAATTAGGAATCAGGCTTTTAGGTTTTCATGTGTAGATAACATCTTTGACCATTTTTGTGTAGCCTTTGAAAGTTCTTACTCTGTTTGGTTATGGGTTATAAACTGTTACGCAGTACACCACTTCCTATTACAGAGGCCATGCCCGCAGGGCATTGTCCGGGAGACAGGATTCACCAAGCATTTAAAGCAGATACTGTACATTTTTAAACAACCATGTAGATTTTGGATAGAGAGGGCTTAAGAGACACTTAGCCATTATTTTCCATAAACAAGTGTCAGCATGAAACTTGACAAATCACATGAATGGGCATTGTCATCATTTTCACAGGGTTTAAGATGTTTCTTTCTGTTCTTCAGGTTTCTGTAGACTGCTGCCTGTTAACTCGGGGTTCTCCTAATAGGTTCATGACCACCGTGTTCTGTTTGTGCTCCCAGTTGTGATGGGGATGTGACAGACATATGTGCTGTGGATACATTGTAGCATCACTTGTTACAATGTTCTGTCTTCCCAAGGAGGTTTCCTACTGTGTTCATCATTTAAGGAAACTGCCTAGAAGGAAATGACTGAAGTTCGTTTTTTAACAACTGGGTTTGGACCTTTCTACGTTTTCTGTCATTATCCTTGGAGCTCATTGTGTTCTGTGATGTGTTTCCAGGTCAAAGATGAACAGCATCAGTGTTCCCTGGGGAACCTGAAGATCCCCCTCAGTCGGCTGCTCAGCAGTGATGATATGACCGTGAACCAGCGATTCCAACTCAGTAATTCAGGTCCAAACAGCACTCTGAAGATGAAGATCGCCCTCAGGGTACTGTAGTCTCCCATGGACGGGCACGGGCTGCTTCCACATTGATGCTGGGTGTTTGGGGTGACCTTGCTGGGTAGAGGTGTCTTTAACTCATCCTTCCTTAAGGTTGCTGGTAGAGGAGACCACCTGTGTTGGACGAGGGGCTAGACCTCCTGCGCAAGACCAGGGGCTAGTCCGCCTTCTCAGGATGAGGGACTAGGCCTCTGCAGGGCAGGAGCTTAGGCTCCTCGAGCAATAACATCACCCACAACTCTGAAGAAATTTGTGCAAATGAAAGAGGTTGAAGAGAATATACAGAAATAACGTTTACATCATAGAAGTGATACTTTGATTACGTAAACTTTCCTTTTTTAACTTCCTATAACATTGTATTACCTTAATACAACACGTGACCATATAGACAATTTGTTTATAATGTTTTATGCCAAGTTTTAAAGAGACATTTGCAAATGAGTAGATCTGAAGCTGCTCATGTATCAGGCTGTTACCTGTGTCACTGGTTTTAATTTCATATTTATTGCTACCCCTAGGTACTACACCTCGAAAAGCAGGAAAGGTCTCCTGACCACCAGCACTCGGCTCAAGTAAAGCGACCCTCCGTTTCCAAAGGAGGGAGAAAAACATCAGTCAGGTCCCAGGTGTCCTCGTCGCCGGGTGCTGGTGACAGCAGCCCAGCCCCATCCACTCCAGTCATTGGGGGTGGCCCGAAGCCCGGCGTGGAGGAGAGAGCCCAGCCCAGTGAGGCCAGCCCTCAGGGCCCTCGGGACCTTGGCAGAAGCTCCTCTAGCCTCCAGGTCAGCGCCACCGGCTCCCCCAGCCACATCTTCACCAAGGAGCCCACCCCCAGCATAGCCTCGGACATATCGCTGCCCATCGCCACACAGGAGCTCCGGCAGAGGCTGCGGCAGCTCGAGAAGTAACTAGACACCTTGTCTCTTCCTGCTTCCGCGCCCCGCAGGCGTGGGGTGCTGTCTTCCATGGCTGGGGGTGCAGCGGCGGCCCTCCCAGGGTGAAGCCTGCCTCTTCCCAGGCCAACATTGGGCTCATTTCAGGGTTAGAATGTGGTGGGCTGACAGGTCCCAGGAACGGCAGAGGCTCTGACGCCCGTGTGGCTGTCCTCAGGGCAGGAGGGCGGAGTCCAGGGCTGAGCTGCTGCGCTCAGGGGACCGGCGACTGTCCTGTAGGATCGAGGCCTGTTCTTTCCTGGTTGCTGAGCACCCACCGCTCGTCCCACCCCATTGCTGGTCCCCCGTCGCTTTTGTCTGTACACGTTTGTGTTGATTTCTTACTTAACCCCCATGATTCCTAAATAAGTAGGAACACAATCTGCAGGCACCATGAGCCTCAGAGGTTAATGTTTTCCTCTCAGCGGAAGGAAGGAAGTTGCCTTTGAGACAGTTCTTTTCTCGTTTGTTCTGAGAGGTGTGTGAGTAGTAACGTGGGGCGGAAGTGAAACATGTGGTCCCAGTGCCGGAACAAGGGCACACACATGACCACCTGTGACCACACTCAGTGCCCTTTTCTCCTTCGCACCTTCTCACAGCCACTGTTTTGGAAAAAAGAAATCGGTCCCTCCCCCTCTCTTGCTCTAGGAGGAAATAGAATTTTAGATAAGAAACCACTTTTTCTCGGAGCAGCCGAGAAGGTCTTGGGGGATGCTGGGCCAGGCAGTTGTTGGTTATCTTAGAGCCTGTGCTTTGACCTTGAGAGACAGAAATCGAGGGGGTTGGTCTGATGTCATCAGATGTCCTGTCAGCGAACAACAAAGCCAGGGACCTGTGTGGGGTTTGGAGAAAGGATACATTGATTTGGGCAGTTATAGGCCAAAGACCACAGATTTGATGTTTATAATTGGGAGACCATGGTTTGGGTCCCAAGTGAAAAAGTTTTGAATAATTAAGTTATATTAACTCTCAACTGAAATAGGAGTTTGGTTGATTTACACTTGGGTTTGATTGTGTCTGAGTCCATGGGCCGCTTGATCCCTTCTCTTCTACACGGATGAACTTGATTTACTGCGTTGGACCAGTGTCAGGTCTAGGGAGAACCGTGACTTTCTGCTTTGTTTCCTCAGTGGGACGACACTGGGACAGTCTCCCCTGGGGCAGATCCAGCTGACGATCCGGCACAGCTCGCAGAGAAACAAGCTGGTGGTGGTCGTGCACGCCTGCAGGTGAGCCAGCGCCCGGCCTCCCTCCATGTGGAGCTCATGGCTCTCGCTTCCCTGGACAGGTCACTCAGGTTTTTTAAAGAGCAAAGCAGATCTTCTGCAGCCCCAGTGTTCAGTGTTTATTCCTCCTTTGTTGTCAACATTGTTTTGTAAACGTGCATATCATTTGGTTGCTTCACAACATGCCCGTGAACTGTGGTTTACGTGCCCTTCCCTGTTGTGGATGTTTAGATGGTCCTTACCTGTAACTCGATGGTGAACATAGTATCTTTTATCGAAGTGGTTTTTCGGGATTAAGTGTGTAGGAGTAAATTTATAAAAATTCAGAGGACCTGGAAGTTGATGGGTCATGATAAGTTTTGCCTTAGTCTTTCAAGGAAACAAGTGTCCAGTCGAGGGGCTGGGTTTGCCTGTCCCCACAGTCAGGAGGGTTTGTTTCAACTTGTCAGAGTCCTGATTCAGTGAGTGTGACATGAGGTGACAGTGTGTGTGATGTGACAGTGTGCTTTGTCCGTGAGTAGTGATGACGGTTGGAAGCTATTTTTCTTATGTGACTTGTCTCTCTCTCTCTAGAGTTGTGATATAAGTGTGTTATATAAACATTTGATTCTTAAAATGCTGAAGGAAACAAAAATAAAATCAGTGACATTTAGAAACATGACGGTAAATGTAAAGTTCAGTACATATGTATTGAGCAGCATATATGTTCTTGCTACTGAGATCGTCCCTGTGGGAGATGCAGGAGCAGAGGCTGTTTGAGAAGAAAGACTCCAACCCAACAGCCCCTAACTAGACTTTCAGGTCTGTCAGTAAGTGAGTAACTTGAAGTGGTTGCATACAATTGATACAAACAACAGTTGAGTTCTATGCATATTGCTGGTCTTAAAAACATCACCACACTTCTAAACAAAGACCCCAAATACTTCTAACATTAAACATTAAGATCAGTGTGAGATCTAGTATGAATAAAAACAAGTGAGATCATTAATTTTCCAATTGGCATATCCCAGTTTCAGGTCACAAGGGACCAGGTTGCCTTTCCTGGCAGCTCAGGGCACAAGGTGGTCACCAGCCTTGGACAGGACACCCTTCCATCTGAGGGCCACTCACACCTGCACCTGCACTCACTCCGACAGTTTAGACAGGCCATTCAGCTCACGCACAGCTCTGGGATGTGGGGAGAAACCAGAGTTCTGGGAGAAAACCCCCAAGACCCAGGGAGAAAGTGCGAACTCCACACAGGCAATTCCGCTGAGGGGTTTTCTGTGAACATTGTAACAGAACAGTGTTCCTCGAGGACCGTGGAGAATTTGAATGTGATACGAATTGCTGTTTTTCTAGATTCTAATGTCCGCTGTTCTCTGGTTTGTGTTTCAAGAAACCTCATTGCTTTCTCTGAGGATGGCTCTGACCCCTACGTCCGCATGTATTTGTTACCGGACAAGAGGAGGTCAGGGAGGAGGAAAACACACGTGTCCAAGAAGACACTGAACCCTGTGTTCGATCAGAGGTATGGATTTGACTCCCCTGGGACAGCTATTGGGTAAAAATAAGAGGGCCAACTAGTGCCTTCCAGCACAAAGCGTTGGTGCCCACACAGTGCTGAGAAGTGAAAACCACTCCACATTAGCAGTGCGAGCTTGTAGGTAAGTGAGCACTGAATCTCGTGCAGAAGTGAGGAGCTGTCACCACAGATGCCAGGCGAGCGCGTAAAGATCAAGGGCGGCGTGGCCCTCAGCTGAGTTATAGTCAACACCGAGAATATAAATGCATTTGAAAAATAGTAAACCTATAACATCTTAAAATAGAACATTCTTACGAAAACAGCTGGTTTCCAAAATAATTTTAAAAGTTTGTGAAAAGAATGGCATAACTGTTTTAGATTTTTGCAAATCTCTTTGATGTTCTGGCTCAGCAGAGGCTCGTGTGTGCTTCTGTGGTCAGTCTGGTGAGGCGACCTCCTGAGAGGGTGCTCAGGCCACACTTGGAGAGCCTCCATCTGTGCGAGTTTGGCGTCTGTCTTTATAGTCCTCTGTAGCTAAATACCACCAGCGTTTTGGGAAATAATAAAGTCGCGTGGTATCACTGATTCCCTTTACACTTCTTCTTTAAAGGTCCTAGTCATTCGCTGTGTTCTTACTGACAGGCCTGCACCGAATCCTGGGTGGGCACCTTGTATTTGCCAGTGTTGTTTTTACTCGGTGGCAGCGTTGAAGAATTTGAGTCCCACGTGCATGTCTGGGTCTCTCGCTGCTGCAGCTCCCTGGGAGGACCAGTCATGTCCCAGCCATGTACTTTCCAGGTTGCAGGCTGTCAGTCCTCTAGTGTGTCAGGGACCCTGCCACATGCGAACTACACACCAGCTCTGAGGACCTGCGAAGGCATTTTAGTTTACAGCATCTGACTGCAGCCCCTAAAAAGTGGGGTGCAGACATTTTCTCCTCTGTGACTCAGACCACAGGTGCTTTTATCAGCTCACTTACCCAGGCTTGGAAATTGCTCTCCTCTGGTCTGACTCTCCTGCTAAGTCATGTGTAACGTCCACGGCCCCACATTCCAGCTGCCCTGCCCCGTGCACGGGGGAGCCGCGTGCCAGAGTCTTCTCTCACGTTTGAAAACCTTGAAAAGTACTTTGATTTTGCGTCTTTATGAAATGCCAGCCCCAACCATCTAGCACAAGAGCGCCATTTTATAACAGGCGTAACATTGGGAGTGGTCTCAGGCAGAAATATCATGTTTGGTTACGATAAACTACACAAGATGGTGGAGAAATTTAGGGGAGGTCCTCTTTCTCAGCTTCGATTTCAGCGTCTCGTTACCAGAAGTGCAGCGGAGAACACTGGACGTTGCCGTGAAGAACAGCGGTGGCTTCCTGTCCAAAGACAAAGGGCTTCTTGGCAAAGTGAGTCTGAAAAGACCCTTGTGAAAATTCAGCACCTGCCCCACGTGCATTTTGTAGACCACACGTATGTCAGCAGAAAGGAGTGAGCTTACTCTGCGGTTGGTGGGCCGTGAGAGACGGTATCGGCTAAGACGTTGTACGTTGTGAGGACGTTTTAAGTTATTTTGTTGTTTTTACATGTTCATGTTATCTGGCATATTAGTCATGCTAATATCATGAACTTACAGTTGAAGAAAAGGTTATTTTTAAATAAAATATTTTTTCCAGTATCACAATGAAATAAAACCCAAAGGGAACATACTCATTTACAATTCTACCTCCTCAACTAGCCAACTGGTTTTTTTTCCTAACAAATCATTGGCTTTATTTCTTTTAGTCTTTGTCCATGTAAGAATGTGCGTTCTCTAGTAGCGTGCAAGACGTGAAGTTAGGGAGGAGAGGCTTTGAGTTGTAGGCACCGTTTATGGATAATCTACGTCAACTGTGCTGCCATCAGTGGCCCTTCACTGTCCCTACACATTGTCTCCCCTGACGTTTCACAGCAACCTGACCTGACACGTGGGTGCAGGCTGACCTCTCGGATCGGATCTGCCATGTTGTTCCTCGGTGGATCCTGGGGTGGAACATGGAGACTTGAGAGGCTCACAGTAGAGGAGAGCGAGCCCCACAGTGCAGATTGAGAAGGAGGCAATTGGGGAGAGCAGGAGTGGCGAAGGTCTGAGGGAGCTTCTCACCCACTTATACACGATCTTCAACCACAGGTGCTGGTGGCTTTGGCCTCTGAAGAACTCGCCAAAGGCTGGACCCAGTGGTGAGTATCCTTCCACAGATGACAAACCACTAGATAGACCCCGAGTGTTGACTAACTGCCCACACTGACCCATCTGCTGTCACCTTCCTGTGCTCTCAGGTATGACCTCACAGAAGATGGGGTGAGGCCACACGTGGTGATGTAGGCTGCGCTGGCGTGAGGAGCTCCCTGGTGTGTCCGCCCACCCCATATGCTCCGAAGGCGCCCTCCCCCAGCACCGATGCTACTTTTGTACTCCATGTCCTTCACTAGGTATAAAACAAATACCTTAATCGTTTTATAAAACGTGGACATTTTAGGCATATTTGGCCGATGTTACTGTTAACTTTTGTATATTTGACTTCCTGTGTATTTCCCGTTATTACCATGTACAGTAGGACGGTGGTTACAGTTGTGTGGAGCTGTGTGCCCAGGAGGCAGGTGTGTGAGGCAGGTGTGTGTGTGCTGCATTGTTGCCTTGTTTTGTACGTCACCCAGGTCCCCTGTGCCCTGTAAATAGACTCTATTTTTTATAATCTCTACATGCTGGTGTGAATTCAGAAGAAAATGGTTTAAGGAAATATATATTTTTTCTTCTAAAACTTATTAAATTCTTATGACAAATAATCATTTTTGTTTTTGCAGGAAAAAGTTCTCAGTGACTTATTTTGCACTGTTTCTTTTTAAAAAGCAAAGCTGAAAGATTATTAAATATTAGTATATCTCTGCCCATTATCAATGAAAGTATTCAAAATATTAACACCTCCATAACTATAATGTATTATTGAGAAGTTGGTTGAAGTGCTTATAAGGAAAATATATATCTAACTTGCATAGAATATTAAGAGAATTATCATGGCTCACAAATCATAGTGTACTAATTTGAAATTTCTTACATAAAGTGAAAGTGTCTTAAGTTCTTTTAATTGCTTGTTATAACTTATTCCTGAAATAGTGCACATATACACAGTTACACTTTTTCTAAACTATAATACAGATGTTCAATGTTAGCAGTTAGGCTGAAGTGAAATGGCCCATATGAGCTTTGTTAATTTTCCCTGTTTCCCGGCCTGTAAAGAAAGACAAGCTCACGCCATCACCATAAAGTTGTGAGATAAACCGGGTAAGTAGACAGGAAATGGTGTTAAAAGCCAATCATGGGCTCACCCATCCGTCAGTGTGACATCACACGGGGCAGGCCACCTGAGCTGGTCCTCAGTCCCATCTGCTCCCCAGCCGGCCACTCGGCCAAGGTGTTGCTCAGCACAGCGGCACTGGGTGCAAATCACCGTTTCCTGGTTCCCTGCTTCGTGCCACCACTGACCTCAGTATTGGAATATTGTTATACAAGTTTTTTGGAATATATTTTTCTTCTTAGACTATTAAAAGCATCTTTTACATCCCTGAGAGTGTCCTGTGGCGGTTTCCTGAGCTGTCCGAGGATGCGCTGCAGGGTCCGAATGCTGTGCTGTGGAAAAAACATTCCAAAATCAAATACACAGGGATCCCAGAAATATGCACACACACTTTGAGTAATTATACAGCAGTGTTTATTACAATACTGTACATTTCATTTTCAAAATTGAGCTATTAGCTGTTTAAAATTATGTATACATTTTTTGGGGGACACCCTGTCTATTGGGGAAAAGAGCTTTATGGTTGAACTGGGAGGTCTCACCGTGAATCGTCCCATGGGCTCTGGACAGCTCATGTGACCAACCACCAAAGTGCCTGTGGTGGACACTGATGGTCACTCCACCCACCCTGGCCAGTCAGTGGACTTGTTTCATGTCACACATTGACCCAGGGCTTTATTTATAGTGGAGTCGATAGCCTCACACCACATTTCATGTAATCACAGGGACCAGCCTAACCTCACTGTCTCCTATTTAATGCCCAGGAGGAAGTCTGTGGATACATTGATAACATGAGCATAGATGCTGCCTACAGAGCACTTAGCTGGGGCATTTCAGGAGCATGAGAGAGACAGGAAATTACTTACTAATCTAGTTGCCTGCCCGTGACATTAGATTTATTGAAGATATATTTTTTTTAATGACCCTTTCACCTAGAAATTTTTCTGTGTTTTTATTGAATTTTTTAATTTTTTTTTTGCAAGAGAGAAAGGGAGAGGGGGAGAGAGAGAGAGTCATTGATCGGCTGCCTCCTGCACGCCCCCTATGGGGGATCGAGCCCTGAACCCTGCATGTGCCCCGACTGGGCATCGAACTGTGACCTCTTGGTTCATGCTCAACCATTGAGCCACACCAGCCGGGCTGAAGATATTTTTAAAATCAGGTCTGTTGAAGGGCTTCTGTCATAATCCGTAGCAGAAGAAACACTTGCTGAGATTTAGCATACCAATACTACCAACATCTTTAGCTTTTGGCTCTGGGAGCCTGCGCTTCACCTGCTCGGTGTGTATTTTATGTGATGGAGGCTTTAGTTGTGCAGTTGGGTAAGTAATTATAAGGGAAGCAAAAAGCCAATACAAGGCCCATTGGCCACAGGATGCCCCCTTCTGCCAGGGACCCACCACAGGTTCCCAGGCCCTCACCGAGGGAAGGAGACACTGCACACCTCCCAGGCGTGATTCTGACACTGGCAACGTGTGTTCAGAGGGAAGCTCGCTTATTCTGTAGGAAAGTGTAGGAATCACCCTTGAGGCCAGGCTCAGCACCCCGGGGGCCTGGCAATGAAGGACACTCTGAGTCTAGTTCTTCATGACCCCCTCGCCTAGGAAAGGGGGACTTGAACTTTACGTTGAGCCAAACCAGGGGAGGGAAACTCGCTTGACCGCAGTTGAGTTCTGGTAGTCTGTGCATGTGGGCGGCTCGTCCTGGGCCTTAAAACGGACGTGTAAAGGGGTTTTCAAGCTCCAGATGAAAACAGAAGCCTTGTGGAATTGATAGTCTGCGCTACGGGAATCCCTTCTCCAGCTTCTCTTCACTCGGAGCCCAGCTGGGCCTTTTCAGGAACCTAAGCCCAGTGCAGACCTATTCTGTGCGTTTAAACTGCAGCTGTCATGCTGGCCCCATGTCCAGCAGATCCTGCTGCAAATGGGAGCCTGCAGAGGCGTTTTGTAGAGAAGGTCCTTCCTGTTCAGCTAACGTTACATGACATGGCCTGTGTTTACTCAATAAAGCTTTCATGTTCACTCACTTGTGGTTTCTCCCTTTGTTTTTTGAAAATTCTAGTGTGGGGACCAGATGACCTGAAAGTAAATACAGGATAGTTTCTGTGTGCTCTTTGTGAATTCTTCCATCTTTGAAAACACTGCGTCCAATTGCTGGTGTTACCCTTTGTCCATCCTACTTGGACCCCCACCTGCCCACCTTGGACTCTGGGTTTTGAAAACCACTCTCCTGAAAGATAATTATGAGTAGAAAACAGTCTTTAAATGTGCGTTATAACCAGAGCACTGACAAGTAATGAAACGGACGGAAGCTGTTTTGAACAATGGAGGGGAGATGCTGGAGTGTCTGCTGCTGAGGTTGGGGTGACTGTCACCTTTGTGTGCTTGGTGCCCGGTGCCTGGCAGAGCCGTCCCTGGGCACTGAGAACTGCATGGGAGGAATTCAAGTCACTTCACAGCAGGCACCATGCAAGGAAAACAGAAGCCATCATCTAAAACCCCAAACTCCTGCCCGGCCGTGTGGTTCAGTTGGTTGAGTGTCAACCCAGGAACCAAGAGGTCGCCTGTTGGATGGTTCGATTCCTGGTCAGGGAGCATGCCTGGGGGGGCTTGATACCCCAGGAGGGGCGAGGCAGGAGGCCGATGATCAGTGTTTGTCTCTCATTGCTGTTTCTCTCTCCCCCTCGCCCTGCCTCTCTAAAAAATCAATAAAAACATTCTAAAGAAAAAACTCCAACCTCCCAAATGGCTTATAATTGGGGTTTTTAAAGGCAAATAGTCTTGAGCGGTCATGAGTCATGGGCTCTGCTGATTGGTCAGTTCTTGGCAAGCTCCTGGAACTCTTCCTCTGACTTAGCTCTTGGCAGCATCCTGTCTGGGGTCTCCTGACTGTGGCCACAGGGTCTTCCTGTTAGAGTTCTTTCTGCAGGACAGCTTGAAATTTAGGTTCTGTTACCGTAAGGGAGTAAAACAAAGCTAAACGCCTCGCACTTCTCAGGCTGCAGTCTTCTGTGATCTTAAGAATGTAAAGAGAAGTCTTCCCTGAAACTCGCTTTACAGGCCGGCCTCCAGGCTCCCGGTCACGACTACCCTCCAGTGCACTAGGAAGGGCTGATCTAATATTTTAAAAGCTAAGTTATAGTGTACCTCGTCTTTTAGGACCCCTGTGGGTTTCAACCTGAGTGGGTGCTGCCCTCCGGCCAGGGCCCCTTCCCTGCCATCGGAGTAGGTGTGTCAGAGCCGTGCTCTTTCTTGTTAATCTCACCAGAGGATATTTTTATCATCGCTTTTTAGAGAGTGGGAGGGAGGGGGAAAGAAGAGACATCGATGGGTTGCCTCACGCAGACGTTCTGGCCAGGGCTGGGGATCAAGCCTGCAACCCAGGTGCATGCCCTTGACCAGGCATCGAACCCACGACCCTTCGGTGCTTGGGGGCCACGCTCTAACCACTGAGCCACACCAGCCAGGGCCAGGCTTCATATTACAAGCAGCTCGAGAAATTCTGTCGGGCCGAGGCTGAGATTTTGCCCCGGATCATCTGTCTCCCTGAGTTACTCTGCCCTGTGGCAGGCGGCCTCCCCGGGAGATGCGGCCCCTCCCCAGGGACCCAGGAGGGAGAGGAAGGCGGGTTGCTCACCTTTCCCTTCAGTCTTCCCAAGGTCGTCCTGTCAGGAGGTGCCCCAGATTCCCGTAAAGGAGAGGTCGGGAGTGGCGTTGAGGAATTACACCCCAGGAGGGGCGGATCAAAGGGCTTTGCTCTGTGCACCCAGCTCGCCTGCCTCACTTCACCCTTCCCCATGTCTTCGTTCCCCTGAGGAGGGTTAACACGAGGCACACCTGCGTGGTCGCCCAGCCTTCCTCCCCCGCCCCCTCGACAGTGTTTCCCTGAGGGGTCGCTCAAGCTGGGGCACAGCAGGTATCCCCGGGGGGGGGGCGAGTGTGGGCCTCCAGCTTCCAATTACTTCTGCTTTTTCTTTAATTGTTCAAATACATCCACTTTTCCCAAGTTCAGACTTCAGAGAGTACAGCATAAAACCGCAAAAAGGAAGGAAGTGTCTCTGCAGCTGCCGCCCGATTAGCCAGGAGCCCTCCCCTTCTTGGAATCTGTGACTCAAGCTGCGGGGTAGTGTCCCATTTAGCTGCGGTGGCCAGGGACGGCCGGGCCCTTCTCACGGCCCCACCCTGTGGGTTTTGCCCAGGATTCTAATCATAATCAGCCTTATATTAAGTTCCTAGCCAGTGATTTTAGTTCATTTTTCCGGGTTACAATTATGATTAGATTACAAATTTTGTATTTTTTAATTACACAGAAAATATTTCTGGGAGGATATTTCAGGGAGCATATAACTGGTTTCCTTTGCATTTGAACCATGTGACTGTTATTTGCCCAATACATAATAAACTAAAAAACAAACTGAACTTTACACTTGGTTCATTATCAAAGATACTATTTTAGCCAGTTTTATACTCTTTATATGTTGCAAACAGCTCCAGCCTTGCCATGGGGTCCATTCTTAATTCTATAAACCTTTTCTCATTGCCACATTGTAAGGTTTTAAGAAGAGAGATTATCTCTTGTTCGTTTGTTCGTTTGTTTACTCAGAAAACCTTCCAGCATCTAAAATATGCCAGACTTAAGATGTAGGACTGAGTGAGGCCGGGGTTGGAACTGCGCCTGGGAGGGTGGAGGTGAGTGGGGCTTTGGAGGACGCTGGGAAGAACAGGTGCTTCTGGGGACTTGCAGGTACACTTCCAAGCCCTTCATTTTTCATTGGAGGAAACTGAGGCTCAGAGTCACTGAGTGGCCTGTCCAAGGTCACAGGGCAGCCGGACAGCCCGGGCAGTGGGCTTCAGAACCCACCTTGTTGAATCAATTTCTAACTCGGGAGCGGGGGCAGCAGGTAGCTATAGCTGAGTCAGGTGGGATAAAAAGAGTGGAAGGGCGGGTTTCAGCAGATGGGAGGAGACACCTAGGATGGGGGACAGTGCTCAAGGAAGGGTCAGGAGTGGAAAGTGGGCTGGACCTGGGTGTCAGCATTCAGGGACGTGGGGGAGGAGCAGCTGTGCAAAGAGGGCGACAGGTGGAGGGAGGGGGTGGCCCCCAGTGTGAAGTGGGGCAGTGGCTCCCCCTGCTTGCCTCAGTACCAGAAACTTCTAATAGGCCGGTCCCCCTACCCCCAAAATGCTGTAACTTTATATTAATGAAATGACAATATTTTTATCTATGCGGTTTAATAGGGAACATGATGAACTATTTTTACTTTTTCTGTGTGGTTACTAGAGGCACATAGTGGCATGTGGGCTCACATTGTATTTCCATTGGACGGCGTTGTTCTAGGACACGTTGCCCACCAACCTCCTGGGACCTCCGTGTAGCTTGGGTTCAGTCAGGGACAGGGGCCACTCTGGGTGTCTCAAGAATGGAAGCTGTGGCTGCAGGGGGGCCGTGTCCTCCCAGAGGGCTGTTGTGGCACAGAGGTGGGGGCGTGCAGGTAACAGGGTGCGCGCACAGGACTTTGCTGTCAGTGGACTGAGGTTTTCAGGCTTTGGGGGTGAGTGGGGAAGGGGAAGGAGAAGGGTATGACAGAGTGTGTGGGGACATGCGGTGACCTCGGAATGTGGCCTTTGTGTGAAGATCAGCTTGAACAGGCAGGGAGGACAGGGCAGGTCAAGCAGACCCAGGCCTTGGGTTTTTGAGGCTCCCCTCCCCCTTCACAAGGAAAGACAAAGCCTCAAGAGATGGGGCCTCGGCCCACGCGTCATGCCGGACCCTCAGTGACAGTCTTCTTCCGAGTCCTGACTCAGCTGCAGGAAGGAGTGGGGGAGGCCCGGCAGCCTGGTGCCCCTGACGATCGGAGCAGATCCCGGAGACCCACTGTGTTTCTCAGTAGTTGGCAATACTCTTTCAGACCCCGACAGTTAATTCTGCTTCAGTTGACTGGTTTGACAGTGAGGCCTGAGTTGTCTGGAAGACAGTCTCTGTAAACTGATTTAAACCTATAGCTCTACAAGGTGTGGGGAAAACATGTAAAGCAAACGAAAAAGCTTTTATTTAAAAAAAATTGTATTCACAAAAGTGCCTTGAAATGAAAGAGTAACTGATATAGTTAATAATAATTTAATGTACCTGGGTAAAGGTTTCTGGGTAAATGTCCTAGAATTTCACAAAGTGAATGATTTCAAGTGACCAGGTAAAAAGTCCTTTTGAAATTCAGGTTGTTTCCAAGTTGTTGCTTTCAACAAAAATGGAAGGAAAGCCCAATCAAGTTATTAGCTGATACAAATGGAATTAGCAGAAACTGATGAGAATCAGTGTGTGATTTTTAGTATTTAACTAAAATACATTCAAGGAATTGTGTGACATTGCTATTAATTTTTCACTTTTGTGCCCTTATTTATGTGTGCAAGTTTTCTCTATTTACATCTATAAACATGAAAAATCAGAATAGAATATTCATCCTTGGAAACATAAATTGATTTTTAAAATAGTCTCGAGCATAGCATTAAAAGGTGTGCTTCCAAAAAATTTTAGTGTCAGCGCTGGCTGGTTTGGCTCGGTGGTTAAAGTGTCAGCTGAACTGAAGGGTCCCGGGTTCGCCTCCGCCGACGGGGCGCCACCTCTGCCGCGTCTGGTCCGGCCCGGCCCCGCGGGAGGGAGCCCCGCCCTGCGCCTCCCCCTCCCGTCCCTGTCTCGGAAAGAGCGACGGAGAAAATAGACTCGGGCGAGGCGGGAGGCGGGAGCCCGCAGCCCGGCCGCCCGGCGGCGAGCGCGGGCCTGGGGCCGGGAGGCCCGGCTGAGGCTCCACCCAGCAGGGGGCGCGCGGGAGGCGGCGAGCGCGGGCCTGGGGCCGGGAGGCCTGGCTGAGGCTCCACCCAGCAGGGGGCGCGCGGGAGGCGGCCCCGCGGCGACTCATCCGGGTGCCCCCCCCGCCCCCTTCCTCTCCAAAAGAAAAAACGAGTTTCAAATTAATCAGTACCTACATTTTATAATTACATGCTTTTGATCTATTTTTATCCGCCATGCAGGTGGAAGTTGTCCAGTGCAGAGCATTATGGTCACAAAATACCTAATATGTGTATATGTCTTATTCCAAATGTTAACACGTAAAGATGCGCAATACGTGATCGTGCGATTTAGAAACACTGGCGAGGAGGGGTCGGGCGGACGCGGGTGTGGTCCATCGGGGTCCGCTCCCGAGAGAGTGGGGGGCCACCGGATGTACAGGCGACGTCAGCTCTACTGGGGCGCCGTCCTCAGTCACAGGGCAGCTCTACTGGGGCGCCGTCCTCAGTCTCAGCGCCGTCTATTGGGGCGCCGTCCTCAGTCTCAGCGCCGTCTATTGGGGCGCCGTCCTCAGTCTCAGCGCCGTCTATTGGGGCGCCGTCCTCAGGCGCAGCGCAGTCTATTGGGGCGCCGTCCTCAGGCGCAGCGCAGCCTATTGGGGCGCCGTCCTCATGCACACGCAGGCGGAACCGCGCAAGCCGACGGTAAATCCAGTTTGGACGCCCGACTGGAAACGCCTGACCCAGAGCCGCGTGGAAGGGGCGGGGCCCGGCGTGTGGGCGGGGCCGGAGCGCGGGCGGAGGGGCGCGCCCGCCAGTGGCCCCGCCCAGGAGCGCCCGGATCTCGCGAGAGTGGCGCGTGGTGACGCGCGCGCGGGAGGATCGCGTCGCTGGCGCGGGCGGGCGGTTTTGAATCTGGTCCGAGCGCGGGAAACGGCGGGTCCCGAGGACGAGGTGAGCGCCGGGGGTGCCGACCACCAAGGGCGCGGGGCGGGGGGCCGGGAACGGCGGGTCGGGCGAGTCGAGCCCCAGCCCGCATCCTCCGCGTGGGCCGCGTCCGAACCCACGGCCCGGCCGGCGCCTCTGAGGAGGCGACAGAGGAGGGCACCGGGCCTGGGCCCACGACGCCCGCGCCTTTCCCGGGACTCACCCCCAGGAAGGACCCCGCCCGGCTCGGGACTCACCCCCAGGAAGGACCCCGCCCGGCCCGGGACTCACCCCCAGGAAGGACCCCGCCCGGCCCGGGACTCACCCCCAGGAAGGACCCCGCCCTTCCCGGGACTCACCCCCAGGAAGGACCCCCGCCCGGCCCGGGACTCACCCCCAGGAAGGACCCCCGCCCGGCCCGGGACTCACCCCCAGGAAGGACCCCGCCCGGCCCGGGACTCACCCCCAGGAAGGACCCCGCCCGGTTCTCACCCGAGAAGATAGCCCGGGTCGTGCGCGCGAACCTGCTGTCAAGCGTCTCGGTTCTGAGGGCGGTTAGCCCGAGGGGCTCTGTTCTTGGTGCCGGCGCCGCCCGCAGGTGGCGTCGGACCTGGGGGGTGATGGCGGAGCGAGGATCCCGCGCCCTGGAAGCCGCGCGGGGTGTGCGCACAAACCGCACCGCGCCGACGGCGTGGCTTTGGGCGGCGGGCTGGCGGGAGGTGGGCGCGGTGGGCGCTGGTGGCAGAGCGAGGGGACGCGCAGGGTGCGGGAGGCGGGCGCTCTGCGCAGACGGGACCCGGGACCCGAGGCCCAGGAGGGACCCGAGCCCAGGAAAGGCGCGGGGCTCCCAG
The DNA here is from genome assembly GCF_054644295.1 of Miniopterus natalensis. Classification (NCBI taxonomy): domain Eukaryota; kingdom Metazoa; phylum Chordata; class Mammalia; order Chiroptera; family Miniopteridae; genus Miniopterus; species Miniopterus natalensis. Next base: position 445,128 of record NC_142090.1, read on the forward strand.
AGCCGCCGGTGGAGAGCCGAGTCCTCGTAGTTGGCTACACTTCTCCGTCCTGTTGCTTGGTTACTTATTTATTTTCATTGTTAATCCTCACCTGAGGATACCCCGCCATGATTTTTAGAGAACGTGGAAGAGGGGCGGGGGGACGACGACCATGAGAGAGACACACGTGGGTGGGTTGCCTCCCAAGCATGCCCTGGGCCGGGATCGAACCTGCAACCCAGGTCCATGCCCTTGACTGGCAATCAAACCCTGACCCTTTGGTCCTCCAGCGGATGCTCTAGCCACTGAGCAGACCATCCAGGGCCAAATGTTGCTTGTTTTTTAAAGTGGTGAGCGGGCACCAGCCATTTTTGGTTGTCCAGCTGTGGCCCTGCTTGGCCAGAGGAAGTTCGGCTCAGAGTTGGCGGGAGGTGTGGAAGGAGGTGGCCAGACTTCACTGGTACTTGTATGGGGAAGTTATTTTCTACTTTTGTTGGTTTAATTTAGACCCTCAGATCTGAGATCCTATATTTAACTTGGCTCTTTTTCCCCATAATCATTGCCATTGGTACCAGTAATTTTCCATATTGCTTCATGTATAACTGCAGGTTTTTGTTTATTATAAAGTGAGGGATCCTGTTGCATATATGGGGTGGGCAAAAGTAGGTTTCTTGTGCCATTGTAACATTCTCTTGAATTAATAAAGCTACTGTAATAATAATAACCTGGGTGTCTTTTCCATATAAACAACTGTAAACCTACTTTTGCCCACCCCTGCATGTTTCATCATTTGGCTGTGACTTCATCTTTGGGTTGGTGTCTTTCAGACGGCATGGGTAGTTCAGGTAGTATCAGTGGAAAACAGGGTTTCTTGGGGGACACAAGTTGAGCTTTGGTTCCCGCAGGGGTTGGGAGCAGTGTGCTGGGCTGAGCACACCTGATACTCACGCTAACAAGCTCCCAGGTGAGCCTGTGTCACACTAAAAAACAAGCAGCTGTAACGGATTTTTCTGGAGGCCCTTCGGAAAGGGACCGTCTTCAGCATTTAGCAGCCAGGACCAGCCTGTTGTTTGCTGAGTAGACACAGACCTGCTTGAGCACCTTGTGGAGGTAACGAGGTACATGGTCCTCCTGGGGCCATGTGGGTTTTTCGTTCCTTAGTTGGCAATTTCACTAACAATCGATAATAACAATGTTATGTTGACACTATCCTCAGTCATGAAAATAAGGAAATTATGTTTTAGATATGACTTGTTTTATGTCAGAATATTGTTAGACACTGTCTACCATAGGTGGTCTCTACAGTTTACCATAGGTGATTTCCTTGCAGTTTTGGATGTTAGTACCAAATTACGTCATGTAGAAGATATAATTGCAAATGCAAGTTTTCATGCATTTCCCACCAGGGTTACAGAGTAAATGACGTGTGAGACGCGATTTCTTCTGCCATGGAAAAACGTGAAGTGTTCATTCACGCGGTGTCTAAGGAGCTGATTGGGGAGTTTTTGCAGTTCATTCAACTTGATGTAAGTTTTATGTTTGGCTTCATTGTGATTTTCTCTGTTAATGTAAACAGTTTTCTAAAATTATGTTCATAGATGAAATATAGTCATCTCAGTGAATCCTTAGGGATCAAGGTTTACTTAAAAAAATAAAGTGCAGTAATACAGACCTGCTGATGGACAGCTACTCACAGATTGTATTTCCTGCTTTTAAGAGGTGGTGAAGGAAGCGCAGTGAGGTAATGCATGTGCTCTATTTACTTAAATATTTGCTGCTCTGTTCTATGTGCATGGTGGCATAGTGAGGAAGACAAGACACTTCTTTGTCCTCAGGTTAGTATAGTGTTGTGGATCTAGGTGTGTACATGCAGCAGAGTACGTGGCAGAGATGGGGGAGGGGGCAGCCCCAGCCGTGGACTGCTTCCCATCCCCATGGAAAGACTATGAAGCTCAGCCCTGGAATATGGCACATAGAAGTTGGCCGGTCAGAGGCACCTTGTGTTTGAGCATGAAGGGTCAGTGGAGTGTATAAATGCAGCATGAGGGGAGGGGCACAGGGGGCAGAAGCTGGGTCCTGGCTTTCTTTACCACGTGAGAGAGTTGAGACTGTCCTGAGGCATGGGACCTTTGAGCTGAGAGTGACCTGTGTGCAGAACAACCAAAGGGAAAGAGCAAGTGGGGCAGAAGAGACTACAGAAAAATCAGAGCTGCCCTTTGGCTGCACGTGGAAAATAGGTTGAAGAGAGGTACACGGAGGCAGAGAGTGTGAGGAGGCTGTTCCCTTCAAATGGCTGGATTAGGACACAGAAACGGGAGGGGGTGGGTGCCGGCACTGTGGATTGCTTGGACACGGGTGGGGAAAGGGCCTGGGAGGGTCTCTGTTTTCTGACTTGTAGAGCCATTCAGTGAGGTTGTGAACTTGGGCAGGGGGCAGGTTTGGGGGAGAAGATGGCTCAGTTTTGGGCGTGTGGAGTGACTGCTGGGGGACGTGAATAGGACAGCCCAGGAAGCGGATGGTAGATGTGTCTGAAGCCTGGGAAAGGTCTGGGCTAGAGACAAAGTCGAATGTCATCAGCTCCAGTAGAAACTTAGTCATGGGGTCGTCTGTAGTGGAATAAGAGAAAACGAGCCTAGCTCAGGACTCTGAGGAACCCCAACGTTTAAGGCACTGGCCCCAAATACTGTGACTATGGGCAGAAGAGGCACACCTGGCTCGTGATAATGCACTAAAAGCAAGTTACTGATAACTCAGAATTAGAGAAGAACCTAATAAATTGGTAGCAACATGCATCAAGTTATTTTTCTTTGTGAGGGAAATGAGCTTATACTATGATTTGTATTATAAAATGGTGTCCTGTAAACTCAAAAATAACCAGCAGAAACTAGGCTGCACTCACCACAGAGGTGTCCATACGAAAACTGTGTAGGTGATTTGTCTGAGGCACATAGTACACGAGTGGTTTGAAGTCTAAGATTATCGCAAACAGCATACCATAGTGCTAAATAAAATCACAAACCAAATTGATGATGAAGCTAAGTCAATATTAATTTAAAATCTAAAGGCAAAAGTTAGCAACATCTGGGTAGCACGGTGGACGCAGGGTCACCTGGTGCCGTGATGAGGAAGGTTCTTGGAGGTGCCTTCATTCGTTCCAGCTATCCCATCATGGGCGGGAGAGCCTGAAGGGTACGGCAGCTGCTTTGTGGCATATCCTTCAGTTTGCCTTTGTTTGATGATCTGGTTAAATTCATTGTGTGGGTTTTGGCAGAAACGTGCCGGGGAGGCCCCGTTATTGGTGCTATAATTTTGATTGTCGCTTAGGGTGGGTGTCCACCAGGTTTCTCCATTAAAGCTTGGTAATTAATAAGTGACCTGTGGGGAAGTTGAGACGAGGTAACTACCCTACTTCTTATCATACTTGCACACACTGGGTTTAGCAGCCATTGGAGATTGTTGCATGAATCAGTAATTACTATCATGGTTCTAAAACTGATTTTCCAACCCCATATTCCATCTGTATTTTTCCACTGGCATTCTGTAACGTGCCAGTGTGTACATGTGTGTATTATCAGCATGGCCCCATGATGATTACTCTATTCATGGGTTATAATTCACTACTGTCACTATTTTGGTGGTCAGGTTGGCTACAGGGAGTCCCTCTAAGCTGGATTCTCTGCCCTTTGATAATGGCCTCTATTTGCTGTGTCAAAGAGGAGGTAAGGTCACGTGCTCAGAGGGAGAGGAAGTGGTGGTTGGAACAGTGGTTTTAAGGATAGTTGAGGGGCTCTGAAATAATCTCATTGGCTAAGGGGAGAGAAGGATGTTTACAGGTGACTAGAAGGTGGGTGTTGAGGTCTGCCACTGGGTTGAAGACCAGAAACTTAATCGCAATCAGTTGGCCTGGCCGCACTGTTACTTTAGCTCTGGCACACTTCTGTAACCTAATTATAGGCCTGAAAATGGTAGACATCTGGATGGATTGATTTTAGGGACGATTTTGCTAAGTGGGTGAAATTTTAAACTCAGAAGATTAGGATACTTGGCTGAATAGGTGGAGGAGGGGTCTGCTGCTTTCTGCTCGATGACCCTGTCCTTCCTTGTGGGAATGGGTTTTGAAAACTGTAACAAACTTTTTTTTTTTTAATATATTTTTATTGACTTCAGAGAGAGGAAGGGAGAGAGAGAGAAGCATCAATGATGAGAGAGTCATCGATCAGCTGCCTCCTGCACGTCCCCTGCTGGGGATCGAGCCCGCAGCCTGGGGCATGTGCCCTGACCAGGAATCGAACTTCGATCTCCTAGATCCTAGGTCGATGCTCAACCACTGAGCCACCTCAACTGGGCCAAACTCTTGAACTTGTATCAACATGAGCAGTTAAACTTTTCCTCTGATGCCTTTATGAAAAGGGTAGAACTGATATTTTGTGTTCGAAATGTAACACTTGCTGTTTATTTTATAGGAAGATGCTTCTGACCCTTTCAACCTAAATGAATTACTAGATGAATTATCAAGGAAACAGAAAGAAGAGCTATGGCAGAGGCTCAAGAAGTTATTAACAGACGTGCTCTTAGAAAGCCCCGTGGAGGGGTGGCAGCCCGTGGAGGCCCAGGGCACAGACAGTATGGAAACAGAACATGGTTCAAAAATGGTAGTATTGGTCTTTGAGAAACAAAATATTTTCCCTTTTTTGGTTAAAAGATAGTTATTGTGTATAGTTGAATTTTAAGTTAAGTAAAATTTAAAATTTGAAGTCAAGAGTATTAGAAGTTTGTTGTACTTTTACCCTTTTATAACCCTACATCATTAACCTAGTAGTCAGTGCTGCTGTGCTTTTTGGACAACTGAATTGTTTGTATTGAACTTTAATTCACTTTTTAGAATAAGCTAGAAGTGTGACCTGACTTTTATAAATTTAGTAGCTTTTACATTTCTTTTAAAAGTTGAATTTTACATTGATTTTAGTTCACTCGTACTTTGATTTTTCTTTATAGAAAAAAATCCTAGAAATAATTCATGCAGTGACATCTGTGACTCTTGCTTCTGTATCTGTAATAAATGAAAGTGAGAACTATGAGGCCCTACTGGAATGTGCTGTTATATTGAATGGTAAGCTGCCTGTTGCCGTGGGGAATATTTAGAAGGGGGGTGATGTGAAGGGAAGGGGTGCGAAGGCTCCCTGTTGCAATCGGGCTCTCTCACTTCACGCAGACAAGGAGTAGAGTGTTCTTCCATGGGCTGTCCTGTGTAGTTACTTTACTTTAAGCTGCATGTAAATGTTTCAGGTGGCGCAAATGTGCATTTCTGGGCAGCTGACTGCCATTGTTTGCAGGCTTCCAGGAATGTCTCACCTGACCTAGGGACCAACACTTATTAAGGGAAAAAGGCCTGATTCTAAATTTCTCAGCTGGTGGTTCCTGCCAGGTAGTTTAAATTTAACCAAACGTTTGTGACATTGAACTTTTTCTTTACATATGTTATGACCCTGACCATGGAGTAATTGTTGACTCTTAGGGGAGTTTTCCTATACAATACTAAAATTTATAGCATGGTACTTTTCAAGTTTTAACTAAACTGTAAAACTGTAGTTATTAATTTAGGAGGAACACTAGACTGAATTAATTAGAAGATGTGATTATAAAATATTGTATAAAATTATTTTATAGATATAAAAGTAGTTTCAAGTAATGATTTTTAAGAAAAACGTCCCGTGTGCCCTCATCTCCACTGTGTGGCTGTGAGGAACTCTGTGTGCCACCTTCTCAACAAGCTCTTCGTTTTCAGCATCACTCAGACTCCTGTGTCTGTGTAGTGCATGTGACGTTGTATTCAGAATCTTGCACTGAAATGGTGTCTTATTAAGAAGTTGTACCTAATCAGTGTGAAAACAGTTCCCAGGTGCTTGGTGAATGTTACCACAGTTTACTTATTTGCACCATCTCCAAATAACTTCTGTAAAATGATTGGTGCTGGTATTGTTCTTGTTTCCAGTTTTGCAGTAGTGAGATGGATTCAGAGGTCTGTGGGTTATAATTACGGTGCATTGTTAGTATTTTAATTATTGAGCTTTTCTGTTAATAAAAGCACTATAGTTTTTGTATTTATTATAATAGTTGCTTTTACTATTTTCCACCAATGAGCCAGAATTTGAAGCCAACACACTGAGGGTGGTTGTAGCGGATTCGTGGTTGCAGACCTGCTGTGACCCTGTTGTGAACTGTTTCATAGTGTCATTGCACCTATTTTGGACGGCTTCAGTGCCTGCCTCTTCAGTGAGGGGGTTGGCAACATGCCCCTGAGTCTTCCCATTCTGAAGTTCTCTCTTCTAATGGATCTGCTTTATAATAGCAGTAAAACAACTTTTTAATTACCATCATTTGTGGCCTATAAATAATGTATATAAGCCTTTGGCAAGTCAAACATAAACTAATATTTGCTTAGCAACCCTTTATAAGCCATAGAATCTATACCAGCGATTTTCAACTTGTGCTGCAAGAAGTTTTAAAACCTGCAACCCCTGACTATTGAGTCGGGCGCACTGACTTCTGTTCCCTTCGATTGTCAAATAAAAAAATGACAACAGCCAACACAACAATAGCTGTCAGCGTGAATGAATCAAAATTACACCTATTTTTTATGCCAGGCAAAAATTACATTTTTGGTGTGCCTCAGAATTGTAGAAATTAGTTTGTGTGCCGTGAGATGAAAAAGGTTGAAAATCGCTGCTCAGTGCTATTGAATTTGAACCAATATTGATTTCCCTTACCAGTGGAACAGTTATGGCCTCTCTTTTAGGAATCTTATATGCACTACCGGAATCTGAACGAAAGCTGCAGAGCTCCATCCAGGGCTTGTGTGTGACGTGGTGGGAGAAGGGCCTGCCTGCCAAAGAGGACATGGGGAAGACGGCCTTCACCTTGCTGCTCAGGAAGAGTCTCCAGACGAAAACCGTATGTTTGCTTGTTAAGTGTGCACTTGACTTAAAAAGTGAGCGCATTTATACCAGTTAGGAAATGTGTTTGCTCGTGAGTGGCCTGACTTCAGTGGCTTCTCCTTTGTCTCGCATGAGTGGCCCTGGCCTCCCTTGTGTCACTTCATGGTCACAAGGAGACTACTCCAATTCTGCCTGCCCGTGTGAGCTCAGGTGGGAAGAGAGACGGGAGTGGCAGTCCTGAGACAAGAGGCTGGGTAGCCTCCATGCTCTTGTGGTCCTCAGAGGCAGGCCTCCTGCTGGGACAGGACAGATGGGATGTGCACAAAGGAGGACTGGGGTGGCAGTCATCAGGCAGAGCCTTTGACCCAGGTGCAGTGCCCACTGTCGGAGTGGAAAGGGACTGCTTCAGACTGCAGCCCAGGCCTGGGGACCAACAGACAAGTGTGCTGGAGGGTTGGATGTAACTTGGGCTATTTCTCATTGTGTAATTTTTGGCATACAGTTCACAAGTCCAGAAAAAGAACTCCTTTCTCCCCCAGTCAAGCAACAGCAGATACTTATATTCATCTTAGAAAATGGAGCAAATAAAGAAAAGGGGAAATGGAGATAAAGCCACCCACAGTTCCACCCCCAAGGTGATGGTTGTCACTTCAGTGATAGTTAGGAATTTCTCTGGCATTCCCTACCTTTTGTCTCTCCTACCTTATGGCAGGTTTCTAGAAATGAAATCTGTAGGTCGGTGGGTTTGAGCTTGCATCTCTTGATGCACATTGCCAACAGTTCTCTGGAAAGTGCGGGCTACTCATGTTCCTAAGTCCTTGTGAGAGTCACTGGCCTCCAGGGAGCAGTCAACTTTATGACAGAACCCTCAGCTGGCTACGTGACTTCTCCTGCCGGCCCTGGAGTGCCAAAAAGCCCTGTTATATGTCAGGACTTACCTGTACGCCAGCATTGACTTTAAAAAAAAAAAATCTATTTTCTGGCTATTTTTGTTAGGTTTTAAATTGCATCTTCCTAATGTTCGACACCTGCACTGTTCACTGCAGTAGCCAGTAGTCACATGGGGCTACTTAAATTTAAATTTAGTTTAAAGTGAAGGAAAGGAAAAGTTTTTTCCCCAGTCGCTCCAGTCATGTTTCAATTGGTGCACAGCCTGATGGCCTAACAGCTGTCACACTGCACAGTGCAGACGCAGACGTTTCAGTCACAGGAAACTGGGGGACAATGCTGGGCATCAGTGTCTCTGCTGGCATTTCCTGTTTTAAAAAAGTGTTCTCTCTCCCTGGCTGGGTGACTCAGTTGCTTGGAGCATCCCTTGACCAAAAAGGTTGTGGGTTTAGTTCCCGGTCAGGGCACATACCTAGGTTGTGGGTTCAATCCCCAGTTGGGCTGTGTATAGGAGGCAGCTGATCAATGTTTCTCCCTCACAGCGATGTTTCTCTCTCCCTTCTCTCTCTCTCTCAAAAAAAAAATCAATAAAAACATATCCTCCTGAGGATTAATAAGTGTTCTCTAGAGTTGCAAGTGACATTTGCAAATTTTTAACTGTTTTCTCTTGTCATTCTTTCTTTTTGATAATCTAGAATTGTAATTATTTATGATATAAAATATTCTTATAGTTGTTTTGAAAAGTGACCTTTCTGTTTATTGTAAACCTCTCACGTTTTTTCTTTTTTGCCCTTCCTAGGGTGCAGACATAAGTCGACTTTGGCATGTTCATCAAGCTTTGTATTGCTTTGATTACGACTTAGAGGAAAGTAGAGAAATTAAAAATATGCTACTTGAGTGCTTCATAAGTATTAATTACATCAAGAAAGAAGAGGTAACCTGTTTTTCTTTTCTGGTGTATCTGTGAACTGCTTTTTATTAATGGATGTCTTCTCCAAGTTCACATGGTTGCTGTTAGTACTGTGCTCAGTGTGGTAATGAGTCATCTGAGCCACTGAGAGCTATTTATTGCAAAGTGTTTTCACTGCCTGGCAATATTAAGCAACATTTACAAGTCATTGCTTATTTCATCATTAAATCAGATGGGGGGGAGGGGCTGTGCCAATCCTGGCGAAACTGATTGCATTTTAAATTAACAATGATTAAAAACAAGGTTGAGAAATCTCTTCCCCATGGATTAGGTCTGACCCTCAGACTTAATTCCTAATTGGCGTACACTCAGAATTGCCATCACACAGTCTTTTTTTTCTGCCCATCCAGTAAATCCATAGAGAGGCTCTGGCCCTCTGCTGCACTGTCCATTCTCATGGTCCCGCCCATGTGTGGCTGCTGAGCACGTGAAATGTGGCTAGTTAAATTGTGACCTTAAGTATAAAATACACTTGGATTCAAAATTTAGTATGAATTATACCAACACATGACCAATCTTGTATCCTTTGTATCCTACCTCCCCACCCCACTCGGGTTGTTCTGAAGCGAATCCTGATGTCATTTAGAATGATGTTCTAAAGGGGTGGAGTGGGAGTGACTCAGCTTCTGTGATTGGTGGTCTTATGTGAAAACCTCTGATTGAACACACTTGTGTGACATGCTGGCTCTTCTGCCACAGCTGTGTGGCCATGTGTGCCCATGCTGCACAAAGGGCTGGAACAACTGGGTGGCCCATCTCTCTCCCTGCCCAGGCTTGTTCACAGGGCTCTAGTGCTCTAGCTGAACCTCTGGAGCAGGAGGAAGTGGGGTGGGGGGACTTTCTGGCCCTCCTACTTAGTCCGTCATCCTTCCGGGCTGGTGAAGTCACTTGCTCAGACCACTCTGTTGGATAGGGACACTAAAGTGACACAGAAAAGGCTCTGAAATTACTGTTGCTTTGGATTTGAGTTTCAGTTAAGAGGAAAAAAATAATTAAGATCCTCAAAAATTTCAAGGTGAAGTTTTACAAAATACACATACTTTCTCAATCTTAAAAAAACCTTAGTATGAAAAAGAATGTAAAACGTTTCACTAATTTCATATATTTATGCCTGGCCAGCGTGGCTTAGTGGTTGAGCATTGACCTAGGATCCAGGAGATCGAGGTTCGATTCTTGGTCAGGGCACATTGCCCAGGTTGCGGGCTCGATCCCCAGCTGGGGGTGTGCAGGAGGCAGCTGATCAATGACGACTCTCCCGTCATTGATGTTTTTTTCTCTCTCTTCCTCTCCCTTTTTCTCTCTGAAATCAATAAAGATATAGTTTTAAAAAATAATGATACTTTTATATATTTATTATATATTTAAATGATGATATTTTGGATATATTGGCTTGCATAAGTATGTTAAAGTTAATGAATTCTTTTTACTTCTATTAAGGTGGCCACTAGAGAATTAAAAACTACAGCGTGGCCTGCGTGGCTCTGTGGGATGATGCCTTTCAGTAGTTGGTCATGAGCTGTGACTTTTTCCCATGCTAGGGGCGCACAGCAAACTTGCTCGTGTTTAGGATGTAGCCTTTGTGTTTAGTGGCCCAACAGGCATATATTTGAGGCAAAGAGGAAGTGGTTGCTCCTCCCTGAGCGAGGTGGGGACAGACTTCCTGGAGGAGGAGGAGTTCCAGTTTCAAAGCTTCTACATGGAGAATCTGCTTGAGACCTCACAGCCAGTCAGAAGTAGAGACAGGGTTTGACTGGTCTGCCCTTACCACAGTGCATGGTTTCAGCCAGCCAGGTGCCAGGGCCATATGTAGTTACCGTACTGACCCAGATCTTTGGCTTCTGGGGTCTGAGGGGCTGTGTCCAGTTCCTTTACATGCGCTTCATGAGGGCAGACCCTGACCAGACCACTTCCAGCCTGTGTTCCCTTCTGTAAAGCAGGGGTAGAGCTGTGAGGAGCACAGGAGGTGATGCACGTGGTACTTGAGTGCGGCGCCCAGCAGGCCAAGCTCACAGGAAGTGCTCTGATTGCACTTATTGCTGTTACTGCGTTGTCATCCCTGGAAGAGACTCTTCACACGGCCTGTGCCTCAGTCTCCAGGATTGTCAGGAAATTTGGGGAGCGTGAAGAAGCTGAGAGTGGATTCAGACATGTTAACTTTGTTTTCATTGGCCTACACACAGCAGTTGATGAATTGCATTTGTCTAACTTACATATACGTGTGCAAGTATATGTCAGAGGCACAAATATATACCTGTGAGCGTTACAACTTTTTTACTGGCATGCTCTTTTGAATTTAAGATATCTGAACTTGGTTTCCTAACCAGTCATTAATTTGGTTAGGTCAGTTTTCAGTCATTCTGAGTAAACAAAAAATATCTTGTACTCTACAGACAAGTTATTTCCAGTAAATACTTTTTTTTTTTAACTAGCCTGTTGCATGCAGGTTCCCCTGCCATGTGTGGGAATGTGTGTTGCATTTCCATAGTATTCCATAGACAGTGTGCTGGGAGCATTGAGGAGGTGCCGTCCCCAGGGAAATCCTTGGTAGGTGTGTTTTATGCACTCTACAGAGGGTGAACGTTTTTGCTTCTTAGGCTCATACGTGTGATCCAGCAGTGAATATAAATTAACATTGCATGAATGTGAATGCCATCTGTAACTTGAGGACTGTATGTACTTGGAAATTCTAGCCGGGCAACTACTTAGCCTCTTAAATGTACAAGTCATCTGTTTTCTCATTTATTAAAGATGAAATGAACTGATGTTCAATTCCATTCCCACCCCAAAACGGAAGATTTCAAGCATTTTTTGTTATGGTTATGTAGACACCGTGGCAGCCAGGCAATAGGTGTGCACACCGTTTAGCTTACTGCAGGCAGTGTGGTCACTGCCTGTCTGTAAGTAGAGACAGGAAGGAGCTTGGTGGCGTCTGCCACCACCTGCCTGTCCTGCAACCGCTGTTAGTGCAAGGCTCCCCTGGCCGTCCCACCCAGGAGGAGCCGCTTACCCATCTCACTTCAGTCTGCAGGTTCCAAGTTATAATTACAGATCTTCCTTTGTTGGGAATAGCAAACTTCAGTGTTACTAAACATTCAAAGAATTTTTTGTTTTTTACCAACTGGGAACTTTTTATTTGGTTTTAATTCATCATTGTATCCTATTTTCTAAATTTACAGGGAAGGAGGTTTCTTAGTTCTCTCTTCAATTGGAATACAAATTTTATTAAAATGATCCATGGAACTGTTAAAAACCAGCTACAAGGATTACAGAAGTAAGTATTAAAGGTAATATTTTGTGCTGCCTTAATCTGATTTTGAAAGATTCTATTTGTCTTGACTTTTTAAAGTTACATTAATCTTTTGGAAGCTTTAGAAATGACCTCTTATGTTATTTATTGTGGTCTGTTTTGTAAGTGGGTGTTTTATTTTCCATGGATAGGAAATCATTGTTTTTCAGTAATGACATTAAAATTGAGATGTTAATATGTGGTAGTTCTTTAAATAGTCAAATTATTCCGCTGTTAAACCTCAGCTTGGTCACAGTAAAGCCTTGCTGTGTCTCAGTGGCACATTTGCCACCATTTGAACTTCACACCTGCTCCCCGTTTACTGACACTGAGCTGTGTGACTTTGCAGGGAGAGTGCAGAGACACACCCCCGCCAGGGCCCACCCAGAGTTGGGTGCTCATGGGGAGGGCCTGCTGGTTGCAGAGCCAGTGCTGGATCTGCTCTGGGGCTGGCACTTAGTCTGCCTTTCAAAGTCAAGTCCTCAGGCTCTGGAGGTGGGCTTGTTGCTGCATTAAAGGACCCTCTGCCAGCAGCAGTGTGAGCACCGGGTTGGAATTGCTCCGGAATCTCGCTGTGAAGGGCCTGATGTTCACTAGGCCGCTTCCATTTCCTCATTTGCACAATGTTGGGGGAACCAGTGGAGTCCTAACTGCTGCTCTCAGGTCTGCAAAGTTTTTAGAATTAGTAGCCTGCAAAGTTTTGACAATTTTATTTAGATTTAAATTTTATGTAGATTTAAGAATTTGGTTCTAGGCTTATGTCCTGGTAGTTTCACAGAAAATAGGAATGTTCTGGGGAGGTCTTGACTGAGAAGGAAGAAAATAGTTTATACTTCAGTTCCAGTCTCAAAACTCTCCTTTCCTACTCACTGCGGAGGCAGTGGACAGTCTACAGTCACTCTGCACCAAGATTCTTCCCCGGGGTAGGGAGAACCTGGAATGATACATGTTAAAAGTATAATTCTTTGCATTAACTTTAAAATTTTTTTCATAGATCTTTGATGGTACACGTTGCGGAAGTTTATTTCAGAGCTTGGAGAAAGGCTTCTGGGAAAATATTGGAGGTATTTTCATTACGTTAGCACTTGTCTTTTGTTTTTTTAAGGTATATTTTTGTTAATTTCAGAGAGAGGAAAGGAGAGGGAAAGAGCTAGAAACATCAATAATGAGAGAGTCATGGATTGGTTGCCTCCTGCACGCCCCCTGCTGGGGATCGAGCCTGCAACCCTGGGCATGTGCCCTGCCCGGGAATCGAACCCTGATCGCCTGGATCCTAGGTCGACGCTCAACTGCTGAGCTGTGTCAGCCAGGCAGCACTTATTTTATTACATTCTCCTCCTGAGTGGTCACGAAAGAGGCTCCTGTTAGTGTCAGTAGTGCTTGGGTACATTGGGTTAAACAAAACATAGTATTAAAGTAATTTTACCTGTTTCTTTTTTCTGTTTGTAACGTGGCCACTAGAACACTTAAAACTGTGCTTGTGCCTTAGCTGGTGTAGCTCAGTGGTTAGAGCGTTGGCCCTCGGACTGAAGGGCCTTGGGTTCTAGTCTGGCCAAGGGCCGTACTTCAGATGCAGGCTTGATTCCTGGCCCCGGTCAGGGCACGTGAGGGAGCCAACCAGTTGATGTGTCTCTTTCACATCGATGTTTCTCTCTCCCCTCCACTCTGAAAAATCAGCTGGCAAATATCCTCGGGTGAGGAGAAAGCCAGACAAGGAAGGAAGCCACTGCGGCTTGCCGGCTCCTGGTGGACAGCACTGCGTGCGAGCCACAGGCTGCTCCTTTTACTACATTACTTTTGAGAATTTAGAGACATTTGTGTTGAATATGGCTCACCTCTAATGACCATACAGTGTCTGTATCATGAAGATATGTCTGTATGTATAATTCACAATCACAAATATTCAAAAATGTCAAAAAGTACCTGTCTGGTATCCCTTACATTTTCTCATACTAGCTTCTCCAATGTGTTTTCTTTTCCTCCAAGAGTAAAGTTTTTACCTTAAGTCAAAAGGGCGTCTTTCCTTTTGAGGAATGCTCCCAGAGTTGGTGGGTGGGGGGTGGTTTGCAGCCAGAGGGGGGGGGTGCCTGATGTCTAGAGTTGATTTCTGTCCACTCTGCTCCCCTGCCTGCCTAAGCTTGGTTTATGTGAGTGGCGTTTGTTACTGACTTCTACTTTTAGAAAACAAAAGATTATCAACTTCTGGAATAGTTTTATAGATTAATTTTTAGGAGAAAAGGCAAAACCAGGGCATTGTTATGCATTTTCTTGCATTGTTTTATTACTGCATGAAACTAGCTCACAATAAGGAATATTTGTCCCTCTTTTTTCCAGTAGTAGTTTAAAGCATAGAAACTTATAATTAAGAACTTAATTGTTTGACTAGGTCTGTGCCAGATTAGCACCAGTGATTGTAATTCTGTTTCCTCTCTTCTCACCAAGTTTTTAAAGCAAATTCAGACATGCCATCTTCTGTCTGTTCTTCAGTGTGCGTGTCTAGGAAGGGCTGTACAGTGCCACTGCCGCATGCAGCGGGCATTCTTAAAAATAATGAAGCCATATTTAAATTTCTCATCTCTGTTTCAAAAATGTCTTAAAAATTACTTATTTTTTTATTGATTCTTTTAGAGAGAGAGAGAAACATGGATATAAAAGAGAAACATCGATCAGCTGCCTCCAGCATGCACCCCAACGGGGTATCAAACCCACAACCCAGGCATGCGCCCTGACTGGGAGTGGAACCCACTGGCCAGGGCTCAAAAATGTCTTTTAGTGGTTTTTTGTGTGTGGCTCCAGCAAGTCTCCCAGTGGCATTTGCTGGCGTCCTGTCACTCTCTCAGGGCGCTTGTCCCTCCCTCCTTTTCATCTTTTTAAACCTCTGCTGTTGGTACATCGGAGAAGCTAGGTCACATTCTGGCTATTGTCCATATTCTGTAGTGTCCATACTCTGCTTGGTGGCTCTAAAGGCCCAGCTTGTGGCACAAGTCCTGGGAGGTGGAGCCGAGAATCTCCTTCATCCCGAGGTGGCAGTGTGGTTCCCACGTGTGGTGATGCAGGGATTTGTTAGTGGCCTCAGGTGAGGAAAGAACTTGAGAGGTGATGGAGGAGAGGTTAACATTAGTAGGAAGCCTCCCTATGCCTTAACTAAAGCCATGGCGTCCGGATATTCAGATCAGTCCCTTGGGGATTTGGGCTACTCCTGGCAGCTGGCCCTGCCTCAGTCTCCCCGCTGGAGGACCGTAGTGCCCTGGCTTACCTAGAAGCTCCCCACAGCCCACCCTGTGCCCTGCCCCTTGCGGTGGCAGCCCTGAAAGACCTCATTCCAGTCAATGTGGAATCCTGCTCCCATCTTAGAGGTAGGTCAGTGCAGTTCTGAGGAGTCTCTTGGGAAAGGTCCTGCCCTCTGAGGGTGCCCAGCCTCACTCAGTCTGTGAGCCCTGCTGGCTTGAACTGCCGATTGTCACAGATTAGTATCTCATCAAATAAGAGAAAGGAGACTAACTGTTCTCTTTGGTGAAATTAGAGAGAGGTGTACACTTAAACAGAATCTCTGGTGGAAGGAGCCAGTTCTCCCTCGTGAGGTAGAAGGTGAACAGATGGGACTCTTCTGTGCTCCACTGCTGCTCTGCTGTCCTGCCCATACACCCCAGTGTTACTCCATTGTGTTGTTTTTCCAGACGATTGAGGGCGACTGCATCCAGGACTTCATGTACCACGGGGTCCACCTTCCACGGAGATCTCCAGTGCACTCCAGGGTGCGTGAGGTGAGTGGCCTACCAGGTTTGCTGTGCCTTCCTAACGTCGGTCTCCCCGCATTCACTGTGCCTTCTTAACATCAGTCTCATTGTTTCCGTTTTCAGGTAACTGTTTTTGTTAAATTTTAAAATGAAGTTAAGCCTTGGTGGCAATCAGTTCTAGGGATTTTTCAGAATCTTTTTATTTTATTTTATGTCTTTATTGATTTCAGAGAGAGAAAGGGGAAGAGAGAGAGAGAGATAGAAACATCAATGATGAGAGAGTCATTGATCGGCTGCCTCCTGCACGCCCCCCGCTGGGGATCGAGCCCACAAACCGAGCATGTGCCCTGACCGGGAATCAAACCAGGATCTCCAGGTTCATAGGTTGGTGCTCAGCTGCTGAGCCATGCTGGTTGGGCCAGAATCTTGATGTTAGTGTCTGGCAGTTGTATCCTTCCCCCAAAAGCTCTAATTAGGGAAGCAATGGAATACTGTTACGGCCTCAGAACTTAATTAAACCACCTTAATTAAGTTCTTTGTCATAAAAATGTCCAGAATCATCACTTTCTAACTGCCACTGCCGCTTTTTTAAAAAAAATGATAGTTGAGATTTTTATTATTTACTTTTATACGTTAAATTTCCATTTTGGTATTCTGCAGACCAAATGGGATAATGTTTTGTTAGTTTCTCTTGGTAAGATTTTGTTTTTAAAAGGTCATCTCAGAATTTAGATCTGAATTTTATCCTTATATTGTCAGTGGTCTCACTAAATAAGCTCTGTTGTCGGTGCCCTCGTCATGCTGGTAGGTGTCTGGTGATCGTAGGATTCGGCCGGCAAGAGGGCTAGAAAGTCCCCTGTTACATTGATCAGCTGTTACTTTTGGCAGCTGAGTGTCAAGAAGCTAAATGGACAAAGGCCACCTCTTTCCTTTTTTGAATAGTGAAATTGCAATTATCTGTAGAATGTAAATATTATATAAAGTTTGAATGGATAAGAGAACATTTCTTTGTTATTGATGATTTAGTTTGAGTTATCCAAACATAAACAGCCCAGAAGTCACCCCCTGTCCACCCCTGGCTCAGCGTGGTTTCTTTTGTTGTGGCCACATGTGTGGTTTGGTGTCTCGGGTTCTGTTAGTCACAGGAGTGGCATCGTGTTAAACTACAGATCTGTGACATGGGTGCCTCCCTCATGGTACCAAGTGACTAAAGACTTCATATCTGTTTTTTCTGCTGTGGTCTGTGAGTGATTAAGATATTTTACGTGTAGATATCACTATTTGGTAAATTTACTGGAAAATGCACAGAAAGAATCAAAAGGAAGAATGTTAGATTTAACTTTTCAAGTGAAGTGCATTCTTGGACTCTAAGTAATTGTCCTCGCTGCTCATAACATAGTTGTTTCCTCATATCCTTTTTTGGATAAACATTATGTTTATATGATAAGTTATTTTATTGATAGGTTGAAAGAAGCTTCAGGAAGTCACTGGAAAGTGAAAGTCCCCACATTGATGATGAAAATCTTCTGAAGCTACATGATAGCAGTGGTTGCCCCAGTCTGAATACACTAAAACTCACCGAACTGTACACTTTAAAAGAGTGACTTTTATGATATGTGTATTATCTCAACAAAGCTGTTGAAAAATGTTTCTGTGAAGCAAATATGTACATTGATACCCAAACTTGATAATAGTACACAAAAAACAACCTATAGACTCATATCACTTATCACATCAATAAAAAACTAAAGGTGAAAAATCAGAAAACACAATCTTAAGACTGTGGTCTTTTAGGTTAAAGTTGATTCAAGTTCACTTAAAGTATAGGCCGTCACATTATAGCCTGTTTCATTTATTTTCCACTTTTATGTATATAATCTTAGCCCCTTGAGTTGTGGATTAAGGAAGTGAGGCAGACTTGGTGGTGTTGGGGACAAGAGTCTGAGGAGTGGCAGGAACACCCGGGCCAGGTGGCTCAGCTGGTTGGAGCAGGGCACATACCTAGGTTGCAGGTTTGATCCCTGGTCGGAGTATGTGTGGGGAGGCAGCGAATTGATGTTTCTCTCTCCTTTTCTCTCTCTAAATTCAGTACATATATCCTCAAGTGAGGATTAAAAGAGTGGCAGGAAGATTGTGGCAGTGAAAGAAAGGAGCAGAAAAGAGTAAAGGAGTAGAAGCTCAAAGAGCAGCTTGTTTCTGATCGTCCGGATGGCTTGGGGAGACTCAGTGTCTGCATTAAGCTCGTACTGTGAAGGGCCACTAGGCCGTGACACTCGTGGTGAGGTACATGCGTGCCTCTCCTGGACTGGCTCTTACACCCAAACAGGTGTAGCTAGCTCATTTTAGAACCATGGGCCGTGGAGAGCACTTGGCCCGACCCCTTTCCCATTTCACCCTGAAGGCTATGAGGTTGTGTGGCGGTTGGTAGGCCCTGATGGTCATTTGTGCCGCAGGCTTCCTTCACCTGCTCGACCGTGTAGACGCTGTCAGTGCATCTGCCTGTCCTTGGGGAGAGTCGTTAGACTCGGGAGCACGGCTGCCTGTCCTGCGAAGAGGGTTTTCCAAATAGGATCCTGGATGCTCGTTCACAAAGGAACATCACCCGTTTTCTCCTGTTCCTGGCCAGGTGCTGAGTTACTTCCACCACCAGAAGAGAGTTCGGCAGGGAGTGGAGGAGATGCTCTACAGACTGTACAAGCCCATCCTCTGGAGAGGATTGAAGGTGCACATGCCGATCAGTCTGTCGTGTGTAGACGCACGCCCATTCAAATTGTCGTAAGGCAGTAGAAACAGGACTGGAGGCCGGGAGCTTTGTGAAATTTGGGGATGAATGTTTTGTTCTATTAAAAGCATTTCTCAGGCCCATCAGACTGGGAGTCTGAGTTGGTTTAGTACTGACCACACAGTTGGAAGGGGGTAGTTGTGCTCAGTAAATCGGAGGTGGTGGGGTCTGCAGAGGTGGCTGGGTGTCCTGGTCCCTCCAGACCCCTGCTGAAATGGAGCCAGGTTGACAAACTAAGGGGTGTTCAGGTCAACACAGGAGGATTTCAGCCCAGGTGACTGGTGTCGGGGTGGAATGTGACAGTCACACAAGGTGGGTTTTGAACAAGGAGACAGTCTTTTTATGTCTGTCGACACTGGGCTGAGTTTGCTGACTAAGGAAGGACTGCTGTCTTTCTTTCGTGAGTGAGTCTATGTTGAGTACTAGGAGCTTTACTCTGGAATTTCATCCCTGGATCCTGAAATACTTCCTCATTTTTTCAGGCCAGAAACTCTGAAGTTCGCTCCAATGCTGCACTGCTGTTCGTGGAAGCATTTCCTATTAGAGATCCAAGCTTCAATGCTATTGAAATGGACAGTGAAATTCAGAAACAGTTTGAAGAACTCTATGTACGTATCCATGCAGTTCAGCTCCTTATAACCACAGCTCTACCTGGCCTGGCGTGCGTCCTGGCCGTCCGCCTATGTCTGCGGGTGCCCCGCCCCCAACTGCAAGCTTTCCGGATGTTGACATTCTTTAAGGAAACTGGTTCTCCCTGGTGCCTCTCAGACAGCATGGGCCCATAGTGCCCATTTCTCTTCCTCTTCGTCTCCTTTGGAACATTAATTATTTATTACTTCATATAGTTTTAAGTGTTTTTTGTGTACTCTTGTCTCCACAGCAGAGGTAGCATAACATAGGGGTTAAAGTACCTCCAGATTTGACTCCACCTCTTCCTTATTAGCTGAGTAACTTTGGGCAGGTCACTTTGTCTCTTCACCTGCGACCTGGGGTGGTGATACTGCCCACTGTAGAGCTGTGGGTCGTAGGAAGGAGCACACACTGGGTGTGTGTAAGGCAAGCCCACAGATAAAGCCTGTGGCAGCTGTTTTCTCAGATGACTAGCTTTCAAGAGAGGCATTAGGACATGAGGGGGCGACGTTTATTTCCTGGGTGTTGTGGGTCTTGCTCACCTTGCTGGGGAGTGCTGCCCTCTGCTTGTTGCTCCACACTCCCTCACATTCTCAGGTTTCCCAGCACAAGCTAAAAACATTTATTTCCCTAGTTAGTAGAAGAAAATTGTAGGCAGAGATAGAAAAAAATGCCATAATAATGGTGGTTACCCATGACACTCTTAGATACTTCATTTTGTTTGCTTTCTGACTGATTATGAAAAATCTCGGCAAGGCAGAAAGTTGAAATTACAGTATGATGTCCCTCTCCAGCAATCTCTGCTCTCTCTCTCTTTTTCTTACTGTTTTTATTGTTGAAGAAGCCAAGTTATTCTTTTGTTTCCCACATTCCAGGTTTTGCAGAACCTCTCCCCACAGTGCCATTGATACATCCCCTGCCCTTTGTCTTTCCTGTGAATTGGAGTTAACTATAGAGCCATGTTTTTGTGAGTTTTGTGTGTGGTGTGTGATTCTCCAGATGCTGCCCTGTATTTCCATCAGGTCCATACGACCATTGTCTGGACTGAGTCATTGAGAGGAGAATGACTTTATTCTGTGTTCAGTGTGTTTCAGCCCTGTGGGAACTCGGGAGTGATTTGGTAGTCGTGTCTAACAGGGTGGTACTCAGGAGTACCAGCATCTCGCCACAGCCGCCCAGCGGTAGGGCCGGGCTTGGAGGCCCTGTGGTCGCCAGGTCCTGTGGGTTGGATTGGCCAATACAGCACCACGTGGGTCTAGATGTCCTCTTTCAGTATTCAGCAGTGGAAGTGACTTGTGGCCAGAGATCCAGGGCCTGTGCATGGCCCGTGTTTCTATAACTTGTGTCCAGAGTGCTTTTGTGTAAAGCAAATGTTGATATAAAGGGAACTGATTTAAGATTTTTAAGCCTTTTTCCCCTCCTGCTTATAGAGCCTTTTAGAAGATCCTTACCCGATGGTCCGTTCCGCAGGGATACTTGGCGTTTGTAAAATAACTTCCAAATACTGGGAGATGATGCCTCCGACCATTCTTATTGATCTCCTCAAGAAAGTGACCGGGGAGCTGGCGTTTGATACAAGCTCGGCTGATGTGCGCTGTTCTGTCTTTAAGGTAGGATTTTAAGTTATTTATTTATTTATTTTAAATCCTATACACTATTTATTTATTGAAGATTAGTTAGAAAATACAGAGAAAGAAAAAGTTAAAAACCACCCAGAATCCTACATAGACATAGCACTGTTGACATGTTTGTCGTACGTCCAATAAGGTGTTAACAACCAAGTTAAAAATGTTTTCTACAGAAACTATCTTCTAGAAATAGTCCACTGTGTGTGTTGGGGGCCAAGGGGAAGCATTTTAGAATGGGAGCTGTACGTACTTAAAAATTTTTAAGTTATTATACATTAAAATTGACCTTTTTGATATACCATATGTACTTTTCATAAGAACCTACAAAAATATCTTTGCTCCCGTCACCCAGTCTCATTAGTTACCAGGACATATCCCATCTTGTTTCTCTGTAGCCCACCCATCGTCTCCCACAATTACTTTGAAGCAAATCCCAGACGTATCATCTCATCTGTAAACATTTACGTATGATCTTTAAGATATATGTGTTGTTTAAAATAATAAATCTTTTTTCCTAATGACTGGAAAGAGAAGGTGGCAGGGCATATCAACCTTCTGACACGTCAGAGCCTGGGCTGAGCTTGGGCAGGTCACTGGGCCTCCCATCTGGGGAGCGCGGGTCATGCAGGATGGAGTCAGCAGATGCAGGGAACCTGTGGGCTGGTGCCAGGGATAAAGGGCACAGGTGGCTTTGGAGCTGCTCCACCAGCGGTGGTGCTGTGTTTTTCTCCACTCTGAAAGTTACTGTATAGCTGCTCTAATCTTGTTTGGGTGAAACAGCGGATGAGCCATCATCAGGCATTGAATCCATACTAATTCATTAACCATATGTTTATGTTACACCGTTTAGAAAGTGTCATTTTCTGCAGGTGTGTTTACTTATTTCACCAGCAGTTCTGGTGAAGATAGACCTGGATGTTTTCCTACCTGAACCTATTTAGTTTTGATTTTGAATCTTTTCTTTCTCATTTCTTGCAGTGTCTGCCGATAATTTTGGATAACAAATTAAGCCACCCATTATTAGAGCAGCTTCTGCCAACACTGAAGTACAGTCTCCATGACAATTCGGAGAAAGTGAGAGTGGCATTCGTGGAAATGCTGCTGAAAGTCAAAGCCGTGCGGGCTGCCAAGGTGGGTAAACAAGGCTTTTCTTATTCCATACATGACGTAATGAGTGCATTTGTTTCCATTCACAGAAATAGAGAGCACTTAATTCTAAGGTTTTAGTGATCACATTTTAAACTAATCAATGTCTGGTATAGTCTGCCAGTTAAGCTTATAAAATTTATTTGTCTTGTGATTTCCATTGAAGAGTCTAAAAATGTCATCAGTATGTGTTTTCTTTTTGAAAACATTCATGTGAGCAGCTCCTACCTTACATTATATTTTTATCATGTGCACAAACGTTTTTGTTGAAATATTTTAAAACTTGGCACATAGTAAGCACTTAAACTGGGAGAATACCAAGATGAGATTTCCCTTCCTCCACACCACATTTTACAGAAGGAGGTGAGGAGACATTGGTTTATTATAACGTCCATGGTGCTTTCCCCAGCTCTAGTGCTGTGAGCTCTTGGCTGCATGTTAGTTGTAAGGGTCTCGACTTCATGATTATCTGGCATTTGTTACCTTTTCCCTCCACACAGTGGTTCTCTGAAATTCACTTTTAAAAAGGGTACTTTGTCATGCCCAGGATTTGGGAACAGGCTCACAGGTCATTCACTGTAGGGTCAGCTGTGCAGACCTGAGGTGCATTCATGCGATGACATGATGCTGCATGACTGTGAGAAGAATTGAGCTTATGTGGAATATACCTCTAAGATGGAAGAATGGAAGCAGGTGCAGACACCAGCTGTGTGACACAGAACACGACATGTTAGCTCAGATGTGCAGAAAACATTCCTCCCTGGAGAATCAGGAAGTTAGTGACAGCTGCCTGAGAGAGGGGATGGGATCTGGGGAGGCCTTATCACTGCTCAGGGTGTGTATTGCTTTATGCTTTTCAAATTTCAAACTGAATATTTTTATGTTTTAAAAAAAGTAGTTTGTGTGATCTATGTAGTAAGAATAAGAATACCCATGTTATCCCCAGTCTTACCACTTCGGTACTTTTGTTGCAAATCAGTTGACGGTGTGGTTTGTTTCTGGGACTTGTTCTGCCTGGCTCACCTGCTGTTTGTCCTGGGCCAGGGCTGCACCGCACCACACCCCCTGGATGCCGCAGCTCCCCGTGTATGCTGCATGAACCCCAGCCCCTGCCTTCAGAGTCCTTTGGCTACATTTAAATTTTAGAATCAGCACATCAGTTTCAACAACAAAGCTGGCTGCACTTTTGGTTGATTTTGTCTAACAGCCTCTTGAAACTAGATTCTGAGTCTGGAAGGAGAGTGCTTGGCTCAGTGCTGTCTGATTTGTGAATCTGCTTGCACAGGGCTGTGGAGGTGAGGGATGGAGAGGACATTGTTTCCCTTTATTAATAGGTCTCCCCAGGAGAACAGGAGAGACAGGTAAACAGACAAAAGGCCTGGGACCTGGATGGAGTTTGGGTTTTGTCTTAATGAGGTGCCTCTGTCATCTTGATCTTGGTTCTGTAGAGGCCAGGCAGAGAGTGGTTTAGCAGTAAGGTCCCTGCAAAGGTTTGTCCTTGAAAATCAAGGTCAGAGGTTGCTGGGCCTCAAGGCCAGAGGGTGGAGAGGCAGCTAATAGGAATGGTGGCTGATTGTCACCAGGTTGGAATGATGGGCTGCATGCTGCTGTCCGACACTGGTCATGCTCGTGGTACTCATGGATATGTTTGCAGTCATGGGTCTCCTGCATCCAGCGTTGGAGCAATGAGAGTTACCCTTTCTCTACTTCCATTCTGAGAGAGAGGGCTGAGCTCAGGGAGGTCCAAGCCTCATCTTAGTCTCCAAGGCCCTGGACAGAAGGACTGATCCATGGTACAGAATAAAAAGCCCAGGAGCGGAGGTGGGGCCTGGAAGGAGGCAGGGAATTCAGCATGTTTTAAAATTTCTGGGAAGAAGGGGTGATCACTAGAGCCGGGTCCTTGAGAAATGGACACGTCAATGGGGGCTCCCTGGTGCACAGATGGGAAAACATTTCAGGTGTATGTGTTTGCACAGGATTGCCAGCGAATAAAGGCCCAAGGTGGGATTTTTTTTTTTTTTAATGTTTTTTATTGATTTTTAGAGAGAGGAAGGGAAAGGCATAGAGAGACAGAAACATCAATGAGAGAGAAACATCATCCTTTGGCTGCCTCCTGCATGCCCCCACCAGGGAGTGGAGTGAGCCTACAACCTGGGCATGTGCCCTGACCAGAATTGAACTTGGAACCTCTTGGTTCCTGGGCTGATGCTCAACCACTGAGCAACACCGGCTGGCCCTGAGATGGGATTTGAACGTTTCACCATTGAAATCTGTTTTCTTTCTATTATTCCGAGATATTTTCCTCTTGCCTTGGATTTCTTGCCTAGAAGTCTGGCCCTCCTCTGTGGGCAGTGGACAGCTTTGATGCTTGTGAGCAGAGGGCCACAGGTCACTTCTGATCTGTGCTGTTATCTGGCAGCAGCTGAGGTCCCCTGGGCAAGCTGGCACTGGGGGGGAGGTACCAGGTCGATGGTCCAGTAGCCCTGGGTGCGTCTCCCAGGTAGGAAACGGGCTGTTCACTTAAGCTTTTGTAAAAACTGTTGTAAATTTTAAAATTCAGTTTTCATATTAGTGGGCCAAAACTTATGATGTTTTAGGAAATTTAAAATGATTAGACTCTGATAATCACAGCTATCATTTAAGTTTACTATGCATCGAGCATGGTGCTAATTATGATTAACCCTCCCAACAGCCTTATACTCGGGTACCTTATATGTCAGTGCTTTTTAAAATATGGATTTATTAACTGAAATTTCCTGAAGACGGGTCACAGATTCTATAGTCATTTGAAATTTTCATTTTTTCCCCCAAGATTATACAGCTCAGTTTTTAAAAGTTTTTGTTATTTTTTAGTTACAGTTGACGTACAGTATTATTTTAGTTCAGGTGTACAGCATAGTGGTTAGACATTCATATAACTTACAAAGCGATCAGGGTGGTAAGTCTAGTACCCTCCTGGCACCATCCATAGTTATTACAGTGTTACTGACTATATCCCCTGTACTTTACATCCCCAACACTATTTTGTAACTGCCAAATGAATTTTCTTGAATAAAAAAGTTAGTTTCTTTTTTATTATGCTCTGGAAATTTTACTTAAAATGTATTCAAGATTACAGTAACCATTGACCATTTTTTTCCACACATGCTTTCTACACAGTTTTGGAAAATATGCCCCATGGAGCATATCTTGGTTCGACTGGAATCAGATTCCCGGCCTGTGTGTCGGCGCCTGGTGAGCCTCATCTTTAACTCATTCCTGCCCGTGAACCTGCCGGAGGAGGTGTGGTGTGAGCGTTGCGTCACGCTGCTGCAGATGAATCACGCTGCCGCCAGGAGGTTCTACCAGCATGCCCACGAGCACACCGCCTGCACCAACATAGGTACACCCACTGCATCCCTGGGGCTGTTCTCCACGGAGCCTGGCTTGTGACCTGTGCTCACTGGGGGCGCGTTTTAAAGCTCCATGCTTGAGTGCATTGCTGCGTGATGTCCCTTAAGTGACACTTGTAATTATTTGGGATTATAATTTTACTAGTTAAAGGTAGTTTTGTTGAAGACACATGTAAATTAACTTGATTTTCTTACACATTGTAGCAAAGCTGATTCACGTGATCCGCCACTGCTTAAATGCCTGCATCAGGAAGGCCGTGCGAGAGCCGCAGGAGGAAGACGAGGAGAGGGGGAAGGAGAATGAGAGTGTAAGTGGACACTCGGCTGTGCAGGGCCTAGGCCCAGGCAGGCTGCCCCAGAAGGTCCTGCAATGGCTAGAGTTAGGAATTCAGGGCCAAAGCCTTTACAAACCAACCACGTGACCCCTTCACCAGTTCACCACCAAGCCCAACCTTGTTCATGCTTCTCACTAATAAGCACCCAAACCTAAGTGTCTGTGTCCTGTCGGTTCTTCACAAATGTGTTGTTTCTTTGTCTAAAAAGCATAAAAAGCTTGGCTGGTTCATCATTTCAGAGAGACTGTTGTACACACATATTACGTTAATCTGGTTTTAGATCAGAAGTGGGGGAATTCTCCCCATCCCCAACATTAGGAATTTTTTTTCTACTTATTCTTTTAGTATTGACATTCCAACTAATTATTTTGGAGGATCATAAATACTGTTTTTGAAAGAATTGTTGTATATCCTTTGTATTTCATTGTGGAGTTTGGGTAGGAGGTAATAGGAGGAAATTATTACTGGGAACACCTGTCCCCGATTTTCTTTGCCTTAAGTGTCTCCATATGTTTTGATTCTGTCAGGGGTGGCACACCTGTATTGGACTCGGACGTTAAAATATTTTAGGTGGTGGGACTCTTAACCTATGCCACAAGATTCTCCTAGAGACATCTTGGAGTTGACTTTCTAGGACTGATTTTTATTTAGAATTCTTTCTTTTTTTTTAAAAAAAGTAATTTATCGAAAGTGATTTATCAAAGGGATTGTTTGGCTGCTCTTTTTTCAGAATCCAAAGTGACCAGTCAGAGCCTAAGAGTAGAATGTTTGGGGGTTAGACATACTACTTGTCGGCACTATCTAAGCTTGTAATCAAACTTGTGTGCTAAGGACATTGAAAGTAAAATCTTGGGATAGTTTTGTGGTGCTCAACTAGGTTAGGAAACTGGCCTTGAGAAGAAAGGCACCCAAGACAGTTTGCACTCTTGCTGAAACATGGAACTGTGAGCCCCGGTGCTGGCTGGTCCTGCCTCGCTCCTGCCCTGTGCCCACCACCTCTGACACAGGCTGACAGGTTGCTCAGGGCTCGTGCGTGACTTGCATTGTTCACTGGTCTCAGGCTGTCTGGCTGCATGTCAGGAGGGTGCTGTTCACACACGTGCCATTGCACTCATACCTTGTGTGGCCACTTCCCCACCAGCCTTTCCTCTGTCCCAGTCAGGGACTACAGAGTTGGGACAGAGAAAGGAGATCATAGAAAGCGTGGTCTGCATTTCATCTGAATAGTTGGCCCTCAGTAGGGGCTGGATCAGCTCACAGGCCTTTTCAGCCTGGGTTTGGGAAACACCCAGCAGAGAGCATTCGGAATTGTCCTGCTTCCTGTTCTGATGGGGTCTGAGTTCCTCTCTTCAGGGCTTTCCCCTCCATATGTGGATTGGGCGGGCAGGATTCTTCAGGAAGGTGATCTCTTCGCTGCTAAGCACCTTCAAAAACCTTAGCTGAAGAGGGCAGTGCGGAGACCACCCCTGTCCACAGGGGGAGGGGCTGCAGTGTGCGAGGTGGGCACAGCGATGGGCAGTGAGCAGGCATCTTGGCCTGCAGAGCAAGCAGTGCCTCTGTCTGGGTCTCGCAGACTCGTGCTAATGGTGGAAATGGTTTTGCAAAAGAGCAAAAGCATATTTTACGAGACTAATAGTTGAGACTTATGTTTTTAAACATTGAAGGAATCCTCCAGTCTCTTTATTAAAAACCTAGGTGTAAATGAGAAAGCTTGCATTTTGTAAAGTTTTAGGTCATTTTGTCTATCATCAGAAAACACTAGAGCTTAGAAATATGTAGTTCCATTGTAATAACAATGCTAGAAGAGAAATACAGTTTGTTGTATAGATATTCTAAGCATATAAGGCTAAAAGCAAAAGTTTTTGAAGTGTCCTTTTACTTTTTTTTCATTGCTGTCTGGCTTCCTCTTTAGTGAGGTCTCACTTGGGAACTGAGCACATTGTAAGAAGTGATGGCTTCTGTTGGACTCTGTGACCAGGCTGCTGTGCTGGACATTGGAGCTGTGAAAAGTGGAATTAAATACAGTGAAATTTTGTTAATCTGTTATTTGTATCATTCCTACAGTAAGACTTTGGTGGTTTCATTGCTTTGTACATTTGCCTGGCCATACCTCAGTCAGAGTATTAAGTGCCCATTAGAAAGTATAACTATATAGAAACTACTATTGCTCTTTTTACATTCCCTCATTCATCACGCTACTTTCCATTACATTTGAGTAGGTAGCACATAAATACCAACACCTGAAATGAGTTATCCTTTGCGTCTCCAGGACATGGTGTCTGCTGCTACTTGCAGGTTCTCAAGCTGTGCTGCAGTCGCCACGGGGCTCTGCCAGTGTGTGTCTGGGCGGGGCACGTACGTGTACAGCTTACAGCGATGGCAGAAGAGGGATTTATTAGAGTGCCTCTGGTTTAGGCCAGACACTCAGATGATAGACAGCAGCGGTTATGGCTTATTGCCAGCGTAAGTTGGGAAACGTGAATGGGTGTATTATTTTAAAAGCAAGCCGAGGAAGCCCATGATGAGTGGGGTTGGTGGTTACCAGTTGTCACACCAGAGCCCTCGTACCTCCCTCCCTGTGGAATGGGCGATGTCACCGAGCTTCAGTAGTAACCACATTGAGTAAATCAGATTGTATCCACCCCCCCACCCCTGGTCTGTTCCCTTCGAGGTCTGTGGTGAGAAGTGACAGCCTTTAACAAATCAGAAGACATTTAAGAAGAAGCGTGCTCTTTCCTATTGTGTTATGTCCCTAGCTGATGACAGGTTATACATTTTGATTTTGAGAGGATTTTTAATTAATAAAAATTGTTTATTGAGAGGATATAGGGTAATTTAATTTAGAATGTGTTATTTCTTGGGTGGGCTTTTAAAAGCAGATCTACCTCTTAGAGATTCTCAGATACACAATAAACCCTGACATGAAAATAGACTTGGTGTCCTTCACATTTCTGCTCTATGCCCAGAATTCTGAGACATGCTCTCAGACATAGTGCTGTTATCTTATCTTAATGGTTGTTATGATTTGATTCTTTTGCAATAAAATCATGTGTATCTTAGGTTCTGGACAAAACCCTGTCCGTGAACGACGCCGGGTCCATGGCAGGCTTGCTGGAAATCATCGTGATCCTCTGGAAGAGCATTCACAGGAGCATGGAGAGGAACAAGGAGGCCAGGCTCTACACCATTGACAAGTTTGCCTCCGTGCTCCCCCAGTACCTGAAAGTGTTTCAGGTAAGGTTGGCACTTGTACGCAGGCACGTTGAGGTGACATTGGAGCAGAATAAGCAGAAGGGCCCAGCACCTCTGCCTCATCCTGGGGCCTCGTCTGTAGCAGGAGGGCTCAGCCAGCTCTCACCTGGCAGGAAGGTTGGCTTCTAGCCTTCCCGAGGGCGGAGGCCATGTGCCTTTCAGCTCCGTGTTCCCAGCAGCCAGGGGAATGTCGAGGGTAAGCATTCGGTCTCTGTGGTCTGTGACGCTATTTTAGAGTCTTTGCTGGGAATTGAGAAAGGGGAGTTTGTGAACGTGAGGATGCTGCAGCACCCAAGCTTTGTGGGCAGTTTTCAGCATTTGATACCAGACGATAAGCAAATGCGTTTCTGAAGTGTCCGAGTCATGTCTGTTATCAGGACAAAGATAACCACGGATGTTATTACTTATGTTTGGATGGAAGAAGCTTTCTCATTCCTTGACTTTTTATTTAACTTCTGAAGGAAGTTCATATTTCAAAAACAGATGAAAATATGACTAATAGTGAAAAATACAAATTATTCCCAATTATAAAGAGAGCATGGTCTGAGGGGGAAAGGTCATAGGTCTTAGAAACCACCTTCTCTGGGAGAGTTTTCTCTCGGCTCTTCTGTGAGCTGTCTTTCTGTGACTGACATGCTCCTGAGCTTCATTCTGCCTCTAAAATGCAAACCGCTGCCCATGAAAGTAAATCACCTCTGCTGCCAGAGTTTCCAGCACATTTAAAGCTCAAATTCCACTGGACTGAGAAGCTGGCATTCCCTTAGGAGTCTCAGAAGACGCTGGATGAGATGACAGTAGTGGGCTGGGGGTATCTAGGAACCCAAGGGGGGCCATTAATTAGTTTCCTTAATTCCAAGTGATTCTGGCAAAAGAGCTCCTTTCTCCGCAGGAGCTTGGAGAACCACGTGGCCACCCTAGTGAATGAACCGTCTGCAGTGTTGGTTACGCAGAGTGGAGGCAGCAGTGATGGCCCATCTGCTCCGTGACACTGAGAACATAGTTCCTTCCTTACTGGGGGAGGGTGCAGTTAGCGCTGAGCACAGATTATTAGGGATCCTATTTTGATGTTGCTTCTGTTTCCGTTTAAAGTACCTTTTCAGAATAGTTTTTATTTGGGACCCACCGGCCCTCATTCTCCCAGCCATCCGAGGGTGTTTTTACTGTGCTCTGCTATTGCATCAGGTAGTGGGAGTGCTGCCAGTTCACTGAGAGCCCTGCCCGCTGCCCTCCCTCAGCCCTACCCACCACCGGCCACACCCTCGGCCACGTCCTTGTCGGGGAGGAGGAGAGGTGTGGCCTTGAGCGGGCTGGTGGGGCCTGGGGCCCTTAGTAGTT
Organism: Miniopterus natalensis; assembly: GCF_054644295.1. Classification (NCBI taxonomy): domain Eukaryota; kingdom Metazoa; phylum Chordata; class Mammalia; order Chiroptera; family Miniopteridae; genus Miniopterus; species Miniopterus natalensis. Next base: position 475,423 of record NC_142090.1, read on the forward strand.
GTGAGGCAGCTCCAGCAAACTGTTCTCCATGCTTCCCACCAAACTATCCCGTCTCCCGGTTATTTTATTTGAAAGTTTTTCTCCGACTAGTTTCATTCCGTTGAGTTTCGTGTTCAGGGTACCAGCTGTGTGCAGATAACCTTTCTCCTTTTATCAGCATTGTTTTCACAACAGAAGTCAGAGTCTTGACAGCAAGAAATCTGTGTATTCTGGTTCCTGGTGCAGCCCCAGGCTACACATTGGCGCCTGGTACACAGAAGGTGCTTCTTAAATGTCTGCACAAATTAGCCATCACACAGTAGTGAAGTGTCGCGTGGACCTGGAGGAAGGCTGTCCCATAGCTGCGAGCGCTCCCATTGGGTACGGCCAGGTCACGCTCCTGCTGTGACAGCGTGGGAGTAGGAAGTTGTATGGGGGCCTGCAGAGCATCACTGTGTTCGAATGCCTTTACGCTTTGTTCTCCCCTTTATGCTTTCAGGACGACCGCTGCAGGATCCCCTTGTTTATGCTGATGTCCTTCATGCCGCCCTCTGCTGTGCCTGCATTCAGGTACCTGTCTGGGCAGCAGTGGAGTGGGAGCCCCGCCACGGCTGTGCTTGTTATCCCTCTGACACTCAGCAGACTGCCCTGCTGTAGCTTTAACTTCTCAGCTGCTGCCTCCTTCCCAGCTCCCTTCCTCTCCCTGTGCAGGGGAGAGCAGGTTGCAATTTCCCGTGGCTCCGGAGTTGCCCAGGAATCCCGTGGAGACTGGGGCTAGAGCTTTCTGAGCCTTAAGTCGGTGCTTGTCAAGCCCCATGTGCTGGGACGCTAGAGGTGTGCCTCTGTCCACCATCGTGCGTTGGCCAGTGTGGCTGCAACATGTGGAGCGTGGCCATCTGGGTGGGGTTGTGCTGTGAGTGCAGAATGCACGTGGACTCGGGAGACTCAGTGTGAAGAGTGTAAAATGTCTTCAGTAGTTTCCTTTATCACATCTTAACATGATAGCATGGGTAGGTTGGGTTAAATAAGATATGTTAGTGAAACTAATTTTACCTGTTCCTCTTTATTTTTTAAATATGACTACAAAATTTAAATGATATAGGGGCTTGTTTTTGTGGCCTGCATTACATTTTTTATTTGATAGCGTTGCTCTAGAGCACGGGTAGGGAACCTTTTTTCTGCAAGGGCCATCTGGATATTTATAACACCCTCACCCTAATGGGATGGCCGGGACTGCTTCTCTTTGGGGAGCCTTGGCAGGGTCAGATCAGATGATTTCGTGGGGCCGGACATTCCCCATCCCTGCTCAGGAGTGTTGGTTAGCTCAGTGAAAATTACTTATTTTTACTCATCTTTATGATAAAATTAATGTGTTGATGCTAAACAGACATCGTTATCCCTGAATTAGGAGTCTTAGCTCTGGAGTCTGACAGACAACATGGAGCAAAGGGGGTTTATGTGACCATGCCAAGGACTTGACCCTGTATCTGGGCTGACACTTGTCTCCCTAAAGCCGCTCTCAGTCCGGTGTCTTGTGCTGGTCTCAGCCCGTGTCTAAGGGTGGAGAAGTGGGAGTATTTGTTCTGGCCGTGGAGAAGGTCCTGTGACAGGAGGGACTTACGTGCCTTCAGTTCTCAGCTGCTTTGTCTTCCTCACCTTTTAGAAAAGTGGGAAACTGCTATTGAAACATTTGGTCTGACCTTGTGTATTTGGCATGTTCAGCTGCAGTGTTATCTCCACATTGAGAAACCAAGAGGAAGGGGCTGGGGACAGGAGCTACTGCACTCTGCTGGACTGTCTCTGCTCCTGGGGACAGGTGGGACACATCCTGGAACTCGTCTGTGACTGGCTGCCCGAGGAGCCACCCCAGAGAAAGGTGTGCACGTGTCACATCTCTAAGTCTGCTGGCGAGGGTGACTGTCCGCGTAGAGCTCTCCGGGGACAAGTGTGTCAGTTTGTTGCTCTCCTTCTCTCAGACTAACTCAGCGTCTAAGCGGAAGGTGCAGATCCATGACCCCCGACCCGTGAAGCCCGAGTTGGCGCTGGTTTACATAGAGTACCTGCTGATCCACCCGAAGAACCGAGAGAGCCTGCTTGCTGCGCCCCGGAAGAAGCTGAACCACCTTTTGAAAGCACTGGAAATGTCCAAGGTAACTATAGAACAGATACGGGCACCGTGAGAGGTAGTCCCTCCACGAAAGAGCAGGTGTGACAAAGTAAGTTCTGAATTTTTCATACTTATCGTGAAAGTTTTCCCGGCTGGGGAGGAGTGGAGAGCTACTTAGTCCCCTCCCTCACTTTGCAGACAAGGACATGAGATGTGGATGCCTAACAGGTACAGGAAGCAGGGCAGCCTGTGGGTTCTAGGAAAAGCGGGGGAGTGTCCCCAGCACAAATGATGAGTGGTGCTACCCCCTATGACATGCTGGAGGGACGCCCCCTCCATCTGTGTTGCCGCAAGCAGACACAACTGCTCTTGTGTGTGGCCCGGAGTCCAGGCTGGAGGCTCCCACCTGCCCGTGGAGGAGAGGAATGTCCTGGGATTGCCTTTCTCTCCTGTGTTGGTTGGTCTGTCCTAATAGGGCTGACTTTGCCCCTCACTGAGGGCAGGTCAGAATTTACCCAGGGGCAAGGGCTTTAACCAGCTTGCTCCTTGGCTTCTCAAGCAAGAACTTAAAGGATTTCCTTGTTCCTTAGTGGGAGGTTCTGCAGGGGCAGAGGAAGTGAAGCCTGTGTGTTTCTTGGACAGCTTTGCTGTGTGATGGAGTCACCTCTGCTGCTCGGGGTTCCTCTCCTGGGGCAGCTGTGTCAGGTGCCTCCCACCGTCCTCGCTGTGCGTCCCCTCTGTGGTCCCTGCCACACTCGGTGTGGTGGTGACTTGTCAGCTGGTTTTCTATCTCAGGTAGACCTGGAGTCCATTCTGCAGTCGCCTGGTGGGAAAGCTGAGTACTTCAGTGAGGCAACTGCCCTGCGAGCCTTCAGCCTGCACTGCCGGCTGAGTATCCATCTGCAGCACAAGGTGTGCCGGTCTCCACCCCAGGGCAGAGCGGGAAGCAGTCGCCAGCAGTGCTCATTACTAAGTTGTCTTTCTGTTGTCTGTCTATCTTTTGTACAGTTCTGCACAGAAGGAAAAGTTTACCTGTCCATTTTGGAAGACACCGGGTTTTGGTTGGAAAACAAAGTTTTATCTTTTATTCAAGATCAAGAGGAAGAATATCTGAAGCGTCATCGGGCTGTTTATCAGCAGATTATCCAGGTCAGAATCCTTAACAGGCACCTCCCCCTCCTTACAGGGTTTGTCAGGGGCTTCAAGACTTTCTTTTCTGTTTTAAAGTTGTAACTTGAGAATTAACATATCTTTATGGAAATTCCTTTACAAAACATCTTTGTAGATACCTGCTGTGTGAGCTGGCTGGCAGTCCATCAGCTGCTGGGAACTGCACCAGCTGGACTTACTCCCTTTTTCTTTCTCTGGCCTTTGTTGGTGAGCCACGTTGCACACCTGTCTCTTACAGACCTACCTGACCGTGGGCAAAGATGTTGTGATGGTCGGCCTTGGTGATTGCAAGTTCCAGATACAGCTCTTACACTGGAGCCTCGCAATCATGCACACAGGTACTCGCACTCCTTAAAGGGCTATTAGGACAGTTGACAATCAGAACCAGTCCCTCCCTCACTGTGCTGGTCAGGACTGTGGCTTTAAAGTGACAGGTGAGGAGCACAGACAGCTTACACCAAAAGAGGGATGTGTGGGCTGGTGCAGCCAGGAAGTTCAAAGGTGTTTCTGGGATCTGATATCAGTGAGTCCAGAGTTTCTGACGAGGCCTTGGGGGCCTCGCTGTGTTTTGCTCATTGTTGTGTGACTTTGCCATGTGTGCCTTGAGCACTGGCTGCCAAGCTGTCTGCTCCCCCGTGCTCGCAAAGGTACAGGTCACAGAGCTCGTCTGCCCAGCCATGCAGGGCTGTGAGTTGGGTTATTTCATGTCCCCCCCAGGACCCCTGGGAAGTTGCCAGTACCCCAAGGACAGGGTCACCTAGGAACTAATATTGTGAGGCCACACTGGCTGTGCACTTGGTATTAAGCGAAATGTGTTCAGTGGGTGAGTGAGGGGCCAGCCACCTGGGACCAGGCCCAGGGATGGTCTTGATCATTCGTCCGTGGGTCCCAGGGCTGCATTCTCACAGCCCCATCACCTGATGGTGGGAAGAGTGGGCTGTGGTCACAGTCAGGCTCAGAGGAGTGCTGCTGGGCTGTGACCCCACCCCCACAGCCCGGGGAGCCACATTCTGCGTGGACTGGCTGTGAACTGCTGTCCCTGTGCATCCTGATGCTGCACTTGCTTCCTCCTGAGATCTATAGAAACTTGAGAATTGGCTTCTAAATTTCTCTAAGCCTAGATATTTACTTGAAGAGATTGAAAATGAGATTATCATGTTTTGAAAATTAGATTCAGTGAGCCTAGCTCAGTTGCTCAGTTGACGCTAGCCATGTGCAGTCTTTTTTTTTTTTTTTTAATCCTCACCTGAGGATATTTTTCCCATTTTTCAGAGAGTGGAAGGAAGAGAGGGGGGTGGGGGGAAGGGAGAAACATCAATATGAAAGAGAAACATCACTTGGCTGCCTCCACACACGCCCTGACTAGAATCAAACCCACAACCTGGGTGCCCTGAGTGGAACGAACCTGCCATCTTCTGGTGCCCGGGACAGCACTGCAGCCAACTGAGTCACACTGGCCACAGCCTGATATTGTTGCTTTTAAAGTTTGAGGTTTTCCTCTTCATTTAGTTCTTTGTAACTCTTACTTTCTTTTGTGAAACAGCATCTAAACTTAAGCTTAATTGTTGAAACACTAAAAATTGTTTACAGTTTTTAAACTTTATTTTTCATTTAAGACTTATTTTCCCCCAACCACTGAATCTAATTTTATGTAAAATATGCTTTTTGAGGAGCTAGCTAGAATTTTAGATCCTCAGTGTTGTCAGTTTCACCATGTAGAGGTGTCTGTTCCCCCAAACAAGGCCCTCGTTTAGCAACTTTCAACCTGTGAGCTGTGAGAATTTTTAGAACAGACAACATGTGACTGTTGAGTCAGGGGCTCTGACCTCTCTTCCCTTAGATCATCAAATAAAAAATGACAACAGCCAACTCAACAATAGCTGTCAGTGTGAGTGAGTCAAAATCATACCTTTTTTTGTCAGATTGGCAAAAATATGTTTTTGGTGTGCTGCAGAATTTTAATAATTAGTTTATGTGCCATGAGATGGAAAAGGTTGAAAATCGCTGCCCTAAGCTACAGGCATGACCTCTGACCGAACTGAAATGATATTTGTACTTGTGCAGAGGTTTGTAACTATCAGGGTTTCCGAGGAGAGAATCCACTCTGGTCGTTATTGTAGTCCTGTCACAGATGGGATTGCGCTGGGAAGTTTAGCTGTTCACTGGACTAATGCAACATTTTAATTAAAAACCAGTCACCCCTAGATTATTACTAGTTAAGCATGGTCTCCTCCAGCATGACGTGCATCTTCCAGAAGAGATGTCCTCGGACACACATAACCCAACAGTGCAGGACTTTCTGCTGCAGCACATGTGTGCGGTGTGCATCCTGCCAGTCAGGCGCCGACAGTGACGGCTGTGGTCAGGCGACCTGGGCTGCTGTGACAGCACGAGGAATGACAGACCTTGAAAAGGATACCTTTCCAATAAGAGTTACAGCAGATACTTGACTTTGTCTAAAATGGAGAGGTAAGGGCAGACTGATTGTGACCTGGTCCCTGGGGGGAGCTGGGAGAAGAGCGCACGCCCGGCCAAGCCAGGAGGAGCAGGTGTGCCTGAGCTCTCAGCCTTTGGGAACCCAGGAACCAAGCTCACAGTGTCAGACTGACGGACGCTCTGCCCAGCGGCTGCCTGTGAGCCGGTGCGCTCCGGGGAGCAGGGACTTTGTCTACTGTTTTCCACGACTGTGAATTCTGACATGTCTCCAGGAATTTGCCGTGTGTTACTAAGCCACTGTCTACATGTATTTGGTCCTAAGGCAATTGCTGCTTGAATATAATGAAATCACTTTGAATTAAAATTTTTAACTTTTCCTGTTTTTGTCAGTAATTGAAGGTACGAGTTAAGTGAGAGGTTGTCTCCCACACCCCACGCCTATGATGGCTGTAAGGCCAGACCTTCCTGTTTTCACAGTCCTGAACCTCACACTTAGGCTGCTTCTGAGCTGTTTGTACTTCATTTCAGGGGCACAGTGTTCCCTTCCCGCCTGTTCCACTGTGCGGAGGGTGTGTCACTTGCCTCCTTTTAAATAAAAGAGATTAGTTTCTTGAAAGTTTCTAATATGTTTGCAAAGATTTTAGAAGCTTTGTGGATTCTGGTCATGACAGAGACTTCTTGAAGGGTAAACTCGGCTGGAGCACAACTGTTTATTTTATTTACTTTAGCAGATAAATGGGTTTGGGGTTAGTGTCTTACCCATCTCAAGTAGAGCTTACAGTATCTAAAACGGAGGTATAGTCATGATATCTAGGATGAGTTGTAGGATTAGGCCCACACGTGGAAAACATTTCCCCAAGTTAACACAACACCGGGAAGGCGGTGATTTGGAAGAGACAGACAACAGTACACTCAGAGTGTCAGAGGTTTCGCAGAATTAGCTGCGAGAGAGCAGTCACATTGTGAAAGCTCTGGGCCGTCGTCTCAGACTGTGCTGTGGAGCTGGTGCTGATTGGATGTCACTGTTATGGGAGAGAGAAGACGTGTTCTCTAACCAGCTGTCCAAGGCACCACACTGGCACGTGTGCAGTGAGCAGGTTCCCAGTGCCTGAGTCAGACACTGTTGAAAGTATTGGTCTTATATTTAAAGGAACAGGTTTTATTTATGTTAAAATTTAGATTAATCCAGTCAACCTGCCATTGGCTTACCAGTAAAAACCTCTTTAAAATTACCGTAATTCACATGTATTAAGTGAAAATGTGTAAGAATTTCAATTAAATTATGTGATTAGGTAACAGATTTTTCCAATTTTCTTTCTAGTGAAGGGATTCTTCTATGTTTCGTTACTTCTTGGCATTCTGAAAGAGGTAACTGGAAGTTCCTTGACGCAGAAAACAAATTCAGATGAAGAGGTTGCAGCACTATTTGATATGGTCCAGAAAGTCTTCCAGAAAATGCTGGAGTGTATGGCCTGGAGCTTTAAGAAGCAACCAGAAGAAGGCCTGCGGGTACTCACGTCTTCACAGGGCGGGGTGGTTAGCCATCAGGTGGAGAAGCTCAGTTGATGGGTGGGGTGCAGAGAGGGTGTGCTCTTGTGCGAGCTGTTAGCACTGCTGTGTCCCTGGGCTGCTGGGTCAGATACAGCACCAGGTAGCAGATCATTGCTAGCCAGCGTCCTTCAGGTGTGCTTGCCCACCTTCATAGCATAACATGGCACACTTTGGTGTGTGAGATGGTAATATCTGCACCTGGTTGGGAGGTGAGAGTGGGCCAGGAGCTCAGGTTTGACTGTCAGCCTTGGAACAGGTGTTCATGCCTTGAGATCACAGACCAGCAGTAAGAGCTCACCTGCTAAGCAGGACATGAAGCAGAGAACTAATTGCAAGAGGCTACTGAGAGCTTAATTGCTATTACACAGAATTTCCCCCATAAAATGTATTTCTGAGAGTGCTAATTCTGATTGTCTGTATATGACGACTTTCCCTGATTAAATGCTAATTTCCGTCTTAGTTTACCCTCCCCTCACACACTGAGCACCCGGTTGTGAGTGAGAAGCACAGAACTGGCAAGGCCCTTGGTTCCCTTTGCCAGTTGGGTATCGAGTGACCTGGGTGCCACATTTGCTTTGCTTCCAGAATCATGTTGTCGTTGGAGAGCACCTCGTTTTTCTAAAGAGTGGTTAAAAACATGAGTGAGCTATTTTAAAAAATATATATATCTTTATTGATTTTAGAGAGAAGAAGGGAGAGGGAGACAGAGAGAGAAACATCAATGACAAGAGTCATTGATCAGCTGCCTCCTGCACACCCCTGACTGGGGATCGAGCCTGCAACCCGGGCATGTGCCCTGACTAGGAATCAAACCCTGATCTCCTAGATCCTAGGTCAACGCTCAACCGCTGAGCCATGCACAGCCGGGCAATCAAGTTATTTTTTAATGAAGATTTTTAAAAATGCTTACATGGGAGCATGTTTATGAAATGTTGAAAACTTTCAGTTTTATTCTGTTCTTAGCTGATAGAGGTAGTTGAAGGCTGGTGGCCATATTTTCTGTAGCCTAGTTTTTGAGTTAATTTGAAATGTTTCTGTCTTCGATGAGTTGGTTGGAGTGTCTGTCGTCTATGGAGTGTAATTTGTGCCAAGGTCTTTCATATTCTCACCAAGTCCCTTACCATTGACTGAGCAGCTTCATCAGAGCACCCAGCTAATGTTTGCTTTGTGTCAGTGATGTTTCTTTGTCTTGTCTTTCTTTCTCTATTGATATTATTGACACTTTTGTTCTTGGAGGTTTTTTCTGTGCTTTTGGGGAAACAGTGGCAGGCAGGTATTTGCGAGTGGGCTTCTGTCATTCTATAGCCATGGTACTGAGCGATTTGAGTCTGCAGCAGGAAGGGGAGGTGGGTGTCAACCAAGGGCAGACTCGGGGAGCAACTCCTGCACCTGGGGGAGGACAGCGGGGATGCTCACTCGTGAAGTGCCTTTTCTCTAACCACTGAACTACCGATGTGCTTTCTCGTAGCTCCTGTACTCTGTTCAGAACCCACTGCACGAGTTTATAACAACCGTGCAGTCTTGGCACGTGGACACGCCCGTTCACCACGGCGTGCTTTCCACGCTGATGGCGGCCTCTATCGTCGAGATCAGTCACCGGCTGCGGAAGGTGAAGTTCGTGGTTCTGAAACTTCTGTGTTTCTTGTTGACAAGAACAGGTGCTCTTTTCTGCCAGCAGCACATTTTGTGTTTTAAGAAGTATTTTTAAGAAACTCACAGTTTAATGGGGATTTGCTTCTACAGCTGCTGGACCTCACAGGTAGTCTGTATTTTAGAGTCATTTGACTGGGAAAATAAGTGAAGGATGTTGTCATTCTTGATTAAAACCAAACTAGTCCTTCCTTCGTGAACGTTTCTTTTTGCCATATTTTAGAGGTTTAATTGAGCTGACACACTTCTTAAGATTCCTTTCTGCTGACGAGACAAAAGTCATGGTTGGTTGTGAGTGGGTTCAGGACTCCTCAACACGGTGTTGGAGGAGTGTACGTGTGCACCTGACTCTCAGGGCATAAGTCTGACTTCTCTTTCCAAAGCACAGGAGGCAGCTTGAACACATAGTGTATTCATTCCTACCCCAGGGCACGGGCTACTTTCCCCGCAATGGCCTGTTTTATGTAATTAGCCTGTGTGCTGAGAGATCAACATAATCAGGGTCATAATTTAACTCAGTACAAAAAGTGCCGTTTCTCCATGAGGAATTGGAGGTGTTGAGGGCACAAAACAGCGACTTGAAAAGATGTTTTCTCAGCAACAGAAGGTGGGACCTGACAGGGAACATCATTGAAGTATATAAATATAGATATATGTTATATAAATTTTGTATCATAAGATCATGTATTTTTAAAAAGTTAACTAAATTTTGCCCTGGCTGGTGTGCTCAGTGGTTACAGCATTGTTCCTCCGACTGAAGGTTCGTGGGTTCAGTTCCCGGTCAGGGGCAGTATCTGGGTTGCAGTTTCCATCCCCAGTCCTGTCGAGGATCGATGTCTCTCCCTGACATCCGTGTTTCCCTCCCTCCCCCTTCCTCTCCCCCCCCCTTTCTCTGTCTATCCCTCTGTCTCTCTCCCTCTCTCTCCATTCCACTCTAAAAAATCAGTGAGAAAATGCCCTCAGGTGAGGATAAACAAATGTGAACTGAATTTAAAACACTGATAGGCGTTAAGGCCTCCTTAGAACTTGGAGAAGTCATTTGGTTTAGGGAAATCATTACTAGACTTCACAGAGTGAGAGCCAGAGCTTACCCTCTTCAGTGCTGAACAGCTGGCAGTAGTAGAGGCCAGTGAACGGCCCACCCTCTGCCTTTGTAAATATGTTACTTTGGAGACCAGCTGGCCTGTTCTTGACGTATTTTCTGGGGCTGCTTTGTGCTATAAGGGCAGAGGTGAGTAGGTGTGAAGATCATTTGCCCACAAAGCTGAAAATACTCACTGTTTACCTACCGCTTTAGAGAAGTTTGCAGACCTCTGTTCTGTGTTCTCACTGATTTTGTCCGTCTGCCTGTCCCCAGTGCAGGTCAGCACTGGATTTTCCCACCGTGCATCTGGGAGCTTTATAAGGAGGTGCCTGCACCCTAAGGCTCCTGCCTGCCTGAGGGACTCGTCTCTGTCTGCAGCCGGCATCACGCAGTCTGTTCTCTTGGGCTTTCCTCACTCTGCACAATAAGCACCTCATGCGGATCTTTTTTTAATCCAGTCATATAACCTCTGCCATTAAGTTGGATGCTTCATTTGTTGATTTTAATGGAATTATGGATATGCTTGGGTTTAAGTTGACCATTTTGATGTTTGTTTATTAGCCCCCCCTCCCACTTTTCTTCCTTTCCTGCTACTCTTTGATGAATCAAGTGTTTGTACTGTTCTGTCCCCTCTGTTGACTTTCCAGGATCGTTTGCTAATTTTCCGTGGTTCCTCCAGATTTTAGTGCTTGTGTCACCCTCAGCCTCCCTCCAGCGTGTGCTGCCCCTGCACCTCCTGTCCCCTCCAACCTGACTTGTCACCCTCTCTCTATCTGTGCTCAGTCTCCAGACACGTGTCCACATTACCCAGTCGAGTCATTTGTCATTGTATCAGAAATGCACTTACAACATTTGAGAGGTAAAGCATTTTAATGAAACAGTGCTGTTCCACATGTAAGAGTCCCCACAGGAACCATGAGGAGGAAGGCTTGTCAGGAGTGCTGTCTAGTTGTCTGAGTGGAATTCCCTAAGGCAGCCACAAAATAGGCAGAACACAGTGGCTAGCGACATGAGGATGGGTGGGCATGTTCACGCCCCAGCTGGAGGGCTCTGGATGGAGACTGCCTGGAGCCATGTGCACGTGGAGTTTGTTTCTGGTAATGGATGACCTTAAACCGTAAGGTCACAGTGGTAGAGGGCAGAAGTCCTGGCAAGGCCCGTTGTGAGCCCAGAGCCTTGGTCCTCACTGCTCCTCAAGAGGACATTGGCCATGTCGGTACCATTTTCATTTTCACAGCCAGAGAGGGAGCTGCTAGGTAGAGGCTAGGGGTGCTGCTCAGGACCCTGTGGGGTACAAGGCACCCCTACAACAAGGAATTCTCTGGTCAAAATGTCAGTAATTTTGAAATGGAGAAAACTGGGTCTGGACTAATAACATGAGTTAAATATGCTTAGCATAAAATGTTATTTACAGAAGGTGATATCAGGTTAGAGACTGTTTGACGGAAGGCTTGTTGAGATGATCTTTTTTCTTTGCTCTAAATAAGACGCCTTGTATATAATAATAGGTTAATCAAAGTTATTGTGGAAATTTCAAGTTAGTAGAATCATTTTTTGAGTTTCTGGAAAAAGCCTTTCTCAAGCATTGAAGAAAACCCAAAGCCGTGTGGAATAATTTATGTCTCCGTCTCAACTGATAAGTTACTGACTCAAAACCTGTTTTTAGGTTTCTGACGTAGAGGAGCTGGCCCCCCCAGAGTGCCTTTCAGACCTGCCTCCGTTTTCAAGGTGTTTAATAGGAATCATCATAAAATCTCCGAGTGTGGTCAGGTAACCTTTTTCAGTATCCTGATACTCATACTGTGGCTGCATCCCTGAGCTGACTGTGCTGTTCCTCTCTCTCAGAACTTCTCAGAGCTTGGCTCTCTCTGTGACAAAAACATTTTATAGAATTTTCTCTTTTTATCAGTGGCTAAAAACATTTACATTATGCTATACATTATACTTACAATGTAAAATATTTATATTACACTGAAACATTTACATTGTACTGTATGCTAATACATTGTAAATAGTACATAAAATACTGTTACATTATACTTACTATGTAAAGTAGAATTTCTCTAACTTTCTGTAAAATACATTCAAATAGCCTCTAGTTATGCTCCTTATAACTAAAATTCAATTAAAGGTAGGCATTTAGAATGTCCATGTGTAAAATACTGGTTACTGTGTGTTGTGTGCTCCCAGAACTTGATTGGGCGAGACACTGGCGTGGCTTCCACTGGGCACTCCGCTCTCCCATTTGTCCAGCCCACTTCATTCGCCTAAGATCTAGGCTTGTGGCACAGACAGGACTGATGGGTTAAAGGAAGAATAGTTTTGCAGATACCTGTGGAACTTTAAATAGCAGATAAGTTCAATGAAAAGTTTGGAAAGCATTGTTTTTAGCAGCTGTATGTTATCTTCCAGTCACATACTAAGTTTTTATGTATATCGTGTGTGGTGTGTACCGTGTCTGGTGTGTATTGTGGACATACAGAGTAGCTTCCGTCACTTTACCAGAAGGTCCCATTCTGGTTGGGATGTGTCACCTGTGGGGTTGACGTATTTACAGTGGAAAGTGTGGGAACTAGAACTCACGGTGGTTGATGAGCCTTACCTATATTTGTCTTCTGTCAAGTATTAGGCTGTACATGATCAAGTAATTTCAGATGTTTGTTTTTTGCAGGTCATTTTTAGATGAGTTAAAGGCATGTGTTACTTCTGATGATATTGAAGGAATTGTGTGTCTCACAGCTGTTATGCATATTATTTTGGTGATTAACAAAGGTTGGTTAAAATTCTCTTACATTGTCCGGGCTATTTCTGGCTCTGTCTTAGAACTGTTCTGAAGCATCTAGGAACTCAGCTCCCGTGTGTGATGGTCCCCTGCTCTGACACTTGTCTGCCTGGCTCCACTCGGCTGAGCCTGCACCCGCCGGTAACCTGCTGGCTTGAGCTGCTTAATGCAGTTCCTGTCCCCATCACCTTTCCCCACTGGACCCATTATGCGTCCCTCCTGTGCCTCAGAATTGAATTTTTATGGATTTGTCATTTGTTATGTATGTTTAAAAATCTGAATATGTTTTTGCTAGTGGTGTGTTTTGGGATTGATGCTGAAAGTACCTGCTGATTTGCGCAAGCCTTCGCCTTGCCCATGGGACCTTCCCAGTCAGAGGAAATAGTGCTGGGAAAATACCTGGAAATAGCTATAAAATGCTCCCCTCAGCGTGCAATGCAGCAGCGCCCTGCAGATGGAGTGCTGTTAACCTAAGTCTTTGTTCAGTTTTAATAATGTTGAGATTATTTTCTAAGATAATGTGTTATACCTAGAGGGTGCTCCCACTGAAACAAGCTCTCCCATAAGCCTGAGTGCATTTATGTCTGCAGTCTTAGGATAATACTTTGTGACTGGTTTGCCCCAGGCCACACATCAGAAAAGCCTCCCATAAGGGAGTGTCCCAAGTTGAGATCTGCAGGGTGGAGGACTGTCTCCTCCTTGTGGAGGGGGTGAGAATGGAGGTTGGGTTGCTGATGACCACCAAGTACTTAATAGGTACTTAAATATTTGCTAAGTGGGTGGACTTTGAAATGGAGTAGGTGTCATCCTGGTGGAGGCACAGGTGAGCATGCACTCTGATGGGCAGGCTCCCGGGTGGAGTTCACCGGAGCTCTCTCTGCCTCAAGCTTCGAGGAGCTTCATCAGCATCTGATCCTCACTCTCTTCCCTGTGGGGGGTCAGTCCTGTCCACAGGCAATAAGTGGGTTAGCTCCACAGAAGGAGTAGGGGGCTCAGTCATGTTGAAGTTGTGCCTGCATTGATGTAGAGGTGATTGTCTTGTGTGGTCATGTTAAAGTCTTTTTTCTGTCTGTAATATACTCATAGGTAAACATAAAAGTTCAAAAGTGAAGGATGTTGCAGCCACTGTTCACAGAAAACTGAAGACATTCATGGAGATCACTTTGGAAGAGGACAGCCTGCAGAGGTAAGGCCGCGCCCCTGCCGCAGCCGTGCTGGACAGTGCTGGCTCTCCCTTAGGTGTATTTCACACCACGTGCTTGCTCCTACCTGCAGCCAGGTAGTTAGAAAACAGGATTGTAAGGATAGAAACATTTTATTGGCAAAACCCCTGGATCATATGTTTAATTTACTTCTATCTCTGTCTTCAAAACAAAAAACGTTTGTTTGCAAAATATGATCCAGGAAAGTAAGGGCATACAAACTTATTTTACAGATTATTTTTGATGGTTTGCTCTGTTTTTGAAACTATGAGCATTCCTAAGATAATTTCCCCTTCCGCAAGCATTTACACTAGGGATGGGAATGTTCCTCCAGAGACTGAAGGGATTCGTGTGATTTCCTCCCTTCGGGTGGCCGGTGGCCTGCTGCCTGGGACATGTTCACTGGGCACCTCCGGCCACACGTCTGTACTGTTTGTGACGGACTGTGCAGTGTCAGATGCTCTTACGATGGATTTGACCCTCAGGTCAGCCACAGAAACAGTGTTTTTCCTGCTGTTTTGTGAACTCGTTTACAGAGCTCTGAACCAGGTAGTCCGATTTCTAGATGCCGGGGAACTAGCCCCTTTCTCCTTGGAGAAGGGCTTTCAAAATCCTGAATTGCTAACTAATAGCTAACGAGTGAAGACAGCTTTGTTTCTTCCTCCCCAGTCTGCACACCTTGCCTTTCCTTTTCTTGCCTTATTGCATTAGCTATGACTTTCAGCGCAGTGTTGGAAAGGGTGGCAAGAGGGATGTCCTTGCCTTGTTCCTGATCTTAGTAGGAGACTTCCAATCTCTCCCCAGTAAGCCGATGAGAAAGCTGTAGGTTTTTCGTACGTGTTCTTTATCAAGTCGATGGTAGAGAACATGCTCTGCTCCAAGTTCATGAGTTTTTATTATGAATGATGGGTACTAGATTTTTATCAGTAGTTTTTCTGCATCTATTGATATGATCATTTGATTTTTCTTCTTTAGCCTGTTGATGTGATAGATGACATTAATTGATTTTCAGATATTGAGGAATGCTTCTGTCATTACCAACAGTGTGGATAATTAAAAACTATACATAAATAGACTGCTCTATAATAAAAACACAGCTTATCTCATATTTTCTCAGAAAACTGATTGCCTGCCTCACTGTGGCTGTGGCTGTGGCTTTGGCTGTGGCTGTGGTGGTGCTCTCCAGCATGTGAGCACAGCCCCATGGGCAGTGGGACCTCCCCTGTGGCTGTGTCTGTGGCTGTGGCGGTGCTCTCCAGCATGTGAGCACAGCCCTGTGGGCAGGAGGGTTACAAGGGGGTGGGTTGTGAACACTCAGCTTCTGCCTGTGCTTAAAGACCCTTAGACTCAGGTGGGTGGACACGTCACCAAGTTAAAATGTCTTGTCACACAAGAAGAAGAAGCCTGGCCCAAGGTTTAATTTGTCTGAGGTTTGCCATTGTCCTTCCAGCTCTAAAACTCCAGGTTTCATTCATTTTGTCCTATAATAATATTTATTTTTTTGGTCTACATAGTGTATCAACCCTTTCCCGCATAATAGGAGCGTGAATAAATATAAAATATAGCTGAATGTTTTTAGTGCAAGGCTCTTAGGGTAGTCAGAAGACAGACAGCTTGGGTTTGAGCCCAAATTCTGCCCTTATCTGTGGTTTGGTCTTGGGCAAGTTGACCCCGGGTGCCTTGCTTATAAAAGGAGCATATGTGATGCCCCAAGGCCCTTGTGTGCTGGCTCGGTGCTTGGTCCAGAGCTGAAGATCCAGAGGTCATGTCTTTGCTGGTCTAGACTTAGGTCAACTTGAGTGGCTGATGACCCTAGAGTATGCACTTTTGCCAAGGCAACCTTTTGTTTTCTCTTAAGTATTTTAAGTTCATGCTCACTTAAGTAGACAGTATTTTGAGTAACTGGGGTGTTGGTGACTTGGTGTGTCCTGTGTCCATCAGCTCCTGAATGTGATAGAGGGTGCTTCTCTCTCTCTGGCCACCAGGAGCTCAGGTCTGGCTGACACTGGCCGTCATGACTGTCCTGGTCTCTCTAGCCCCTAAAGAGCTGACCGGGGGCGCTCTGTCTTTTCCATCACTGAGACTGGGGGACCTGGAGCGCTGTGGGAGCATTGGGAATGTTGGGTGCTCACTGCTGTGGCAGCAGCTTTCACAGACCTGTGCCTCTTACTGTCCACCCCCTCTGCTTCCACCTGAGTGTCCACAGGGCATAGACAAGAACAACCACACATAAGGTGGCCCAGCAGTTAGAGAGAAACCTTCAGAACAACAGCTGTAATAAAGGAGCAACGGGAACAGCAGATTCATTTTTTAAATGAATCTTTAAAAAAGAGATCATTTGTAGCTCCAAAGCATGATCTAGAACTAAACCCCTTGAATAAAAATGTCACCAACACACAGGAGCGATGTCACTGTTGAGAATCAGATTCCAGATGGTCTGAGGGATCACATCAGAGGAATATCTCAGAACAGATACCGATAAAGAGAAGTTTTGGGGACAAAGACAGACCAGGAAAATAGACCCAAGACAGGCAGTAATGTAACAAACAACGGGAGAAAATTTCCCACAGCTGAAGAAATGTGTAATTTTAAAGATTTTGTTGTTTCTTTCACTAAATTCTGGATGGGATTGATGGGAAAGTCACACCTAAGTAAGTCAGTAAAATTCCTGAATTCCAGGGATAGAAAGAAAATTTTAAAATGTTTCTAGATTTATACTGGCCCCTACACTGGCTGCTGGTCCCATGTGCAAACTGAGCCCATGAAATGTGGGTCTGAGCCAAGCTGTGGCCAAGGTGTAGAATGCGCACCAGATTCTGGAGACGGCATGAAAGAGATTCTCAAGTTTGTCAGCGGTGGTTTTATGTTAATTACAGGTTGGCTGTATTGGGCTAATAAAAATATTAAGACAAATTTCACCTGATTCTTTTGATCTCTTTTGCTGCAGCAACTAGAAAGTGCTGTTACACAAGTGCTTGTACTGATAGTAGACAGAGCTGTGTGGGCCTGTGGTGGGTGGGTCATCTGCACTGGGAGCAGGACATAGGGGCGCCGGCTGAGGAGATGCCATTTGGGGTAAAGATTGGTATTTGTGTCTAGGCAGGAATTGAGAGCTTAGCTGGCCCATGTACCCTCTGTGGGGAGTGCTGAGCAAATATGTGTCTTTAAGTCTTGGGAGGGAGATGCACTGGCAGATGCGAGCTGCCCAGTGAGGCTCTTGATGTGGAGCAGACCTCTCCAGGGAGTTAGGATAAGGTCCTAGGAAGGGAAACTCAGCAGGCCCAGCCCACACCTGGCTCTGTGGGGCAGGCAGGGGAGGGGTGTGTCATGGGGCGGGGGGCAGGTATGCAGGGGAGGGGCAGGAAAGTGAGGCATGTCTGAAGGCCTCAGGTGATGGAGCCAATGGGTGTCATGGTAATAGCATGTCCTCCTGTCTGTAGAAGGGGGAAAAGTGGGTGCTGGAGAGGACGTGTGCACATCGTAGTTGAGTCAGCTGTGTGCCGAGTTGTGGTTCAGAGCCTCATACATGAGAGCACCTGTCAAAGCATGGCCAGTGAGCATGCCTGTTGAATAGTAGTATTTTATTTGTGCAGAGGGTTCCTTGGGGACCCCTGAGCTGCTGGCCATGGGGACAGTGATGACTGCTGCATTTACTGACAGTGTTTCCACATGCTGTGTCCACTAAGGCGATACGGCGGCTTCCTTCTCAGGAGGAACAGTCAGGGAGACAGTGACTGATTGTTTCAACTTTCTTTTTATGTGTATTCGGTCACAAGCCATTTTTAGATTTGCTTTGTGAAAATGTACATTTGGATAATTTGGCCACTTCTGTAGCTAATTTTTTCTTTCCTTGTGTTTCAGATTTCTCTATGAATCATCATCGAGAACTTTGGGAGCATTTTTGAATTTATAACTGAGCCAACATCTTTGATTATGGGAAAACAGAGAAAAGGGACTTATGGAAAATGAAATGAATGTGTATTTTCCTAGTGTTTTTAATGTGAATACTCCACATAATAGAGAAGGTGGATTTATTTGGGGAAGGTCTGAATTGGAAGCCCAAAGGTTCTTAAATGTTTGCCCAGTGCCTGCAAAATAATGTATTTAATGTAAAGGACTCCGGAAACCCAGGGTGCAAAGAAAAAGAAAGACACCTTTCTAGCAGACCTGGTTGTTTTAAAAATGATATATATATATATATATGTATATATATAATATTGATTGCAAACTGTAATAAAGCAATGAAAACATCTATCTGTATACTTCAAAACTACTAGTCCAAGTTCTTCCCTTAGGGATGGGTTGAATTCTGGGGGATCTCGTCTTCCCCCAGGAGAAGATGCTGCAGCAGAGGCCATGGCTGAGCCAGGGGAGGCCACACGCACAGTCCTAGGAGCCACTCAGTCTGAGGCTGAACCGCCATTACTTTTCTTCCCAAGAGCTGTCACGTGCCATGGACGACTTGCCCCTGGCTTCCTGGCTGCATCGTTCTCGACCCCATTGCGCCTGTCCCGGTTACCAGGAATCTCCACGTTCATTCCAGATCCTTGGCCTCGGGTCCTAAGCCATGGAGAGTCAGCAGCCTGGGGCCTGGGAGGCCACCGAGTGACAGGTGGGAAGTGAGTTCCTCAGTCACATGCTCATTCTGTACTCAGCCTCCCGTCAAAAGAGTAAAACACTCAGTGTCGGGGCCTCTGTTTCCCTACGAAGCACAGAAGTGGATGGCTCACTGCAGGTAGGGCGTTAGAGCCGGGCTTGACACAGGGACCCCTGAGAAATGAGGTGGGCTTGTTGTCAGTAGTTGTGAACACATGGCTGCCATAGTCTCTGTTGGTGGATGTAGTCTTGTCTTTGCCCTGGCCCGAGGGTGGGGAATACCTGGCCTTTGGGCCATATACGGCCCGAGAAATCATTTGGTCCGGCCCTGCCAGGGCAACCACAGGTAGGACTCGAAATTCAATAAATCTAGGAGCTTTTTTTCATAGCTAACTTTTAAGTTGATAATTTTGTATGACTTGTGAATGATGTTATAAATATCCAAATGGCCCTTGGCAGAAAAAAGGTTCCCCACCCCTGCCCTAGCCCTTGTGTGAGTCAGTTTGTGAATATCCAAGCTCCCTGAGTGAGGCTCCTGGGGGGTCTCCCCAGATTCCTAGACTGTGAGATCAGAAGTAGTTTCTTGGGTTAGTTGTAGCCCTCGCCTCCAAAACTCTGAGTGTTTTCTTTGTGGGAAGAGGCTAGTCTTAAATGTACACAGGCTTTTAAGGGTAGTAAGGTGTTCTCTTTTGTGTTAATCTTGAAGGGCAAAATAATCCAATTTGTGAAAAAACATAACTCCATTTTTATTGGGCCAAAATAATTCATAAAATCCTGTAGCTCTCTCCTGACTGAGCCACACTTTCTGAAAATGAAGGACATTTCTGAAAAAGGCTGTTTCTGCAGATGTGCGTTAGCCCTGCTACCAGTATATGAGGCTCTCTGGCCCTTCTGTCTGCAGCCTCCCGTGTGTGGGGCCTCTTGTCCAGGAAGGGAACATCTCCTGACCTACATTTCTCCACTCCCGGCACCAGCGCCTGACAGGGAGCCCCTGTCCCTTGGGCACGTCCCTTCAGCCCGTGACACGGCACGCAGCTGCTCCCGTGGGGGACAGTGTGTGTGGGCTCAGTGTGATGAGTTTGAGAAGCTTGTGCAGACGGTTTCACTTCACACTTGAACGTGGAGGACCTCACCCACAGGAGGCCTGGGTTCCTGGAATCTCCTGCTGCCCATATGAGCGAGCGGCAGGAAGGTGCCTGAGGAGGGTGGACATTGTCAGGCTCCGGTCCTTACACGTAGATCGGCTCTCCTACCACGACGTATCCAATTTTGGTGAGGTGCGCGCGTCTCTGCTGAGCTCCACCGTCACCCCCACAGCCTGCCGACCCTGTGTCCTTGGCTGTCCAGCCTCGGTGACTAGTTTCCCCGCGCCTTGTAGACGGGCCTCTGGAGGGCCAGAGGTTGCAGGGTTGCTGATTGTGTACAGGGCACAGCTGTCCACACAGCAGCTTGTAGGATTTCCTTCCTGTTGGACTCACCTGTGAGTAGTAACTGGTCTTGCTTTTCTTTTTCTTTTTTTAATTTATCTTTATTGTTGAAAGTTTTACAGATGTCCCGTTTTCCCCCCCATTGACCCCCTCCGCCTTCCTCCCACCCCTCCCCAGGCCTGCCCCCAGTCTTGTCTGTGTCCATGGGTTATGCCTATCTGCATATATGGTCTTTGCTTTGCTTGTGAAGAAACTTTCGGAGATAATAGTTCACAGCCAACATGCATTCTCTATCTTGCTGGAAGACCACTGTTGATGTTTCTGGGTAGATCATTTTATAGAATAAAAGTAAATTTCCAAGATAAACGTGTGTGGGATTCATGCTTGCCAAGGAGCCCCAGAGATGTTTGTCATAATACTCGGAAGGTGAATATTACCTTACATGGCAAAACAGGCTTTGCTGATGTCAAGTTTAGGACCTTGAGCTGGGGTTTCCCTGTATTATGTGGGTGGGTCCTAATGCCACCATGTGACCTCATGAGGGGAGCCAAAGTGGAGGCCGGCACCATGGGGTGGCAAGTCCCCTGA
The DNA here is from genome assembly GCF_054644295.1 of Miniopterus natalensis. Lineage (NCBI taxonomy): Eukaryota > Metazoa > Chordata > Mammalia > Chiroptera > Miniopteridae > Miniopterus > Miniopterus natalensis. The sequence continues at coordinate 495,995 of NC_142090.1, forward strand.
GCCTTCTGGGAGCGTGGCCCTACCCCGCCCCCAACACGCCCCCTCGCCTTGATTGTGGCCCAGTGACACCGAGGGCTTCTGGCCTCCAGAGCCCTGGCAGGATACGCTCTAGCCCATTCTCTCCTGCCCCGCCCCATGTACCCTCCTGTTCACCACCACACGGACGAGTGCGAGTCTCCTGCCACCAGCGCACGAGTGCGGCAGGGAGGCCTTCCTGGAGGCGCTGCCACCCCTCGCTCTGCGTGCACTCCCGCAGCGCGGATGTCACCACAGCACAGCTGCGCTCAATGGGGGTGACAGCCAGGGCCACGGAAACGCTGAAGTATTTAAGCGACGCCCTGACATCGCCGTCGCTCGCTGCCCTGACGTCAGCATGCACCTCCTGGCGAGGGTGTTCCCTGCTGGGGTCGCCCAAATGTTCATTCCTGAGGGTCCAGAGCAAGCCACGACCACTCGCGAAGGAAACAGCCACGTGCTGGGCGGTGCCTGCTCACGCTTCGAGCTGGCACTGTGACTCGGGTGGGGAGGGCTACGGGCGGGGATTTGGTGCCCGCGGGTGAGGCGGGGGTGGGGGCTCAGGAGCAGCGGGGGAGGCTGGGCGCCCGCAGGTGGAAGAAGGCCGAGGCCGGGGCGAGGGCGCTGGGGCGGGATCGTGGGCCCGCAGGGGGTCGCGGCGGGGTGCCAGGGGACCGAGAGAGGGGCGGGGATCCAGAGCGGCCTCCCCCACGCCCTCCTCCCCGCGGGGCCTCTCGGGGGCGGGGCCTGCAGGGGGACGCGGGGCGGGGCCTGGAGCGGCAGGGGCGGGCCCTGGGCGGGGCGGGGCCTGGAGCGGCAGGGGCGTGTCGGGCGGGGCCTGCGGGCGGGCGCGGGGCGGGGCCTGGATGGGCAGGGGCGTGTCGGGGGCGGGGCCGGCAGCGCTGTCCGGTGCTGAAGCCGCGGCGGCGCGGAGCGCGGGGAGGAGAGGCCGCCATGGACTGAGCGCCGCCAACATGGGGCCGCCGCTCGCGCCGCTGCTGCTGCTGCTGCTGCTTCTGCTGCCGCTGCGCCCGCCCGCCGCGCCTGTGCCCCTCGCCCGGCCGCTCCCGGGGCTCCTCGGTGAGTGGGGGGTGCGGTATGCCGGGGGCGTCTGAGGGAAAGGGGGTCGGGGGAGGGGTGTCCGTGAATGAGGGGCTTGGGGGAGGGGCATCTGAGGAAATAGGGGTGGGGGAGGGGGTCTGAGGAAATGGTGGGGGAGGGGCCTGAGGAAATGGGAGGCGTGGGGAGGGGCGCCTGAGGAAATGGGTTTTGGGGGTGCGCCCGAGGATATGGGTTTTGGGGGTGCGCCCGCTGAGTGCGGGGTCGGGGCCGTGCAGGGGTGAGGCGGTCGCGGGCCCCAGCGCGTCTTCGCCCCCGCCTCAGTTTCCCCGCAGCGGCTCTGGGTCCGGGTTGCCGGGTGCTCTGCCCTTGTTGGCTGGCGTGGGTGCGCCCCGCGTGTTCCTGCCGCGCGCGGAGGGGCGCGGGGCGTGGGTTCCGCCGCCCGGCCGGAGGCCCGGCTCCCACCTGCGTCGTCGCCGCCGGCGCAGAGCCCGCCTCCCTCCCGCCGCGCTCCCTCCCGGGTGGCCGCGGGGCGGTGTTTGGGGCTCCCGCGGGTTAGGGGCGCAGCTCCCGCGGCGCGGCACCGGCGCCGGCTCGGCCGCCCGCCCCCTGCTGGCCCCAGTCCCGGCTGGAACGCGGGTCTGAGCGCGGCCGGCCCGCGCCTCGGCCCGCGCGGGCGTCTCCCGCTTCTCCGTCCTCCGCGCCCGCGCCCTGGCCTGGTGGCCGTGGCGCACCCCGGGGGAGAGCTGGGGGCGCGAAGGGGGCCCCGCCCCGCGTGCAGGCCGGGGGGCCCCGCGCGCCGGGTGCCCGCTGCCCGCTGCCCGGCGCCGTCAGGCCCTGAGGCGGCCCCCTCCCCCCGCGCGCCCGCCTCGCCCGGGGCGGCGGGGCCCGGGCTGCTTCCCGGCGCTGCCGCCCCAGGGCCTGGCCCGCGGGCCAGGACGCCCAGCCGCGCCGGCCCTCGGCCACCGTCCCCGCTTCCTCCGGCTCGTGTCACCTCACGGGAGAGCTGTCTGTCCAGCTGGCCGGACGCCACCCTCCACGTACACGGGTCGGAGACGCCAGCCGGGAGCTCTGGGGAGGGCACCATATGCCAGAGCAGGGTGGAAGGTGGTCGCCCCATTTCGCAGCCCAGCCCGGGGTGGCCTTGACCCCCTGGAAGCCCCTGCGCCCTGTGCACCCCGACCTCGTCCCCGGCACCCTCCTCACCCTGGATGCTGCTGCCGTGTCCTCAGAATCCACCTACAGTCCCCAGAAAGTGCAGGGGAAGCGTGGTCGCCTGAAAGACATGGCCTGCCGTTTCTCTCTGTCTGCCACCTGGGTCTTGTTTGATCCCAGTCCTACCAACTTCATTATTCAAATAATGATGCAAACGAAGGCTGCCCCTTAGATCGGCCCCGTCAGCCCCTTGTAACCTGTTTACTAGCTGTCAGCACTCAGCCTGGGTGGAGGCCTGCTGAACACCCTGGTCCACAGAGGCCCAAGCAGCCCAGTGGCAGTGGGTGCCCCACCTCCCCTTCCTCAAGGCCCCCTTTCCCCTTTAACCCTTTAGCTTCCTGCCCTCGCACCACCCATGCACCCTTGTCTATCTGGTGCACAAGCCTTCCTTGTGGCACCTGGTGTACCATTATCTGTGACAGTCGTTGGGGCTGAACAGGGCAGGAACAAGGCAGGCACCCTTTTCAGTGATACGATTCAACTCTGCTTGTAGCCAAAATACCATTGCCATGTCCGCAGCCTTGTCCAGGACCGTGTAGCGATTTTCTTCTCATTTGCTCCCGTCTCTGGGTTCTCCTTTGCCCCCTCCTGCTGCCTTTCTCTGCAATTTCAGGACATCCTTTTGTTTGGTACTCAGTACTTTTTTCATAAATCTGACTTGAGTGTCAGCCCTTTGTCTTTAAGCCGGTCTTCGGTGACAGGGAGGCGCGTTTGTGAGCCGGCTCAGGCAGCCTCACGATTAAATTAAGGGCAGCCACATAAAAGACCCTCCTCCTTTTGCTAAGGAGATGCTACGATTTTCCTTCGCCAAAGGTCGCAGCCACCCTTTCCTGCATATTTTGCTTGGAGAACCCAAAGTCACACCTCACCAATGCACCTGTCTTTGAAGACGGCCGAGGGTTTGTTTCCCTCCTTTGTTTCTTCCTCCCGATTTGCCCACATATTTTTCATTCACAGCAAGCCCACGCGGAGCTGAGCGAGGAGGAGCAGGAGCAGGCTTCCTTTGTGAACTAGGTGGCGTGATGGTTTATTTTTAAATCAAAGCACCCTTCCTCCTGCCACAGAAGCACAAGCCCATCCTTGCTTCTTGGGGCCCAGAGCCCTTGATTCTTCTGGTTGGTCGTGAGGAATGAGAACCCTGCCCCTCCCCCAGAGCGAGAGCCCCGCTGCCTTCCCGGAGCCCAAGCCTTTCTCTGCCTGTTGTCTCCTCCTCCTGCTGGGCTCCTTCACCCTCAGGTGCTGATGTTCCTGTGCAGAAGGATTGGGGTGCGTGGAAAACCCTGGGCTTTTGGGAAAGGGAGGCGCCAGACAGTGGGCTCACCCACAAAACCAGCTGCATTGGGTGGGACTGTCGTGACGGTGTCCTGTGTCCAGAGATGGCAGTTAAATGTGTCAGACGTGTGAGGACTGTGTGGGTTGACTAAGACAGGTTTTCAGATGGTTTCCTCTCTGTGCTAAGCTCAGCTGAGGCTCAGCATCTCGCAGCTCTTCTTTAAAAGCCCATCTGTTTTACTCCTGGTCGCCAAGCTCACCCTCAGTGGTGCCCACCAGCAGGTGCGGGGGGAGGGGTGCTCTCCACTTCCCTGGTGGCCCAGTTGGGCCTCATTGCACTGGCACGTGCTCCAGGAATTCCTCCACACTGTGAAATGTGAGGACCTGTTGGTCCCGGTGAAGATGGGCAGGAGCAGCAGGTGAGCCTCGGGTTTGGGCTGAGACTCTGTGGTGAATTCTGTGTCAACCGTTGATTGTTTTTTGTGATAATTTCTGCATTCTGAGTTTCTTTTGTCGTGAATGCCGCTATTCACCCGGTTTTCTTTGGCATTTTGAAAGCTGGGGATATGGGGTGAGGTACGCAGGAGAGATGGGGTCAGCTGAGCTGTCCTTACCCACGGTCTTACTAAGAACAGTTTCCACTAACATACTAACATACCTTAGAATTCTAAACTCCCTTATGAAAAGGTGTTTGTAACTAAATGTGGCCCAAACTAAAAATAGCCACCTGGGCTTGGGTGGCAGGTACTCAAGGTATGCCTGCATGTGTGCAGTTTTTGCTAGTTTAAGGATTGTTTATGTGGGGAAAGGTGGAAAAAAGCTAAAGACATAGGCAGAAAGGATTTTCATTCAGATGTATCCTGGTAGCTGCTGGCCCAGGGAGGCTCGGCCAACTAAGAACCTGTTACCTCTCCTGACAAGATGTTCCATTTCCAGAGAAAGCAAACAGCCGAATTCAGGGCAGATACCCTCTGTGCTGCATAAAAGCACCTGGCAGCTGTTCTCACACTAGTCTAAATTGACCTTTATAAATGTAGACCCAGCTGGACTTATTTTTTTAATCTTGGTTGATAGGAGGCCAGAAAACCAGAGAAGCAGAAAATAGCCAATGCACTTGGCTGCTACCTGGAAACAGTTTGTTGAAGGCAGAAGGAAATTTCTTCCTTTAATTTGTGCTATCTCTGGCAGCTCGGCCACAGCCACTGTTTAAATACCCAGGGCAGGAAATGAGAGGGGGCGTGGTTCTTCTGGAAACACTTATGTTCACATAGAAAGTAGGCTCTTTGTTTGTTGTTCTGTTTCTGTGTGAATAAGAGGCGGCTCCAACACCGGCCTAAGGAAGTGGACTTGGGACTGAGGTGCAGATGCGTGAAACACAAGGTCCATCTTCTCTCAAACGTGTGCCTGATGTGAACAGATAAGGAAGCTGGTCAGGGTTTTGTGATGGCCACTTGGTGTTAGCTCTCCTGTATGGAGGTGGATAAGAGGGTGTTGGGCTTATTTTGTTTTTATCTGTTCCGTCCGATCGTATGGACTGTGATTCAGAAAATGCAGGGACACTGCGTGGAGGTTCAGGGGCACCGTGCGGGAGGGGACGAGCTAATAGCTATAAAACAGGTTGAGGAGCTTTCTTGTTTTCACTTAATTAGAATTATACAGCCCTGACTGGTGTGGCTCAGTGGTAAGAGCATTGGCACTGAAGGGTTATGGGTTCAATTTCCAGTCAAGGGCACATACCTGGGTTGCAGGTTTGATCCCCGGCCCCAGTTGAGGCAACCAATCAATGTGTCTCTCTCTCACCAATGTTTTTCTCTCTCTCTCCACCTCCCCCCTCCCTTCCACTCTCTCTAAAAATCAGTGGAAAAATATCCTCCTGTGAGGATTGACAAAAAAAATTTGTCATGCAGTGAACGATTTTTTGTTGTTGTTTTGGTGTACTGATCTATGTATGGATTCTGGTGACGTGTGCTGGAAGTCCTGTCACCCAGTGCACATGCTCTCCCCCTGCAGTGAGTGTCAGCTTGCCCCGTTCCCTGCGCCTTGGCAACCCCTGGAGCTTTCTCCCTGTGGTTCCATGTCCCCCCCAGAATAATGTCGACAGGGCAGTGTTTCTGTCTCAGTTTCACAGATGGAATGAGTGAGGCTCGGAGTGGCTAAGAAGCACATGGCAGGACACCGGGGTTGGGATTGGGCCTCAGGTCTTCTCCAGCCTAGAGTCTTCCTTTCTTTTCCGGTGGGTGATTCCAGGAAGGGGAAGGGTTAACTCTGTAGGATGCCAGTCCCAGCAGAAAGATTCTGCACAAGAATAGGGCCGTCTGACTCTTGCTGTTACAGGGACCGGTGATTTTCATATGTCAAACTGCCTTCTCTAAGGAGCTTCTGAAGCTCTAGGATCCTTGGACCTGTTACGAGAAAATTTGAAAATGCTCTTTGACCATAGGCAGGGGTGGGGCTGTTATTTTTCCGAGTTGGGTTTTGTTCTGGGTGTTAGATGCAAGTATTTGGTTTCCCTCTGAGGGAATTTTGATGTTTGGAACAGGATGACTTGTGAGGCACCTTGAGACTTCCGGTGATGGTAGGAAAGCAAGTGTCACTGTAGAAGCCTGTGCTTGACGTGTCCACAGACGGCTCAGAATGCGGCAGAGCTTCCACCAGATTCTCCACCTGCACCTCCATTCTCTGCGGGTCTCTTTCTGTTTTGCTTTGTTCATTCACTTGTTCTGTTTTAGATTCTACATATAAGTGAGGTCACATGGTGTTTGTCTTTCTCTGGCTGCCTTCTTCACTGAACATAATACCCTAGGTCCATCCTTGTTTTTTGTTTTTTAAAAAACATATATTTTTATTGATTTCAGAGAGAGGAAGGGAAATGGAGAGAGAGAGAGAGAAACATTGATCAGCTGCCTCCTGCACACCCCTGCTGGGGATCAAGCCCGAAACCCTGGCATGTATCCTGACTGGGAATCGAACTGGGATCTCCTGGATGGTAGGTAGATGCTCAACCGCCGAGCCATGCCGGCTGGGCTCTAGGTCCATCCATGTTGCAAATGGTAAGATTTCATTCTTTTTTATGGCTGAATAATACTCCGTGTACATATGCACGCATTTCTTTACTCGTCTGTGGATGGGCACCTGGATTGCTTCCACATCTTGGCTACAATGAACAAAGCTGTGTATATATCTTTTTAAATTAGCATTCTTGTGTGGTGTGTTTTTTTTTGAGGTAAATACCCAGGAGTGGAATCACTGGGTGTATGGCAGCTCTATTTTTAATTTTATGAGGAATCCCCATACTGCTTTCCACAATATGGCAGCAATAATTTCTAATCCGAACAACAGTACACGAGGGTTCCCTTTTCCCCACATCCTCACCAACACTTGTTGTTTGTTGATTTATTGATGGTGGCCATTCTGACAGGTGTGAGGTGATACCTCATTGTGGTTTTGATTTGTATTTCCCTGATAATTAATGATGTTGAGCATCTTTTCATATGTCTGTTGGCTGTCTGAATGTCTTCTGCCCACTTTATTATTTATTTATTTATTTTTGTATACTTTTTCTTGTTGATATTATCACAGATGTCCCACATTTCCCACCTTTGCTCACCTCCATCCAGCCTCCACACCCCCTCCTGGCCTTTACCAAACCGTTGCCCGAGTCCATGGGCTATGTGGATATGTCCTCTGCCCATTTTTAAATTAGATTGTTTGTTTTTTAGGTGTTAGGTTGTATAAGTTACTTAAATATTTTGGATATTAATCTCTTATTGAATGTACCATTCTCAAATATCTTCTCCCATTGAATGGGTTGTCTTTTCCTTTTGTTGATGATTTCCTTCCCTGTGTAAAAACTTTTTAGTTTGAAGTAGCCCCACTTGTTTATTTTCATTAGATTTTTAAAAGGTATTAATACCAACACCAATCATTTCAGACTTGTTACAACAAAAAGCCCACTTCAAAGTAAGCAATGAAGGTCCGGCCAAAGTGGTTCATTGGTTGAATGTCACCCTGTACACTGAAAGTTTGATTCCCTGTCAAGACATGCACCTGCGTTGTGAGTTCGAACCTCAGTCGGGCGTGTACGGAAGGCAACAGATCGATGTCTCTCTCTCCCTCCGTCTTTCTAAGCATGTCCTTGGGTGAGGGTTAAAGAAAAAGTAAGGGACAGTGAGGCGTCACTTTCATAAGAAAATTCTAAGAGTAGTGGCAAGTAGGCCAGGGCAGCTCAATTTAGCCTCTTGCTGTTCTCTTACGAGGTATCCTGGAGGGGAGAAGGAGACTTCCCTCCTGTGACGTGGCCATTCTGTGTCACCGTGTGGTTCTGAAAGCCCATGCGGGCTTCCAATGCAGCGTCCTACATACAGTACAAAGATGTGTTTGGAAATGGCTTGTTTGATGAAAGAAATTTTGGGGAGAGAGGCTGACCTGGTTTCCAAAGGGAAAAGGACTTTATTTAACAGTGCCACTCAAGTCTGACCCCAACAGCAAAATACAGTCAACTTATAAATGGCCGGAGCTGCCAATAAAAGTGGCCCTGGGAGGCCACGGCTTGTTCCATTTGGGCTGTGGCTCTAATCCAGCTGAAAGTGGTAATTAACCTGTGGGATGGCTTGGAGGCAATGCAGTAGTAACACATATAATCTCTGAAGTGGCCCCGTATTCTAATGGCACCAGACGAGGCACACCAGGGAGAGGGCAGCTTCTTCGTGGGTGGTGAGCAATGGAACCGGATGAGGAAGCAGCGAGGGTGGCCCTCCACCGGCCTTCCCACCACAGGGCTTCTCTGCCCTGCAAAGGCTCATCTGCTTTTACCAAAATACACTCAGGATGCCTTCAGCCTCTTCCTCTGCTTTCGCCTGGAAATAGGCTGAGGTTGTGATCACCAGACTCACATTGGGTTTAAGTGTGGTAGAAGCAGACACAGGTGTGATTAAAGCCCTGTGGGAACACCAGGCTCAGCTCCCAGAGGGGCACCCACCCTCAGGACCTGGCCTTCCTGTGGCCTTGAACCTGCTTCTCCAGGGTGTTCTGGTCCTGGATTCTATGAAATAGTCAACACAGATGAAAAGAGGATTCCAACATAGGTGGAAACTGCAGGCGATTTCCAACAACGTGGAAGATGCCGTTTCGTTGCATCTTGTTGGCGGGTTGGGTGGCTGCCTGTTCTTCCAGCTCAGTCGTCTTACTGTCTGCACTTATGCTCATTAGAAGTCAAGAGAAATGAAGGGCTTCACCTGTGATCTCTCTGAATTTACACCAGAACCAGGGCCAAGTTCTTGGAGATTTTAGAGGATTACGTGAGATGGTGGGCGAGTCCTACTAATTATTCCCGAAAGGTCCAGGTTTCTGCATTTAATGTTGGAGGCTGACAGCCAGACAAGGTGGAATACTCTTACTATTGCAAATAATATTACCTTGGTGGCTCCAAGTCATGGCTGAATTGACTATTGAGATGTTTGCAAAAGAATTACCATTAGTTTTTGAATAGTAATATCATTTATGGGTTTTTTAATTGATTTTTTAGAGAGAGGAAGGGAGAATGAGAGAGAGAGAAAGAAACATTAATTGGCTGCCTCCCTCGCATGCTCCGGCTGGGGATCGTACCCGCCACCTTTTGGTTACAAAGGTATATAGGATGACACTCCAACCAACTGAGCCACACCAGCCAGGGCTGATTTATATTTTTTAATAAGCATATTTAACTAGGATGCAGGCTGATCATGTTGTAATAATGAGAATAATTAATGATGATAACACTGTCTGGAATTTATTTCATAGTCCCTTCTGAAGAACTAAAAGGCATTGAATAAAATAAATAGGGCATAGCCCTGGTCAGGTGGCTCAGTATGTTGGAGCATTATCTCACACCAAAAGTTTGCAGGTTTAATTCCGGGTCAGGGCACATACCCAGGTTCAATCCTCGGTCGGGGTGTATGTGGGAGGCAACCAATCGATGTTTCTCTCTCTCTTTCCCATCCTCTCTCTAAAAATCAATGAAAATATGTCCTCCGGTGGGGATTTAAATAAAGAAAAGAAATAAATAAATAGGGCTTAAATAACAGTCCTACCTACACATTTTTACGTGTTTGAGTGGAAAGTGTACTATAAAGAGATAGCACATACCCTTTTTCGGACACACTAATCACTTTCTTTTAGAATATGTAATATTTGATAAATGCAAAAGCCAGAGCTTTGTGTCAGAATCCAGTTGAACAAACTGATGTCAGAAGCAAAACCATGCAGAGACTTTCATTTCTTGCAAAACCTATTTTGGACTGAGATTCCTCTTCTGTCAGGAGCCTGGCAGGTCCCTGTGCAGGTTGGCCCAGTGCCCAGGCTGTACCCCGCCTGCTCGTGAGTGCACGAGTTTCCATGCACATGTCTCCCTTCCTGTGACCACACCAGGGCTCTTGCTTGCTTTTGCCTTGTTTGAGGCAAGAAGCAGGTGCTTTAAGGGGCACATCAGGTGAGGAGGGTGAAAACCCAGAGAACCCTCTGACAGGAGCCTTTCATCACTGCAGGTCTGAGCAGGAGGAAGCATTTTTTAAATGGAAAATCTGTTTTTCAGAATAAAGCGTAGATTCCTATCTTAGTCCCCTAAGGAGCAGGATCTACTTATTTTCTTGTTTCTATGGCAATTTCCCCTAGTTGTCTATCCCTAACATAAAATGAACTTGGGTTTTAATTATCCTCGCCCTGCAGGGAGTGGTTGCATACATGCAGGTCAACTAATGAGAAATGTGTACCCTACATTGCTAGTACCTGTGGAAGTCACATGATAAGCAAATGACTGTGAGAACAGACCAAGGCAATATCAAAACGACAGTTTGGGCCCTGGCTGGTGTGGTTCAGTGGTTAGAGCGAAGGGTCTTGGTTCGATTCCCAGTCAAGGGCACATACCTGGGTTGCAGTTTTGATCCCTGGCCCCAGCCAGGGCACGTGCAGGAGGCAACCAATTGATGTTTGCCTCTCACATTGATGTCTCTCTCTCTCCCCCTCTTTCTCTCCCCTCCCCTCTCTAAAAATCAATGGAAAAAATATCTCTGGGTTAGGATTAACAACAAAAAACAAAACAACAAAACAAACAACAACAAAAAGACAGTTTATGAATGAAAAAGTTGTTCCTAAAAAACACAGTAGCTTCAAAAAATACAGTAGGTGTGTAAGGAACAAAAGGAATATCAGTCTTAGTAACAAAATTAGATTCTGCTTGGTTATATCTGTGTTGTATCTTTGGGAAACAAGATGTAATTCTCAAAGAACATCTTGATTTAGTGCTGTTCTGGGAAGGTGAAAGTGTGCAACTGAGCCGAGGATTTGGATATTTGTGTAGATATGCCTGCTGTTATTCTAAAGGCTTTGAGGCAGTGATGTCGATGTGGCATCCACTTTAGGGCACTTGTAAACTACATTATTACATTAGTACATTAATTAAGAAGTCTGTTAGTAATGTGAACAGTTATATGTTCTGTCTAAGTTGATACTGCTGAAGAATATATAACATTTGGTTAATGGTTAAATGTTTTCCTTAGGAAATCTGAAAGAACAGCAGATATCCAGGGCAAATTTAAAGTCCAGCACTATGGAAAAATGAATGTTCGAGACTGTTACAACTGATTCTACGTAAAATAACATCTCACAAAGATTGTATATTGAATGGAGACTAATTCCAAAATCAAAGCCTTATTTTGAAAGATCTACCCAGGTGTGGTATATCGTTACCACGTCCCAAATGCTATGCCAGTTCTTCCAGGATATCAATAGCTGCTGGGAGAAATGGTCCAACAGAGACAGGACAGCCCCGTGGGGACAGGCACGGCTTTGAGAGGTCTCCTCATTTGGACAAGGCTGACAGGGTCCGTGGGCCCTTGGACACCAGACAGAAGCAAGAGCTGTCTCCTGGAGGAAGGCAGCATCATTGCAATGTCATGTGGCTTCACAGTTGTTCACATCGCTGACCAGGTTCAAACAAAATGACATTTTTAGGGAAATTCAGATGTTTATCCTTCGCTGGGCCCCTCTATTCTCACTGTGAACTAAGAGTTTGTTTTCCACTGAACTATACAATTAGTCGGGTAGAAAAACCTCTGGTCAGGACAATGGACTGAGCACCTACTGTGCACCAGGCCCTGTACCAGATATTGGACATGCAAACACAGACAAGACAGGGTCCTTGCGTTCCAGAACCTTCCCTGCTTTCCCAGAACCTTCCCTGTTGTTTAGAACCTTCCCTGCTTCTAGAACTTTTTCTGCCTTTTAGAACCTTTGATGCCTTCCAGAACCTTCCCTGCTTCCAGAACCTTCCCTGCTTCCAGAACCTTCCCTGCCTTCTAGAACCTTCCCTGCCTTCTGGAACCTTCCCTGCCTTCCGGAACCTTCCCTGCCTTCTGGAACCTTCCCTGCTTCTAGAACCTTCCCTGCCTCCAGAAGCTCACCAAGGCCTTTCTCTTTCCCATGCATTCCTAGTGCTTGTCCTATACTGGAATTTTATTGTTAATTCAATTTAATAACTCTGAAGAACTGTTTTCCACACCACACACACTGCCCTTGGTGTGGGAAGCCCTCCTATGTCCCCACAGGAGAAGACTGGTGAATTACTGCTGCATTTTTTAGTCCATGGGTATTTATTTTGTTGTGTTTCCTAATTCTTGCCAGGAAATGGAAGTGGTGCCTGTGAACTTGGCTTTTACCTTTGAGACCCTTAAGAAATAGATGCTTTTCATTAGATGTGCCGGCAAACATGGACCTTGTTAAAAAATAACATGCAAAAACAAATGAAAAGTCCCAAACCCTGCAACAGACAGAATAGAATGAAATGAAACGGAACTGGAGTGCTAGGTCCAGCTTGTGCTTGGGGGTCCCGGGGTGCTGGGCATTTGGGAGGCAGGGGCGTGTCTGGCCTTCCTCCCTCCTCCTCCATGATGTCTGTGACTCTGCTGTCCGGGCAGCTGCTCGATGAGAGAAGAAAGCTCTTGCGTAAATCTCTAAAACGGTAGAACAGCGTCACAGAATTGTCTCTTTAGCCACTAACTACAGTTGACCTCGACCTGCCGGTTTATAAAGTGCTCTGTAGGCCAGTGTGCAGTGGCTAAAAGGTGACCCATCATCTCTAGGAGCCCTGCCGCCAGGTGATGAGTTCAGGCCCTGGGAGGTCATTGTTACCTGTTTCTCTGCTCTGTGCGGCTCGTGTTTGGAATTGATGACCTTCAGCTTTTTCTGTGGGCTGTATCATAAATTACCAACTAGGAAAAACAAAGTGAAGTGTTGGTGGAAGGGAAATGAGGGTGAGAAGGAAGGGCTCCTGTCTGGATTTGGCACAGGGTGTTGTGGGCAGGTGTAGATGCTCAGCTGTCTCATCTGCACTGCACAGAGCAGTTTGTGACTCGGGGCAGGCTGAGCCTTCCGGCTCAGTGGACAGCACCTGATTCTGCGCTGGATTGGAGGACAGGAGTTGAGAGTTTCCTCTCCTTGGCAACTCCGTTTGACACAGGCTACCCCGTGTTCACTGCCACAGGCGATGTTACTATTTTTTGGTTATCCTCACTGGGGGATATTTTTTCCATTGATTTTTAGAAAGAGTGGAAGGGAGGGAGGGGGGAAGGCGAAAGAGAGAGAGAAACACTGGTGCGAGAAAGACATCAATTAGTTGCCTCCTGCACACACCTCAACACAACCCAGGTATGTGCCCTTAACCAGAGTCGGACCTGAGTCTGTGGACCGATGCTCTAACCACTGAGCCATACCGGCCAGGGCAATTAACATGTTTTTAATAAATGAAAGCCACTTCCTTTTATTCACATCATAGTGGCAGTAATGGATGTCCTGGCAGCACGCTGGTCATTTCTGCATCCAGGGTGACCACACCATTCCCACATCTGGGATGGGCATGCTTCTGGGTCCTAGGCTGTAGCCCTTCCAGAGCCTTCCCCTCCCCCAAGAGCTCCCGACATTTCCCTGCTCCTCGCTGTCTGACTGCTTCCAGAATGATGCCCGCCTCTCGCCTCCGTCCCTGGCCCGTTCTTCCTTCCGCCTGTGTTTCCAATCAGTTAATTAACATGGACGTTGGGTTGCCTGCTTTGGGGGTGGGCAGGAACTCGTGTGTGTGTCAGATAACGAGTGGGCCTGCAGGTCTGCAGAGAGCCACCCAGGCTCAGCCTCGACATTTCACATCACAGTAATGAAAAGCCTTCCTAAAATAAACGCTGCCTGCGTAATGTCTAATATATTCTGCGTGGAGGGTGGAAAATGCAGTCGCAGGCACAGCCCGGCTCAGCCTGTTTGTCACAGTGACAAGACAGCCTGTCGTGAGCTCGGGAATTTTCTGGCCTAGAAAAGATCTGAATAAACACCATAAATACCCAGGAAGCACAGAGCGAGATACATGCATTCATTCAGTGGGATGAGAGCCGGTTAGCTTCCTTTAAATTTTTGATCATTTCCATGGTGTTACTGTTTGCTAACAGACCCACAGTAAAAATTGGTGTCAGGGAACCTGTGACACCAGGAGCTACACTGAGAAGGCTGTGGGTCTGTTTCACTCTCTTCCCCCCCAGAAGAAGACAAAGAAAAATCCTTTTCTCCTTTGGAGACATTTAAAGGAGGGAACCCAGAAAGGGCCCAGTTTCACTAGTCCAGGACCCCTCACCTCAAAGGTCACAGGGAAGGTGGGCCGAGGGGTTTTGGGCCTGGAGAGGGGTCAGCCGTGTCACCATTGGCCTCTGTCTGATGTTCTTTTCTTCGAGCTATTAGACCTTCTGATGTCTGCGGACAAAAGTAATGTGGTTGATCTTCAGTCATCACAGGTGTTTACACCTCAGAAGAGGTTTCTCAGAGCAGGAGAGTGGCTCACAAAGGGACCTACTGTGCTTAGAGGCCAGCCCTGCTGTTGATGAGCAGGCTTCATCCTGACAGGGAAGTCACTGCCATCTCTGTGTCTGTTTCTGTGTCTGTCACAGGAAGTCACTGCCATCTTGGTGCCTCAGTCTCCTTGCCTGTCACGGGCGGTTGTGGTGAGGCTTGAGTCAGATTGCTTCTGTTTATCGTGTGCATTTGGGACATCATGGAGTGGCATCCTGACCCCTAAATGCACACAAGTCTGGTCCCGAGGTCACAGATCCCACATAAGAGGGGTCTGAGTTTGGGGTCCTGGGTGTACTATGTCCAAGGGAAGCTGCACTTCTGTGGACACAGCCTCTTAGTGCCAGACCAGGTGGACCCTGTGTGGGGTGGAGATGACTGAGTGGGGTGGGGTGGGACTCTGTCTTCCCCTAGAATTATCTTGGCTGCCTGCAAAGCTCTCCTTCCATGTAGCTGTCTTTAACAGTTGCCTATTTAGCTCCGTTCTGAGGATTGGTGTCACATAGCCACAATCTGCTATGAACTGCCTGAACCGTGCTCTGAAAGTTAACACAGCAAACGCAGTCGAATCCTGCCCTCAGACTTGTGCGTGGCATGGGCCCCTCCAGCCAGGAACTTCAGGGCTTGTGGAAGAGGAGCCTCGTACCTGTTTGCCCTCCCCTTGCCTCTCGCCCCACTACGTGGTTTCCATGCTGTGTCAGCGTCTCTGGGCCGCGCATTTTATAGAAAAGCAGCACCAGGGACGGGCTTCCTGTGGTTCCTCCTGAACGCAGATCCTACTAAGAAAGGGACCACGCAGGCCCCTGCTTGTCCCAGGGCCTGATTCTTACTGAGTCTGCTCTAGCAAGGCCTTCATCTTCATTTGTGTTCCTGGCTAATTTAGGCCACAGAGGCTTTCCTGGGGCTGAAGGCCCCTTTGAGAGCCACTCTCCTGCTCTGAGAAACCTCTCCTGAGGTTATAAACACCTGTAATGACTGAAGATCAACCACATTACTTTTGTTCACAGACATCAGGAGGTCTACTAGCTCCAAGAAGAGAACATCAGACAGAGGCCAACGGTGACACGGCCGACCCCCCTCTCCAGGCCCAAAACCCCTCAGCCCACCTTCCCTGTGACCTTCGAAGGTGAGGGTTCCCTACCTGGTGGACGGGCCAGTTTCCCTGGGCCTTAACTGACAGTCTCTTGCCTGCCCTGTAAACAAACATGTGCCAAGTGAATCAAAAGCAAAACGGGTCTAAATGGAGATTGAGGGTGCAGTGGTAGGTGAGGGGGTCAGACAGGTGCACTCCCAGGGGCACTCAGGTGGACTGCTGGCATTGGGGCTGGGGCAGGAGCCTGGTTCCCTGCTAATGCAACTCCCTGGGGCTGAGTGCCATCCATGGTCATGTTTGGTCTCCAGGCCTCAGAGTCCTGGGGTGACCAGCGAGGGCATTGGAGTAACCAGTGAGGGTATGGGGTGGCCCCACTCCCATGCCCTCTTGGTGAGAGTGGAGTGACCTCCTCCTCTCACAGGGCAATTGGCCAGATTCATCACAAAATGCACAGCTCTAAGACCTGAAATTCCACTTCTAGAAATTTGCTTACAACCTCCTTGCCCACATGTGCAAAGGTGTCTGCACATGAACCTTCACCGTGGTGACTTTTGTTAGACCACTAGGAGCAACTTACCTTTTTGTGATAGGAGACTGGTTAAATACATGACAGCAGTCACATCCTAGAATCTGGCAACTGTACAAAACGAGGCGGAACAACCTCCAGAGATTCAGTTAGTGGTATAGAGTCGGCTGCCGCCTGGCACTGCTCTGTGCCCTTTGTCATATTGTCTTGGTCAGTCCCCACAATGGCCCCATAGTGTTGGAACCACTATGATGTGTGGTTCCAAACTCACTCAGGCACTGTGGCTCCAGGACCTTAGTTCTTAACCACTGTAATAAATACACACGTGCAAGGAATGACCCTACTGGTGGGTTATAAAAATATATACATATAGCCCTGACTGGTGTGGCTCAGTGGTTGGAGTGTCAGCCTGCACACTGAAGGGCCATGGGTTCAATTCCTCGTCAAGGGCACGGACCTGGGTTTTGGGTTTGCTCCCTGACCCCAGTCAGGCGTGTGTGGGAGGCAACCAGTGGATGTGTCTCTCTCACATTGCTGTGTGTTTCTCACATTGCTGTCTCTCTCTCACTCTCTCTCCCTCCCCTCCTTCCACTCTCTGAAAAAATATATATACATATATTCTGTAAATAGAAAAGAGCATTCATTAGAAAGTAGGACTTTTTTCAGAGAGCTCACCACTTTTTCAAAGTTTATTAAAAGGATTACAGGAAGAAGGTGAGACAGGCCCAGAGTCCCTTGGGGTGTCTTGGGCCCCTCCTGTACCCGAGTCAGGCCGCACTTGGCCTCGCCTAAGGCCATGGTTTGCAGAAGGGGTTTGGGCCTGAGCTGACGATGACGACGACCCAGTGTTGGGGACAGGAACTCACATCCGGTGCCTGTCTGAGCCGCTGGGAACAGCTGAATGCTGTGTGATTAGCTCCATCTGGGATGCGTATTCGTTGTAATGAAGCCGTATTTCCTAGGTTTTATAGGCCAGTTTCTCAGCTTGCACCAGCTGGGTGCTGGCACAGCCTTACCCAAACTTCAGGCTATGAAACATCACGGCCAATTTGCAAACTGCTGTATGAATAAGACTTGCATTTTGTTATGCTCTCAGTTCCTCCCAATGCTCCCTGCCGGTTCCGTTCCATCCTTCCTGTGTTGAACTTCAAGCCAAGGCCTTTGGTGGACTGTTAATGCTGGATGATCAGTTGAGATTCTGTCCCCTCCCATCCCCCAGGCCTTAAGCTGCAAGTCTGCCATCTTGCCTTGGAGACAGGGGTTTCTGCTCTCAGGTCACCTCATGCAGGAGGCATTGGGAGCTCTCTGAGCGTGATGGTTTGGCCATGGCAGACAGTGCCAGTGCAGCCAGGTAGACATTCTGTCCCGGAGAGCATTTCCTGTGGGAAGTACTGAGCTCCCAGCCTCTGCTGTCCACTGGTGCTAGGGTGGGTCGGGACACAGCCCGTGTCTTCAAAGGAACTGTACTCGGTATAAAGAAGTCTTTTTAGCCCTGGCCGGCATTGCTCAGTGGTTAGAGCACCGGCCCGAGGGTCCTGGGTTTGATTCCCAGTCAAGAGTATGCACCTGGGTTGCAGGTTCCATCCCCATCCCCGGTCAGGGC
Organism: Miniopterus natalensis; assembly: GCF_054644295.1. Taxonomy (NCBI): domain Eukaryota; kingdom Metazoa; phylum Chordata; class Mammalia; order Chiroptera; family Miniopteridae; genus Miniopterus; species Miniopterus natalensis. Next base: position 513,635 of record NC_142090.1, read on the forward strand.
TCATGGAGGAGGCAACTAATCGATGTGTCTCTCTCCCTCCCTCCCTCCCTCCCTCCCTCTCTCTCTCTCTCTCTCTCTCTCTCTCTCTCCCTCCTCCTCCTCTCCCACTTCTACTCTCTCTAAAGATCAATGGGAAAAAAATATCCTCGGGTGAGGGTTAAAAATAAATAAGGAATTAAAAAGAAACCTTTTTATGTCTTTGGTTTGGTGTTTAGTTAATGCACTCTGTCCACGTGTGAGTGGGTGAGCTGGGTCCCACTGTTTTGGCTTGGGCCCCAGCAGTGTTCATCACATCATCGATCCTGGATCGCCGGCTGCAGGCCTCCAACCCTGTAACTGTGAGGTTGATGGTACAACGGAGGACACACTTCATGAATTATTAAGGCCGGTGGTAATTGAGAGCTTCGTGCTCACGGTATATTACTCAGCACATTCTTCTTCAGGCCTCCAAGCAAGCGTGTGGGGCGTGTGTGTGCTTTTAAGTGCTAAATGGACTATTAATAATAGGGAACTTTAACTTAACGCCGACTTTATTTGTGGGAGGCGGAGGGGGTGTCTTAACACAGACAGGCTCCGGGCTTCCCTACATCGACTTGAATTTTATTTACTACGGTCGTTGCTGATTTCATGACCACATCTCAGGCAAAGGGGAGCAGAGGTGGGGCTGTTGGCCCCTCTTCCCAAATCAGGAGACTTGTACTGGAGGTCTTGAGAGTTTGGGGGATGCTTCTCCATTGGCCTCTGTGCTTATCCACTTGGCATCATGGAGGGGTGATCTGCGGTAGAGGGTCTTGCCCCTGTTGAAGTGTCTAAAGGGACTCCTGTCTCTGAGCTCCTTTCTCAGTGACCACATTCACCCAACCTGTGGAGTCCCAGCTGAACATCGGCAGCAGGAAGCCGGCATGCTCTCAGGAGCAGCTTACCCAGGGCTGCCTGCTGGAGAGAAGCCCTTGTCTTCCACAGGGATTCTCAAACCAAGATGTGACCAAGTCGGGGGATGTGTGTGTGTGTGTTAAAATGCAGTTTCTGAGTCAGGTTTGGATGCTTGGTTCTGCATTTCTAGGGCCACACTTAAAAGCAGGGTCTGAATCTGAGTGAAGCTGAGGGACTAAGCAGTAAACCGCCTGTAGTTGGGGATCATGGAAAAGTTTTGGCTTACGTTAAAAGAAAAAAATGAAGTAACCTGTTGGTGCATGTGTAAGACTATTTAGTCTTTTCTTTAAAGTCTCCTGAATTTAAAGAAAATGTACAGATATTGGAGGCTGCCCGTAGTCATTGGAGCAGACGTTTTCCCATGTTACAAGAGAAGGGCTTTGCTGGGGACCTCTCCCCAGAGGGCTTTTGTGGGGCAGACCTGTGCTTTTCTATAGCAATAGGTGCTGAAATTGGTAATTTAGAAAAATACCCTAATTGTTCATCAGAACTGATGGAGTTGTTACTTCTGGAACTATTGGAAAGTTCTGGCTTCCAGGAACTGTAGAAATAGTTCAGCAAATGCCCTGATCCACTTAACCTGTCTGAATTTTTGAGATTTGTTTACTTGGTCAAGTTTGCAAGGGTGGGGGAATTTGGTAAAATGAGAACCCAGGGCTCCCAGACCTGGCCCTTCACCAAAAGAGCCGCTCCTATTATGGAGTAATGCAGTGTGCGGAGAATTTACCAACGTAAATCGATGAGACTTCCTGAGGCAGATGGACTACAAACACTGAGTGAATGAATGGGTGCCCAGTGGCACTGGCAGGACCAGCACGTGAGCAGGAGGCAGGAGTTCTCTCCTATGCAGATCCGGAGTTGCTGTAATTATTTGCCCTCCGCAGAGGTTAGGCAGCTGACTTCCCTTAAGGACGTTCAGGTGAAGTTTTCAGTCATTTTCTGATGAATCTGGCTATTTTGGGCTCTAATGTAACACTCTGTGCCTGTCAATGTCTGTTCTCAAAGGGCTTCATGTAAAGAGCTGTGTCCTTTCTTGCCGCACATGGTGGGTTCCCTCATCCGAAAGTGAGGCAAGCGGACGTGCCTGCGTCTGAAGGTCACTCTCAGGATGAGATGGAACGCCACCCCAAGCCTGCTACATTGAGATCCACAGTCACTGTGATGAGGGTGAGGCCTGTCCTGGGAGGAAGGTATCCCCGATGCCTATTTACACAGGTGAAGTAATAGGCCCAGGGAGGGCTTTGCAGGTCAGCCAGGGGAACCAGGTGAGGCTCAGAGGACCAGTCATGTTAATTTCGCACAATTTAAAATGTCCTGCACCTCGAGACTCCACTACCTGTCTGTCCACCATTAAAGAGCTGGTGCCAGCCCATGGGCCTGAGGCCAGGTGCAGAAAGGGCCCCTGGGAGCCCCTGCACAGGGAGACCCTTTCCCACAGCAGGTGCCACCCTCACCTACTGTTCTCTGAGCTTCCTTCTAAGTCCTGTTCTCCATCAACAAGGTAGCGACGTTTTAGGATTCTTCTTGTATCTCCTTTGATGCCCCCACACGGCATAATGTTCCCACCGTCCCTGCAGGTGAGCTGTGCCTGGGGAGTCCTGCAGGGCTGGCTGCCTCAGGGTTGCTGGCGGGATCGGGGCAGCTGGGCCAAGGGCTTCCTGGGAACAGCTGTTTCTATCTGTTCGATGCCTTTAATGTCCCTGAGAGCTGTAACAACGCTTTCATTTTACAGATGAGCAAACAGGGACCTGGGGCTCAGTGGCAAGCGCCAGGTCACAATGCTGACCTGGGGCAGGAGCGGTTCTGACTGGTGGGGGCACCCTGCAATTTATCTTCCTAATCTGGATGCTTCTGGGAGCAAAAGAGGTGCTATTAGTGATTTTGCCAGGCCTGAGGGGAGCTGACTGGTGCCTTGGAGGGTGCAGGTCCCCAGAGTGCCGGCTCCATGTCACTCAGGCGTGTGTGGCAGCTTCCCTTGGGAAGGAGGGCAGTCACCCAGGGAAAGCTGACCACTTCCGGCAGCCTGCCTGGGCCAGAGCAGCTGACCAGAGAGAAAAGTACTATTCTTGTGGGAATGCCATGTCAGCCTTAGGCCGGAGCACCTCCAGGAGGTCTGGGTGTGTGCTGGGCCTGGCCTGACATTCGGAGGCTGCCTGCCAAATGAGACCCTCTAATGAGACCCTCATAGGTGTTTAGAAAGGGAATTATCTCTGAAACCCCGCTTGGAAGGCAGCCCCGCCCCCTCGCATTCTGAGCACACCTAGGTGCCTGGATGTCAGAGACAGTAGGTGCACCCTCCCCTCCAGGAGCCCTGGCCTGCTGGGTTCACTGTCCTCCATCTTGTCTGCTCTGCATTCACCCTCCCAGGCTTGGGGGCTGCCTCAGCTCACAGCCCTCCCAGCCGGTGCCCTTCTCCTGGTTCAGTGGGTCCGAATGACCAGGCCACTTGCAATGACTCCTGATAACTCTCCCGCTTTGTGGAGGCAGATTCTGACTTCTGTGCCCCCAGACTCAGCTTGAGGGAGGCCAGTCCTCTGGCTGAAGCTGACTCTGTTCTTACCCAGCAGCACGTTGGAGGGCTGCCTGGACTTTATTTCCTGCAGGCAGGGGGGTGTTTGTTTAACTAAGGGGTGTGCTCCTGTTCAGTCTTAGAGCAGCCGATACTGGGGGTGCTGTGTTTCCTCCCCCACCTCCCCAACGTGAGGGAGAGCCACGGTGTCCGCCAGTGAGGTGGGTCTGTGTGTGGTGGGCACAGAGGGCCTGTCTGAATTGCCATGGAGGCAAGCTGCTCTCAGCCCACCTGCTGCATCTCCAGGAGTTTCCATGGATGGTGTGGGGTTACAGTGGCATTTTCCAGGGGCGACGCCTCCATGCAGTGGTTGGTTGGGCGGCTTCCTCAGGATGACATCAGAGCCTCAGTGGCCAAGCTGTTTGGGGTGGGGTCTGGAGTCTGGGTCACCTGGTGTCAAAGGGGCCTCTGTGGGGTCCCTGGGATTCACAGGGGCCAGAGTGGGGAGTGGCCCAATTCTAGGGTGTAATGAGGCCAGCCTCCTGGAGCCCAGGGACCACTAGCAGGAGCATAATTTTGTTCAGTTTTAATCACCACGGTGTGGTCATGTTCTCATCAGAATCCCTCGATAGCCTATGGGTGCCATGCTGATTTGGATGACCAGCAGTGGACCTTCCTCCTGGCCTGCACAGAGAGCACCGAGGGGGCTGGTCTGCTGGGACGGGCAGGGAAGTGGCTGCCTGGCCGCTCCTAGTCTTGGATTTGGCTCAGTGCTGTGGTGGTAACTGATACTGGCCCCTATTTTGTGCCCTCTGGGTTTCCTCCTCCTAGAGTCTATAGATCCGTTGGCCTTTGTGAATTCACCGCCGTTACATTATTTACGTAGGAATTGGATCCATAGAGAAATCTCCTGGGGGAGGAGGAACAAGTGTCCGCTTTGTGTCCCTGCCTTCCGAGTGCACGCATGGTTCTCAACTAGACTCCTGTGCAGGGAGGAGAGCACCCACGCCAGGCCCTTCAGTAGGACAGGACCGGGGTGTCCAGGTTGCTCCTGGCCTCTTTTGCCCGGGTGCTGCCCAGGCACAGGTCCCACTCATGCAGCCACAGGTTTGCACAGTGCTCCTCCTTCACTCCATCCTAACTGGGCACGGTGTCTGGCTGACCACTCGGATGGCTTAACAGGACCAACCTCTGGCCGGTGTCAGGGACCCATCAGAAGATCATGGAAGCAACTGTGAGGGGCTTGGGTCTCCCAGAAAAGTAAATGAAGAGAAGTCAATAGCAAGAAGAGTTGACCTTGCCCTAGTTGGTGTGCTCAGTGGTTAGAGTGTCGTGGGTTCTATTCCTAGTCAAGGGCACATACCTAGGCTGTAGGCTTGATCCCCAGACCCAGCCGGGGGGTATGTGGGAGGAAACCAATCCATGCGTCTCTCTTACATCGATGTTTCTCTCTCTCTCCTTCACTCTTTCTAAAACAAAAACAAAAATCAATGGAAAATTTGACCTTCCCTGCACAGAAGTGAGTGCCATGGGGTTGGCTTCCAGTGCTGGCATGTGGTGAGGGGGGTGGAGGGGCCCCTGGGGGTGGGGAGCGGGCACAACGGCAGCATTGCACATTCCAGGAGCCACTCATCTGCATGGCTGCCACACGTGCTCTCTATTCCCTCAGCTGTGGCCTCGTCTGGGCGAGGGCACTAGAGACAGACGCTTGGTTCACCTTCCTGCCCCCCAGTAACCACCCTCCTTGCCCCAGATGCCACACCCACTGTGACACACCATGGTGCATGTGCTGTGATGCTGGTGGTCCTGGTCTTAGAAGACTCATGTGAGCCCTTCTCAAGACCTCACCCCTCCTGGCTGCTGGCACTGGGGCAACGGAGCCTCTGGGCAGGGCAACCGCTGGGGCTTCTCTCTAAGGTCATCCTGGCCAGTCTCTTCCTCTCTTTGGCCCTTTGAGCACCCAAGAGATAACTCAGGAGACAGAGGCTGTCTCTGTCCAACGACCCCCTGCTCTCAGACGGTGACAACGGAGGGCAGCTAGCAGGATGCACCTCCATGGGCATTTACTTTTGCTGGCAGTGATTTATTAAAAGGTCAAACCTCCTGCACAGGTGCCTACCATCTCTGGGGCGGGTGGGAATCTCAGGAGGCTGGAAAGTTCTCTCTATGTTGAATTGAAGCTGACTCCTCCATACCCTTCACCCAAGAAGGTGGCTTAAATGACTGGGACGCCTGTTGCTTTCTCTGCCCCAGAGGACACAGCCAGCTTCCAAATTCATTTCTTGGCCCTGTGCTCCTTTGAGGTCTGAAAGTCCCCTTAAAAATGAGGCAGGCGTGATGTGAGTCTCCAGCCCCACTGCTGTCCAGTTTGTTGGAGGGACTCTCACGGGACAATGGTGAGGGGCTCTGGAGTGGCTCTCTTGAGATCTGCTGGACATTAGGAGAGGACTTGGGGTTCCTACAGGAGGGAGTGGCTGTCATGCCCCCTTTAAGTCTGTATTTCTGAGTCTCAGTTTCCTCAGATGTAAAATGGGGAATGCAGTGCCTACGCCACAGGGCAGGGGAGAGTAAATACAGAGAGTGATGGAGAGCAGATCACATATTGGGGCCCTCAGCTGGCCAAAATCACGCTGTTGAATGGCTCAGCTTGCTAGTCAGCTGCAGGTCAGTTGCCAGCTGCTCAAGGTCAGACATTTTGGCAAAGACTGTTGGATGCAGACGTTCCAATTAAAATGTAAATGCTCTCCTAACAGGTGACACAGTTATGGCTTAATAGTAAACTGAGCTCTGAGCTTCCTGGCAGCCAAAGCAAAAAGAAAAAGTCGTCAGATTACAGATGAAAGGAAGCATTGCGAGGAAACTAGACACGCCCTCTGTGTTTGGGCAGAGGTCTTGGGCATGTGAAAAATAATTCACAGAACTGGCCTCAGGCTGGGACAGGCCTGTGTGGGGGAGTGTGCCCACCTGCACCAGGACAGGCCTGTGTGGGGGAGTGTACCCACCTGCACCAGACACGCCTGTGTGGGGGAGTGCACCCACCTGCACCAGACACGCCTGTGTGGGGGAGTGCACCCACCTGCACCAGACACGCCTGTGTGGGGGAGTGTGCCCACCTGCACCAAGAACAGGCCTGTGTGGGAGAGTGCGCCCACCTGCACCAGGACAAGCCTGTGTGGGGGAGTGCGCTCGTCTGCACCAAGGACAAACCAGCTCTCACAGTGAGGATGTGGAGCCTCAGGCTCCAGCCTCAGGCTTTTGTTCCTTCTCCTTCAACCAGTGGTCCCCAGCTCACCTGGCTCAGGTGTGTTTGTGAGTCTGCCCCACGTTTGGCCTGTAGAAATTACTGCTAAGTAATTCCATCTTGTAAACTTGGAGTCTTAAATGAGAAAGGGACCTGATAAGATACCAGGGTGACAGGAGTCTGGAGCAGCAGGGGTCTCACTCGCCGTCCACACGTCTGTGAACTGGCCTGAAGGGTCAGTCAGTGGTCCTGTGGATGCTGTTTTGAGATGGCACTAATTCCAGGCCTCACAGGTGTCTACCTGGGATGGAGAGGTGATCCTATCAATCCTGGGAAGGGTGTAGAAGAGAGAAAGAAATGATGTCATGAACTTTGCATGGGAGCAGGGTTTGTGCTGGGAATGAGAAATCTTCATGGACTGTGTGTGTCCTGACAAGGAATCAGCCCATGTTTGCGCCCCCCCCCCCTTCCTTGGACCATTGTGGGCCCCCGGGCACCAACTCCATTTGCTGGTGGGAGACCAGAGGGGCTGGACAGAGCCATGTGCAGCACCTGCTCCTCGAGCCTTCTGGAAGGCCTCTTGGCGAGGCCGCCGTGATGTGATGAAATCCAGACAGGAAGCGGGATGGCTCATTCCTCAAAAGCCGGTGGACCAGGTGGTTCCTATTCATGTTTACTTGTCTAATTGCCCCTCAATGTTACCAGCTGGCTAGAGGGTTAAGTACAGAAATTAGGGGCATTCCACCATTCCTACTGTAAATAAGTTATTGATTTGAGAGAGAAAAGAGAGAAACATCTATTTGTTGCTCCTCTTACTGATGCATCATTGGTTGATTCTTGTATGTGCCCTGACCAGGGATCGAACCCACAACCTTGGCGTATCGGGCCAATGCGCTAACTAATTGAGCTACCCAACCAGGGCCTTAAAATTTTCTTTTAATTGACTATTCCTACTTTTTAAACGGAGGGTGGAGAGATCATTTCAAAAATTAAGTAAAAGCTTAAAATGAGGGGGGGAACCTCCAAACAAAACTGAGTGGATAGTGAAAAAGGCTCCTCACTCTAGCAGACAGACAAGGGCCGAGTGTCGGGAGGAAATGGGCTTCACGGAGACATGGGGGCGCCATGCACTTTTGGAGGGGGCTGGTGGAGGGAGGGAGGTGTCTCCTCACCTGGGGTGTGTTATTTTCCCAGGCAGGTTTGTGAGGGGAGAGGGAGCTCCAGGTTCCGTCTCTACACAACCCTGCCCTTTAAGTGCCAGGCCCACTAGCCACCCCTGGTCTTCCCTTTATTCCCACCCAAAGAAAACACCAGTCTTGGCTTGCAGACGCCTTTCCCAGGTCTCAGAAGCCGGAGGCTGTGCTGGGAAGGAGCATGGGGTCCGATGAGAGTGGGCTGCGATACGGGTGATGCGTGCCTGTGGAGGGAGGACCCCTGTGCTCCTGGCTGAGAAGGGGTGCAGATACATCACCCGGGACAGTCCACACACGTGGCTGTGCTCTTGGCAACGGACTGGGAAGCTGTTAGCGAGGAAGTGAGATTGGCAGTTCAGGTTGAGGATCAGGTGAAGGACACCAAAGCCCTGCACTGGAGGGTTTCCAAACACTTTCTCTCTGCTGAACCCTCTGCAGTCACTCACAGATTCTGCACGTGAGGCTGCCCCGCCCTCTAGTGCAAGCTGGGAGCTGAGCTTGGGATAACGCAGTGAGGTCACGTTTACGTCTGCATGGGCCACAACCCAAAAATTGTGATTTCAAATGTTCTGCCATCTTGGCAGGAGTTTAAAATTTTATTTATTTATTTTTTAGATAATGCAGTTACCCTCACTCTTGTCTTTTCATCACATACCAGTTACCATAGAAGGAAAAGCAAAACAAAACACCCAAACCTGAGTTCTATGTGCCATGCAGACCTTGTATAGCTTTTGTGAAATGAAACCATCAATGAGAGGAGAGCCTACTTCACCCCTTCTGCGTGGCCACCATGGGCTGTGGGGTGCTAGGGGCTGAGCATGGAAAGCAGCCCCAAGAAGCTTCAGCCTCCCCCTCGGGGCTGTTAGGTGTTGCAGAGTGGTCACCAACATGTATCAGCATTGCTTACAACTTAATTTTTTAAATTTATCTTTATTGTTGAAAGTACTACAGACGTCCCCTTTCCCCCTTGACTTTCTCCTCCCCACTCCCACCCCCACCCCAGGCCTTCGACACACTGTTGTCGGTGGGTTATGCCTATATGCACATAAGTTCTTTGGTTAATCCCTCCCCCACACCCGCTCCCCTCTGAGAATCGTCAGTCTGTTGCATCCTTAATACTTGACACGGAGGAAAAATTAATATTAGAAGAAGGAAAGGTTTGCAGGATTTCCGACAGATTGAGATAGTTGGTTGAGCATCAGACTGGGAGGCAGGAGGGCTGATGGTTGCTCTTCCCCCTCATCCTGCTGGAAAGTGCTGTGGGCAGGTCCTGTCTGTGCTTCGGTTTCTCCTCACCAGCAAGTGACACACTGCAGAGCCTGGAGACTGCCAGCCCCGCCCGTGTGTGCACAGCTTTTCCATGTCCTGTATAAGGGTGAGAAATCATTAAGGAAAACGAAAATAAGGGTGCTGGTTTCTTGGGACGGATGAAAAATCGAGAAGACATACTCAGTTTTTGAGAATGTGACTGAAGCTAGATAGACATGTCTGTCTCCTCTTCTTCCTAGGGGTCCATTGATGACTGTACATTAATAGTAGTAATTAGCACAGTGACTGGTGGTTCGTAAATGAATGCTCGTAATAAAGCGCTTTTGTGGTCTATCTTGGATTAGTCAGGTTTGCCTTGTGGATCAATGGAACTGGCAGGTCTGTTAGCCTACATCCGAGCAAGTGCCCTGCACAGGAGCTGGGCTTTGCTATCTTCCTGTGCAACTCGAGTTGGCTGCCCTCCCCCCTTCCATACCCTCCTGTGAGCACTGCAGCCCTTCTCTGACTCTCGGCTGTGGCAAGCTTTAGCAAGCATTTTTATTTTCTCCAATCCACCTCGCTAAACCTTAGAAGAATTAACTAATGCTCACGACTTGGTAGAATTGTAGCCAGATTTTGCACAGAGCTTGTGAAATGGCAGCCATATAGCTGTGGACTCTGAGTATTCACTCCTGGGAACTGATGCAGGTTTTCCGTCCTGACGCTATTCCACATGCATGCTCACCTCACTGTCTGCGGAAGTGATGTTCATGCCCAGGACAGAGGGACACCGAGAGGAGGGGTGCTCCGACCCTTGGGTGGCAGTGTCTGGGGCAGGACAGGGCGGAATAATCTGGTGGAATTATTATTGCTGTGCTGGTGTTCAGACTTTAGTTTTAGAAAACAAGTGATGAGCCCTGGGCAGGTGAGACCCAATGGCCACCTGCCATTGCAGCTGCCCAGAGTTCTCACAGTTAGCACATGATAGAAAGCCCCAGAGAGGCCAGTGAGTGTCACTTGGACATTTATAATAAAAAAGGAGAGGCGTAGAAACTGATTTATGCAGTACCTGGAGTGCCAGGTGCTGTGACAGCATTTACTTAGGTATTTTGTGGCCATGGGACCAGGATCAAACCTGGATTTGAATCCCACACCAATTACTGGCTATGCAGCCTCAAACAGGTCACTTAACCTCTCTGAGCCTTAGTTTCTTCACCTGTAAAATGGGGAATTCTGTCTTGCAGGTTGCTGTGAGGCTTAAATAAGGTCGTTTATGGAAAATCCCTTTGTAGTTGGAACTCAGCGAGTGCTGATAAATGGGACATATTGTCACCAGATGTCAGGTGACCAAAACAGAAGGTGCACCTCCGATAGATGTGTGCCCAGAACACTCGCTCAGTTTTTCCAAACTGAAGGAAAACTCATGGAATTTAAGGCTGGATGAGGCGTCAGTGGCAGGTGGGTGTGTGCAGCCTCAGTGTGCCTGGGAGGAGGGGCCTGGGATGACCATGTCACTGACCCAGAGTCCCATGGTTCTGGGGCCACCTCCATTCTAGGTGAGGGATGGTGATGCTTCATCTGTCCCCAAGATGTGTGGTTGCCAGCCCTCCTGAGGGTGTGGTGTTGGGGTATGGGGAGGAGGGAACCCTTTTCAGAAATCCCACCTAACCATGGCACAAGCTCCTCTGCTCCCTGGATGAAGGAGAGACACACAGCCCGGCTCCTCGTCGCCCACTGGGGCCCACTCTGCAAATAGCACCCGAGAGCAGGGAGCCCTCTGTTGTCTCAGACTAGGCGCATTTCGCTGGCAGCAGCTTCTCGTCAGAGCACTGGCCAATGGGTGTTCCATGTGAGGGTGATGTCGGTGACTTAGGCATAGAAGGGCCTCCGCAGGGAGACAGCAGGACACTGAAGACGACCCGAGCCTAGTGTGCCGTGTGCTGCAGCGCGAAGGACCAGTGAGGAAAGAGACAGAATGTGGGCGCCAGGCCAGCTGGGGCAAGGTGACGCTGTGGCCTGGCTCGTGAGCACTTCCAGACCACGGAGGACACACGTGGCTGTGGTGCAGCAGCTACACCTGGGCCTGGTTCCAACCATGGGAACTCATATCTGGATCTCACCCAGCTGATGGCTCAACAGGAAGCTTTCCCAAGTGCTCAGAGCAGATGATGCAGACAGATGGAGATGGGCTCTGCAGGGATAGACAGACAGACAGATAAGCTCTGCAGGGGCAGACAGACGGAGATGGCTGTGCCCTGAATCTGGGAGTGAAGGAGCATTCTCATTCAGTCAGACCGTCACAGTCTGCTTCCCTCTTCCTTCCAGGAGGGCTCCCCTTGGAGAAGCCTTCTCTCTGTCCCAGAGGTTGGAGCTGAGCCCACACTTGAATCCTCAGTGGGACACGAGCTCTCTAGGACTCACTCCTGGGCCTGCATTGAGACCGTGTGGGGAGATGGGTGGGTACTCGGGCAGGTTCAGTGTCCTGACCTGTAGAGCTGAGCCGCTCACAGTCATTTCTCTACAGAATAAAACACTTGCTTTTAAAGAAGCAACTCCAAGGGTATTAACAGGCAGGCAGCAGTCACCTCACAAATTCGGGGTAAACGTATGTTCATTAAACCCACACAACCCACATCACTGTTACTTGTCGGTCATCTTAATGTGAATAACATGGGTAGTCAATCCACACCATGCTGCACTTGAGTATAGATGTCAAAGGGTTCTCAGGCTCCTGTGAATTCATGTTGTGAGGTGAACTTTGGAGAAATCGTTCATGGGGAAGTGCTCCAATCCATTTCTGCGTCACTCTTGTCACTCTTTGCAGAGTCTAACTGGGAAAGGAGAGCTGATACCCGGAGCATTACTTTCCTGGGAACATTTTGAATCTGTAGTTTAGTTCCCTCAGAACTTTGAGAGGGAGAAACATGCTGTCCCTAGGCTGTGTTTGCAAAGGCTGACCTGCAGGGTCGAGGCCACACCCCTCCAGCAGGTGCCAAGGCACAGGTTTGGGAGTGAGACCTGAGGGTCCTGCCTGAGCCTGCTGCCCCCAGCCCTGCAAATTGGGGGAGAGAGGGGTTTGCTCATCTGTAAATTGGGAATAAAATGCCAAGTTCACACAATTGAATTCCAAGATGATGATGCAAAGCATTGAACTCAGGCCAGGCACATAGTTGGTGTCCACAATTGTCTGCCCTGTGTCCTCCGTTTTGGACTGTGCAGTGGACACAGGCGTGTGGAGGAGAGGTTCAGAACAGCAGAGGGCTCAGCCCCGTAGCTAAAGCAGGGCAGCGGCTCTGGCCTCACTGCCTGGGGAACAGTGAGATTCATCTCCTGTGGAATTCTAGAACCCTGTAAAGCATGAGAGCACTATAAAATCAATCACATCTATTAACTGGAACAGATATGTGTGAATTGTGCTAGACACCTGGAAGATACTAGAATCATAAAACATGGGACATGGTGCTTCTTCTCGGAAAACATGCAATTATGCCCTAATTTGTAACACAAGCCCATGGAACAATTAGACACAGATTTGAGACTGTCCATGAGTAGATTTCCATAGACCGACTTAAGCCCAGTGATGAGACACGTCACTAGGAGGGAAACCACTGAAAATAAATGTTTATCATTGTGCTCTCAGTTATTCAGTAAACAAAAGGAAAGTCTTGGAAACAGTTCACAGACCTGGCCGTGTGCCTTGTGGAGCACGTAAAGGAAGCAGCTTGCGTGGGGCTCCCTGAAATACGGACACGGATGCTGGAACTGCCTACGCAGTGCGTTTAGCTGCTGTCCAAACAACCTCTCCATCACCCCAGGGCGAGAGTGTGGTCCCCGTGGTGTTTTACTCATTGCAGTGCTTGGAAAGCCAGAGTTTGCTTCCAAAGCTAGAATAAATAAATTATGAGCAAGACTAATATTTTCTCTCACCAGCTATGAAACAATGGCTTTTCAGCATTTTTAAAAGCAATTCTCCTAGAATTTGAAAAAAACTGATTAAATTTATGAGATCAAGGTGGAGCTAGCAAATATTACAAGGGAAGGAACATTTATTTACTGGAGAGCTAAATGAGAGCTACGTAAGCAGGTCCCCTTAGTTCCCTCCCCTCCCTCCTTTTTTTATCCTCACAGAGGAAATTTCCATTGATTTTAGAGAGAGGGGAAGGAGAGAGAGGAAGGGAGAGGGAGAGAGAAACATCGATCAGTTGCCTCCTGCTTGCCCCCCCGACCAGGGATAGGCCCCGAAACCCAGATATGTGCCCTAACCAGGAATGGAACCCACAACCTTTCAGTGCACAGGATGACGCTTCACCCAACTGAGCCACACCGGCCAGGGCTGTCTCTTCTTAGTTTTTCTTATATGCTGTTTACCCCCTTTTTAAAACCAAAGCTGGAAACAAGTAATTTTGTCGTAATGTGAGCCCACCCACCAGCCATTGGTGGAGACTGCTGAGCAATGGACACTGTGCACAGCTCCCCTATCCTGTCCTGTGATGAAGTAGCACCGATTGTTTGGTGACAGTCGAGCATGTTGCCCAAATGCTCTGACTGTTGGTGTTCAGGTTTCCCCGGGAAACTGCAGGAGCGTGTGGGCTCAGCGACAGTTCTGAAGGCACCAGTTTCTCCCCAAGATGTCAATTCTGGGACATGTTGCTGGAGGGTGGGGCCTCAGAGACCAACAGTAAGATGAGATTCGGCTAGAGGGTGGGGAATGCATTCCCTGCCGGGTGAGCTGAGAGCCCCTCATTCAGGGGCGTGGGCATCACTCAGGCACCTGCTGACCCTGAAGCATCTGCTTCTGTCGCCCCTTCCTCTGGGAGCTTTAGTAAACAAGAGGTCAGCTTGTGGAGCAATTAGTCCCTTTTTCCCTTCTGACTTTGTTTTGTTTTTAAAATTTTTATTTATTGATTTAGAGAGAGAGAAACCTCGATTTGCTGCTCTGCTTACTGATGCATCATTGGTTGATTCTTGTATGTGCCCTGACTGGGGATCCAGCCCGAGACCTTGGCCTATTAGGACAACATTCTAACCAACTGAGCCACCTGGCCAGGGCATGGTCACAGTTGTGTTTTTAACCCTCACCCCAGGATATTTTCTCCACTGCTTTTCAGAGAGAGTGGAAGGGCGAGAGACATTGATGTGAGAGAGACACATCGACTGGTTGCCTCCTGCATGCGCCCTGACCAGGGCCAGGGATCAGCCTGCAACCGAGGTACGTGCCCTTGGCTGGAATTGCACCCGGGACCCTTCAGTCCACAGGTTGATGCTGGAACCCAGACTGCCTTGGTTTTGGCTTCTGTGTCTTTGTAAGTGAACAACCTTGAACACCTGGGCTTTTCACACCCAAGTACATATTTAGGCTGCAGGTGTGTAAGGGTGAGTTCAAGCTTCCAGATGATTCTGGAGGGAGCAGGGGTGCTGTTAGTGGTTGACATGTAGGTGAGCAGGCCCATATGTGTTAAAATGATATAAATGGGCTGCTGCCTAATTGTACTCCTTTATCATCTCCAGAGGTGGGTGACAATGTGGCAGGATTGGGGCTGGTGTTTCAAGATTTTCACATAATACAAATTTCTTAAGTCTTTTCTCCAAAGATGATATTTTAATGGCTCATCAGTTTTATTCTTTCCCGAGGCTATGCGCCTCTTGGTCAGGAGAGTCTGTTTTTATCTGCTGCTTTCCAGGAGGTTGGCTGTGGAATGTCGGTTTGCACTCACCCATGGCAGACTCTGCCTTGTTGGCATCTGTACTGGGTCTTCCCTTGTTCCTCTGAGAGTGTGGGAAGGCTGGGCCCGGCAGGGGTTCTGGGAGCAGCCACCCCCTGCATCTAGGCCCTGGGCTCATAGACTTTTATCTGATGGCTCAGGACGTTTTCCTGCCCCTGTCATCACGAGCGCTTGCAGCCACCGCTGTGAGCTAGACAGTGAAAGTGAAATGTGGCTTGACCCCAGTGATATAAGAACACTTTTTGTCAAAACCATAGTCCATTTAGTTATTCACAGGAATCTGTGCTCCTTGGGGCAGGTCCTGGCCTGCTTGTTTGTTGCCACACCCCTGTCCTAGCCCAGTCCTGGGACAAGTTGATGCTTCATAGATGCCTGGATGAGTTGTCTTTTCTCCAAAGATGACATTCATTCCCTCTTGGTAGGAAGTCAGTGATGTGCTGTTAATCCTTTTCTCTCCAGCGGAGGGCAGTGTGGTTGCTCCTCATTGTCCTCCAGAGCAGCACCCCGATGAGTGGCAGGAACTCCACCTGCACGATGTGTGCCTGTCTGAGATCTGCATCTGAGCTCAAGTCCAGGTACAGCTTAGCAGCCAGTGGGTCCCTAACTATCCACAGTAGGAAAGGGGGTGGGTCTTCAGGCAGTTCCTGCTGTGGCTCCACAGAACCTGCCACCCAGTGATCACACTTCTGCCACAAAGACTCCACGTGCTGTGGACGGCACACATCGGAGTTCTAGCCCCTTTGACTTGAGATGGTCTTAGAAACCAAGATCTGAGCTCATTGCTGCAGGGGTGTCCTTGCTTCCAGACCTCAGCTGTCAGAGCAAGGAGGTACAGGTGTGCACACTAACGTGTGAATATGCACATTGCACGTGTTCCTGCCTGTAACCACCCGCACGTGTGCTCGGCTCAGCAAGAGCTCTCACCGCATCATCACACGCATGGTCCTGGCCTCCTCCCGCTGCTTACGTAACCTCCTGCTCCAGTGGTGAGGCATCGGCTCCACCACTGCCCTCTCATCGCTTGTTTGTTCCACTTCAGTCCTTGGTGCAGCCACGTCAGAACTGTGGGTCTGAACTCCTTGGCAACAACTTTAGATGGAACACGGGGCTTGTGTGCAGTTTCTGTTGCCTCTAGTGCTACAGACCCTCCTCATTTCCAGTTACTCAGGTCAGCCTCTTCCCCACCCCCACATGTAACACAGGTAGGCTCTTTGTCACAGCCTCAATTCCGTCCTGGGGTCCTCGCCTCCCTGTTGATTTCTCCAAGAGGAAGAAGCTACATATGGTTCCTCAGGGGACCAGGCCCAGAGAAATGCCCCTGAGCACTGAACAGAACAACTTCACCAGCATGTTGTTGAACCTTCAGAAATTGGAGGCCCTGAAACATTACTTGCAGGTTATTGCCACTAAAGATTCGCAAAGGCTCTGTCCTTAGTGGCTTCTGGGGGATGGAATAGTGTTTCACTCGTGTTTGTGTTTTTAATTTAAGGCCTATGAAAGACCTGGAATAAATGCTTGCTAAGTGGACTTGCAGTGTAAGATGCACCTATTTGCTCAGGGCTCCACTAGGCATGAAGCAGATTATGCACCCCCCACACACCACTTCTTAGACCTGCAGACAAGTCTGCTTGTGTGTCACCTTCAGTTCTGCGTCATGTGTGGCTGCCCTGGGCCTCAGGCCAACCTGCCAACCCCAGACAAAGGACAGAGCTCATCACCATCTCCTCACGGCACGCTGCCCGTAGGGTCAGCTCTGCCTGCTGGGTACTGTTGTCAGTAGAACCCATAATATAGACGTAAATGAGGCCATGGAGACCAGAAAGAAAGAAAAGGAAATTTGGAGTTGATCTCCACACTTATGTGCTGTTCTGGCCTCACTTTTTGCAACTATAACCAGATCTTTTAACTCTGGTGAAGGGAAAGGAGGTTGGCCTGAACTGCACCACGGAATTGACTCCCATGATGTCACTGCACCTCCGTGGGGGGGGGTGGTGCTCGGGAGGCTCAGGCGTGGGTGTTGATGGCTATCCTGTTTCCTTCCCTGGAGAAGTCACCTGGGCCTACACCCAGGAACGAACAGCTGTGACAAAGGAGCATGAACAAGGAGAGAAGGCTCCTAGGGGGCATTTGCTGCAGTCTTTTACCAAAGACATTGTTAGCCTTGGACGTGGCCGCAGAGAGGAAACGTGTTCTGGCCGTCCACTCAGCTCTGCTGTGGAGAGCTCCCTGTGACCCTCTCCGGTGCTGCTCTCTCCCTCCTCCCTGGCTCCCTCCTCCCCTCCCCTTTTGTCATTAGAGACCTCGTCCCCCACCCAGCACCGATTCTTATTTCCAAAATCCACCCCTCATCCCACCTCTTCTGGAGCTCTCGCTTCTTTCCCATCGTACTTAGTTTTGCTCCCGCCCCATTTCTCCATTGCAGCATCGGACACGTGAGGGTGCCCAGGCGGCAGCACATCACTGAGAGCAGTGGCTCCTGTTTATCAGATACCACTGCCTGCCAGGGTTATGCAGTACCTCACCAGGTCCCTGCGATGCTTTGTGCATATTGCAGGTGAAATCCTTGAGGCTGGGAGGCTGGGGAGACTTCAAGGTCACCAGGGCGCCCTTCCTGTCCCCGGCTTCTCCCTCTCAGCTCTGCTCTCTGGCTCTTCCCTTCCTCGCCCCACTGCCCAGCTTGGACATGAAATCCTCTACATAGCAGCAGAGCATTCAGACAATGTGCTTTCCTTTCTTAGTTCAGGATTTTTTCTTTTAATTATTGCTATCTTTGTAAGTTCAGGAAAACTGGACCACGTGGATGTCACCAAGTGTTCACTGTATGTAATTAGCACACTTCTATAGAGAGCCTCTTCAAACTGGTCAGAGGTTATTCCTCATGGTGCATAAACGCGAAGCTTCTAATCCATCTTGGCGATTCAGGATGAGTGTAAAATCGCACTGAAGACCCAAAAACATGTCCTTGTCCAAGGCTTCATCCTGCCAGAAGTGCCAGGAGGGCTTATTGCATTTTGTTTATGTTTTTGATTCCTGGTGGCTCAGACTTGTGCCCAGTAATGCGGGGGAGGGAGGAGGACAGTGCCCCTGAGTGACAGGATGTGAGACTCTGCGGCTGCTTCAGGTGTGTTCCAACCTCTGCCTTGGCCTTGGGTTCTCCCAGCAACCGTCTGAGCAAGGAGGGGCAATATTTAATCCTTTATCAAACCAGGAAGCCGAGCTTCAGGCACACCCATTTCATACTGGTGCAAGGCCATCGGGGATGTGTTTCTAAAGTCTTGCACAATCACCTTTCAAAAACCTGTAGGTCAACACACAATATAATATGCAGATGATGTACACAGAGTTGTACCCCTGAAACCTATAGAATTTTATTGACTAATGTCACCTAATAAATTTAAAAAAAAAACGAAAAAAAAACCTGAAAGTCTTTTTTGTAGGAATGTAAGAGGAAAAACCAGAGATAGCCCCGAGGACTTATAATCAAGATTGCTGATTACAGTGTTATTTTATTTTATTTATTTTTACTTTATTGTTGAGAGTATTACAGGTGTCCCATTTCCCCCCCCCAATTGACCCCCTCCATCTCGCTCCCACCCCCTTCTCGGGCCTTCACCCCGTTATTGACTGTGTGCATGGGTTATGCATATATGCCTATAACTTCTTTGGTTAATCTTTTCCCACCCTCCACTCCCCTTCCCTCTTTCCTCTGAAATATGATCATCTATTACATGCATCAATGTCTCTGGATCTGTTTAGTTCCTCAGATTATTTTGTTCATTAGCTTCTTGTTAAAGAAGACCCTTCAGCATTTCCTGTAGTGCTGGTCTGATGGTGATGAACTCCTTTAGCTTTTCCTTGTCTGAGAAGCTCTTTATCTGACCTTCAGTACTAAATGATAGCTTTGCTGAGTAGAACAATCTTGGTTGTAGTTCCATGTTTTTCATCACTTTGAATATTTCTTGCTGCTCCCTTCTGGCCTGCAGTGTTTCTGTTGAGAAATCAGCTGACAGTCGTAAGGGTGCTCTCTTGTAGGTAACTAATTGCTTTTCTCTTGCTGCTTTTAAGATTCTCTCTTTGTCTTTAACCTTTGGCATTTTAATTACGATGTGTCTTGCTGTGGGCCTCTTTGGGTTCCTCTTGTTTGGGACTCTGTGCTTCCTGGACTTGTAAGTCTATTTCTTTCCCCAGGTAGGGGAAGTTTTCTGGAATTATTTTTTCAAATAGGTTTTTAATTTCTTGCTCTCTTTCTTCCCCTCCTGGCACCCCAATAATATGAATGTTGGGCCTCTTGAAGTTGTCCCAGAGGCTCCTTATATTATCTTCATATTTCTGGATTCTTTTTTCTTCTGGTTGGGTGTTTTTTGTTTCCTCATGTTCCAAATTGCTGATTTGATTCTCAGTGTCCTCTACTCTACTGATGATTCCCTGTAAATTATTCTTGGTTTCAGTTTGTGTAGCCTTCATTTCAAATTGGTACTTTATTATGTTATCAATTTTCTCAGTTATTTCCCTAATAGTATGCTTAAACATCGTTATAAACAAAACTCTGAACTCTGTATCTGTTAGCTTGCTTGGATCTATTTCATTTAGTTCCTCTTCTAGAGATTTCTTCTGTTCTTTCTTTTGTGACATGTTTCTTTGCCTCCACATTTTGGCTGCTCCCAGGTGTTTGTTTCTATGTATTAGGTAGAGCTGCTATGTCTCCTGGAATTTGTAGAGTGGCTTTGTGTAGTAGGTGTCCTTTAGGGTCCAGTGGCTCAGCCTCCCCAGTCACCTGAGCTGGGCCTTGTAGGTGCTCCCCTGTGTGGGCTGTGTGCACTGTCCTGTTGTAGCTGAGCCTTGGTTGCTGTTGGCGTCACTGGGAGGAATTGACCCCCTTGGCCAATCGGCTCTGAAGACCAGCTGCAACTACAGCCAAAGAGCTGCTGTGCTGGAGACACCCCTATGGAGCAGGATTTACTTCACTGGAGCTTTGGTGTTCACCAAGTGCGCTCCTTGAGTGTGTCACTCGTGGATGTGGTAGGGTTGTAATCCAGCATGGTCGAGTCTGACCACAAGGTGCACTGTCTCTGGGGCCTCCTGGGAGGTGCACAGTCAGCCTC
The DNA here is from genome assembly GCF_054644295.1 of Miniopterus natalensis. NCBI lineage: Eukaryota > Metazoa > Chordata > Mammalia > Chiroptera > Miniopteridae > Miniopterus > Miniopterus natalensis. The sequence goes on from NC_142090.1 coordinate 533,584, forward strand.
TGTCAGTGCCTTGCCCAGGGCCACCCAGCCTGAGCTACATAGCAAACCGTAGTTGGCTGCTACTTGTGCTGGGCTTGGAGGTGTCCAGGAGAGGCCAAGCTATGAACCAATGCTAGCTGCTGCTAGTGCCAGGCCTGGGGCCACTTATCAAGCCCTGTGGGGCACGATGCTCCTTGTTTGAGAGATTTTAGGAAAGTCCTAAGCATGAGGCTCGATAGGCCACTTGCACAGAAAAGCCACTGGAAATGGCCTGGATGAGCTTGCAGGTAGGGAGGGGCGGGACCTCCAGGAATCACGGGGCGGGGCCAAAGGTGTGAGTGAGGTGCTGGCGATTCAAACATGGCGCCTGCCTGCCGGCTGTGTGCGGCGAGGGCTCACCACAGGAGCCATGGCCTCCGCCAGCCCTTCTGCCTGGGAGAAAGCTGCCCCTCCAGCTCTCTCCCCAACTTCGGGCAGGTTAGTTCCTCCCTGAGTGTCCCAGGTCCTTTCAAGCTGCTGCTGGGCGCTGGGGCTCAGGGAGCGCATCTGAGTGAGCCCGTGCGCAGGCCCTTTGAGAGGAGCTGCTGGGGCTCCCGCAGCCTCCACGACCCTCAGCGGCAGTCCCCGCTGGTTTCACAGCCCAGAGTGTGGGGCTGTCTCTTCCTGGCCCTGGAGCCCTGGGCTGGGGGCCTGCTGTGGGGCTGAGACCCTTCACTCCTCCTGGAAACCCCCACCGCCGAGATTTCCTCCCGCATTTAAACTGCCACGCCGGGTGTGGGCCCGCGGCCTGTCTCCCAGATTCAGCCCCGATCCGCCCGAGTCTCCGCCCCTCCCACCGCTCTTGCTGCTGCTTCAGTTCCCTGGTTGTGGGGCTTCTGTTCAGCCAGATTTCAGGAGGCTCTGAGTGATGGAGGTTCTGAATTTTAGTTGTAATTTTGATGTGGTTGTGGGAGGCGGCGGGTGCAGCTGTTACCTACGTCGCCATCTTGTTTTTCTCCTACAGTTATTTTAAATGAGGAAAATTGGAAACAGTGTAGAGTGACTTCAGGAGGTGGTTGGTTAGGTAGATTCTGTGTGAGTTAGAATTAATTATTGTGCAGTCATTAAAATTCATGATGAGAAATATTAAGGACAGGGAATTATGTACACAGTGTTATAAATAAAAAATTGCAGGTTAAAAAATATATATGTATAGTGTGATCCCAGTTCTTCCAAATATGCAAAGAAAAATGACTGAAAACCAAAACATGAATAGGGGTGTTATCTCTGGGTAATGAGATTACTGGTATCTTTTATCCTTTGTGATTTTCTGCATTTTAGTAACTTTCTAGGCTTTTAAATATGAAAAATCCCCAACAACAAGTGCAGACAGAAGAGGTAGTTTGTCTACAGTCACGTGACTAATAGCTAGAACCATCTATTCCTGAGCAAGAGCTCTTTCCAGTCCTCCAGGGATAATTTTTGGTGTTTAGTGCTGTTATCTCTTAAGTTTTCTCATCGCTGTGGTACTCAGCTCGCTGGTCTTCAGGGACATACAAGGAGGGGATGCTTCTATTTTGGGGAAGGCCAACGTAGGACAGAGGGGAGTGGCCCTGCCCCCATCTACCCTCCTGTCCTGCTTCCTCAGCACCAAGGAGCCCGAGGCTCAGCAGTGCCTGGAGGGGGGTGTCCGGGACCTGGACACAGACAGGAAGGGTCTGTTTCTTAAATCTGCACAGGACGCACAGCTGGGAGGGGTAGAGAGAAGCTGGAATTGCACAGGTAGGATCAGGAAGATGTAGGCTGGGCAGTGAGCAAATATAAGTGTGACCTTCCATGGGGATGACAGAGTTTTGTTCTTGGCGTCGAGAGGCATGTGGTGGAAACAGTACAGGATGGTCCAGGCTGAGGGGTGGGAACCCAGCTGTGAATCTGAAAAGAAAACGGCTGTGTTCTAACATGAAGTCAAAGTCCATGGGATGATGGGCCACTAGAAGGTCCCACATGCTCTTGGGCAGTGGAGTACAGGTTTCAGGGTTTATGGCTCGTCCTGTGAGAACCGTGCTGGGGACTTGAGACCATTGCCCTGGTTCCCACCTATTTTCCCAAGCAAATTTCTAACCTCCTTCTGGTCCTGTGAGCAACCTGCTCTCCCTCTGATAAACCAGGGTGAGCTAGGTTTTTCTGTGAGTATTTGAGAATTTTCATGCCTATAGTCTCTGTCATAACCAGTGAACTCAGCTTGCAGGACAGAGGCAGCTGCAGATTAGATGTGAGAAGGTGGGTGACACTTTATTTGCAAAACATGTGGCTGTGGTTCACCTGCCCCTGAAAAGCCAACTCTTCTTGTGCCCCAAGCTGCTGGAGTCGGCTCCTCTCTCTGACCCTAGGCAGCTTGATGGCTTCAAGCTCGTGACAGGAGAGAGAGTCAGACCAGGGAGAGGAAAGGCCTTCACATCGGTGGCTGGGTCACTCCTGAAGCCCTCTGGTCAATTCTGACATGTGTGCTGCATCTTAAGACAGGTCTAGGCAACCTGGTGTGTTGGGAGCAGGGGGGTTGGATTGGTACAGCCTAGCACCACCCACAGTCTCTCTCCCTCTTGAATCGTGTATCTAACATCTCTATAGAAAGTGTACATGTTGCCCTGGCTGGTGTAGCTCAGTGACTGGAGTGTCAACCTGAGCACCAAAGCATTTGATTCCTGGTCAAGAGCATGTACCTGGGTTACAGGTTCGATCCCCAGCCTGGTTGGGGTGTGTGCAGGAGGCAACCAATTGATGTCTCTTTCACGTCCGTGTTTCTCTCTCTCCCTCTCTCTCTCTCTCTCTGTCTCTTTCTCTCTCTCTCTCCCTCTCTCTCCCCCTCCCTCCCTCCCTTCCACTCTCTCTAAAAATCAATGGAAAAAAGCATCCTCAGGTGAGGATTAACAACAACAAAGAAAGTGTACATAGAGTGTATGTATTTATAGAAAGGTATTCTCTGCAGTACATATCTCATGCCATAATTTTCATCCGTTTTCCTCACTTTATCCTCCCTCTGACACTGGTGTTCCCTGGGGTGTGCGGTACATTAATCTCTGTGTGTTACCTTCGGGGTTCTCGGAGGTTCCGTTTCTTTCTCCTAACAGAGTAGCTGTTTGTACCCTCAGTATGTGACATGCAAGGTTTCTCAGAGGTAGTTTTTTCCAAGGATCTTCTTTAACTTTGTATCTATGGAAACAAGCTTAGAAATGCTTTCTTTCTTTCTTTCTTTCTTTCTTTCTTTCTTTCTTTCTTTCTTTCTTTCTTTCTTTCTTTCTTCCTTCCTTCCTTCCTTCCTTCCTTCCTTCCTTCCTTCCTTCCTTCCTTCCTTCCCTCCCTCCCTCCCTCCCTCCCTCCCTCCCTCCCTCCCTCCCTCCCTCCCTCCCTCTCTTTATTTATTTATTTATTTATTTATTTATTTATTTATTTATTTATTTTATTGATTTCAGGGAGAGGAAGGGAGATGGGGGGAGAGAGAGAGAGAAACATCAATGATGAGAGAGTCATTGATCGGCTGCCTCCTGCAAGCCGCCTACTGGGGATCAAGCTGAAACCTGGGCATGTGCCCTGACCAGGAATCAAACCTCGATCTCTTGGATCCTAGGTCAATGCTCAACCGCTGAGCCACACCGGCTGGGCTAGAAATGCTTTCTTAATCCAAAAGAATAATTCAGAAAATACCCTTCTTTTGATGATATTGTTCGATTTCAGGAAATTGAGCACACAAAAACAGAGCCAATTAAAATTCCACCCAGGATGTGCCTTGTTCAGGTCAAATATACTGGGGAAGCATGAATGTCCCCAAACTAGCTTGTGAGCCTTAAACACAGAACACAGATTTCCGGTCAATGTCCAGAGTCTGGGACAATTTTCTTACTCTTGAGTTCACATACATACATGCAGTTAGAACTTGACGTCAAGTAAGTTGCCCAGGCCTAAAGTAGTGACACTCCTCCTGGGGTCCAGCATTGGCTCGTAAATGCTGCTGGAGTAATGTGTCAAACCCAGAGGAAGCTGGGTGGCATCCAGATGGTCCTCCAGTTGTGTGATCTGCCCAGGGCAACTCAGGCCACAGATTCCAGCCTGAGGAAGGAGCCCTGGGGTCCAGATGCCCTGGGGTTTCATGACCAACTGAGGGGCCTCCTGCTTCGGAAGCCGAAACCCCCTGGTGCTTTGGAGGGCCAGCATGGCACTGCCTGTCAGGGTGCCTGTCCCTTTGACATCCTGAGCTGGCTGATGATTCACCAGAGGGAGGAAGGACCCTCAGACAGAGGTCCCTCTGTGACAGTTGACCCGTGTGAGTAGCTCGTTGTCTCTGTGACCAGTCTGCCCTGGCACCTGCACAATCGTCTGTGTTCTCTGTGCAACTTGGCTTCAAGAGCAGACTTTATGACCAGGCAGAATAAAGCAGGAAGGTAATAGCCTGGTTCCTTCCAGATGCCTGGAGGCTCCAGTGTGTGGGAGTGAGGGTGCTGGGTAAGGGAATGTCTTGGCCAAGGGCTGTGCCCAGGTCATACCACGGTGTGTCCGAGCACGGCAGGGGAGAAGGGGCTGCGTGGCTGGGCTGTGTGGTGTGGATTGTGTGGCTGGGCTGTCTGTTTCTAACGAAGCCCCTTATTTACTAACCAGGGAAGAGGAGGGGCAAGAGCGTAGGTCAAGGGTTGACGTCAGGGATCTCAGCCACTTAGTTAGAATCCCTCTCACACCCGAAGCAGGATTTGCTCAAATCTCGGCCCCTGCACAGTCCCTTTTATGGGTGGAGAAGCATGGATGGGCTCCTGCAGAGGGTGGCCGCCTGCTGGTCTCCCTCAGCCGTTTCTACAGGTCCACCTGCAGAGACAGTGATGACTCAAAGGGGTGGTGGATGTCCCCTCCTGGGACAGGTCCTAGGGCAGGGCGAGCAGCCCCCCTCTCTCCTCTTCCTGCCTCTCCCCGTCCTCGCTCCCTCCCCTTTCTTTTCCTTTTGTCTTTGAAGTTGCAGTCATAGCTTTAATCTGAGATCTTGGGCACAGGACACGAGGTGTTCTGACCCACAGCACAGGTTGCCCCAGAGAAGCAGTGTCTGAGCACCAGTTTCGGGGTTGCTCCTGCTCCTATGAAACGCACAGCCCGCTGAGGCCGCCCCGCCTCTGAGCTGAGGCTCTGTCATCTTTTACTTGCTTTTCAGCATCTCCTTCCAAGAGAAGGCAGTTCCCATGTGGACATGGTTTCTGCTCTGCCCAGACACCCTGCCCTGATTTAGTGCATTGTTGCTTGATCTGATAGAAACATCCGGGACCACCACAGTGGGCGCAGGACTTGCAAGTCGGTGGGTCTGCACTTGCGGCACGGCCGTATGAAGGGCACTGCTAATGTGACATGCACTGGGCATGCTGGGTATTCGTCTTCACAACCCACAGCTGGGGAGACAGGCAGACGGGGGGCTTTGCCAAGGCCCTGGATCTATTACCAGGCAGAGCTGGCCCCTCTGCCTCCATACTCAGAATATTAAAAATGAAGATGACTTTAAAAAAAAAGGTCTCCAGATCCTATACCTCCCTTTCCTTTGCTAATATAAGAATATAATCTAATGTAATTCCCAGAACCTCAGGTTTTGTAGCCCTCAGTGTATCCACTAGGGAGAGAGATAAAATGGCTTTGGTGGGAATCCCTGTTCTGGTAGACTCTTGCATTGAAACCAAATCCATAAGTTGTCACTGGGTCACTATCAGCTACAAGGACTGCACCCACCCTAGTAACTGCCTCCTGAAGTCAAAGCTCAGTTGCTTTTTTCTAAGGTTTAGAGGAGACAGAACAGACACTCAGAAGCACCAGCAGTAAGTGGGGGTGGTGTGAGGGTCAGTGGGGATGGGGCAGTGGGCACTGAGCCCAGGAAATTAGCTGGGCACTGAGGGGGAGTAAGGTCTACATTACTTAACTCTGTCTTCCATCTTTAAGTTATAAAACCTGTTATGTTCTTTGTACAAAAGCTGGGTGGTACTGTGGTACAAACACCTTACCAGAGGTGGTCCTGAGGAACTGCGTGTATTTCCCGAGACCTGCTCTGCACTCGCACGACCCAGGTATGCATGGGGCCTGCTGGGGTGTACATTATACAAGGATGGCATCCCCCATGTTCTTGGCCCAGTGAACAGAATGGTTGCAGTGGGGGACTCGCAGGTTTTGATGGAGACACTTGCGTCATAATGACAGCAGGTGATGGCCTGGGCCTGGGTCCAGCTGTCCCAGTGACAGCCACCTCTGATGCCCCCTGGTGCCAGGTATGTCCTGATCATGTTGTCAGATGCCAGCTCACATCAGCTGGGTTTTACAGGCCTCTGTGAAACTGGCTCCACCACCTAACTTGGAATTGCTTTTGTGTCCCCTCTGCTGTTAGGAGTGGGAGCCAGGCTGGCCGCCAGCCTCCTCCTGCAAGTAGAGGGGAGCCTGTGTGCTCCCCAAGTTGGCAGTGATGACCAATAGCATCTCTCCTCTGACCTGATAGTGGCAGTCAAAGGAGGGAAGCCTGCGCTGTGTGGGTCCACCCAGCACCATTCCCGTGGACCTCTGCCCACTCCAGGAGGGACACCTCCTGCTGCGCAGCTGGCAGGTCAGGTCACCAGGGTCCTGTGCCAGGGCAGGATGGCACCTCCTTGTGTACTTGAGAGGTGTTCTGCCCCATGGGAAGTGAGCTGTCAGGGAATGAGGGTGGATCCGAGGATTAGCAAGTGTCTTGTAGCTGACACCTGTAGTTCGATGCCACTTTTCCAAGGAAAGGGAGTGACTCAACCAAGAGAATATTATTGCTGAGGTCCGGACTTCTCACCTTTGAGAGTGGGGGCCGTGGAAGGTCTCATTCAGATTCGTGTACCCACAAATCAGGAAGTGATTTCCTTGTATGTTAGGTCACTCAGTCCCCAGGGCGCTGGACATGCTCCAGGAAAGGTGGCAGGAGGAACAGGGGTGTGAAGGTGCCCCTGCGGGGGACTCCATGGAGCTGATAGGCATTGTGCTCGGGGTCTGAGGAGTCTGTGGACCACCGTGCACCAGAGCTGTCTTGGCTGTCCTGGCACCTTGGGGGAGGAGGCAGGGGCCTCAGTGGAAGGCTTCCCTGAGACAGACAGTCTATCCACTGTCACAGCTGGCTCAGGCACCCGCCTTCATGTGAAAAGTACCCACATGCACCATCTGCAGCTTCCCGAGCACAGCTGTCCACACATCTGAGCCAAGAAGAGCTCCCAGAGGAGAGTGATTCAGGTTAGCAGAGAGCAAACAAACTGGGCACCAAATAAAGACTCCTGACCAAAAACCAACACTAGTAACAAAAAGACAGCCCTGGCCAGTGTGGTTCAGTTGGTTAGGGCATCATCTCATGCACTGAAGGGTCTTGGGGTTCATTTCCAGTCAGGGCACATGCCTAGGGTATAGGTTTGGTCCCTGGTTGGGGTGCATACAAGAGGCATCCAATCAGTGTTTCTCTCTCGCTCTCTCCCTTCCTCTCTCTAAAATCAATAAACATATCCTCAGGTGAGGATGAAAGAAAGAAAAGGAAGGAAGGAAGGAAGGAAGGAAGGAAGGAAGGAAGGAAGGAAGGAAGGAAGGAACCCACCCACCCACCCTGGGCTCCCCAACCCAAGGCTAGGCCAGGGACGCCCTGTTCCTGGGCTGGTTTCCATTGATTCTTTGGGCGTCCTGGTACCTGCTCTGAGACATGCCTGAGATGGGCTGCATCTGGGGGCAGTGGTCCTGGTAATTTGTTTATAGAATGGGCCTCAGGACAGGTGCTTTGCCCAAACCTTCCTTTTTTCTGCAGTGGGTGAAGACACCTGAGTCCAGGCATCCACAGCTGCCCCACTCCACGTGGCTTCCTGCCACTTCCTGCTGGACTGGGACCTGCTCCTCGGGGCTCCTGGGGCTGAGGCAGGGTGGGCAGGCAGAGCCCACGGGTGTCTGCCTTAGTGGGAGTCCTGCAGTAAGGTGTAGTGTGCAGGCACAGGGGGCTCCCTGAGGGCGGTCGTGACTCTCCCTCCTCCCAGGTGGCAGAGACCCGCAGGGTGCATGTGTATGTGATTGCTTGCCCAGTAATGGCACAGACATGGCTGTCCTTTCCCCAGTCTGTGCCACACCCCCAGAAGAGTGAGGGCTGCAGGTGCAGGTGGGAAGGAGGAGTGGAGACCACAGACTGAGGGTCTGGACGCTCAAAGAAAAATGCTAGTGTGTGGCGTCTGCCTGTGTACCCAGGTGAACCTCATGTGAACAGCCTGGGGCAGTGGGGAGGGTCATGTTCTGAGGTGAGACAAACCAGGTTTTGAGTGGGCCATGGGCATGTCTTTAACCTTTCTGAGTCCCATTTGCTCCTCCTAAGATGGGAGTGGGTATTTTGCAGGGTGTTGGTAGCACTCGAGATAATGCCCGAAAGGTGCACGGTCACCCATTCAACAGATGGAAGTAAAACTGTACAAGGTGCAGGGAAGTTCATTACATTGTGTTATTTACTGTTCTGGGGACTAGAAGAGAAAAAACGGTGAAGTCACAGAAAGTCCAAGTGTGAGAGGACTTTGTTTTCTGTGGAAAGTCACTGTCGGGAGACCGTAACACGCCTATTATTAGCGTGTACTGTGCCGTCCATGTGCTGGCGGGTTTTGTTATGGTTTTATTTGGCTGTGACACCAAATGTTCTTGGCTTGGTGGCATCATCAGCTCTCAGTTTTGAGAACATGTGGTGAGGATACTCTTGTTTCTGAGAATCTTCCTGCTGCTTGTAGAAGATGCAGGGTCACTGCTCCTGCTCACATGGTTCATCGGAGATGGAGATTGTTGTCATTTTCGGTGAGAGGGTTCTTTTTACATTGATCTTTTTCCTACGTGACTTGGTATAAACCTCTATTAGTGAGTGTCTGCATCAATCTCAGCACTTTTGCAAAAACCCTAAGGTGGGGGTGGGAGTTACTGCAATCCCTTCATCAGGTGAGCAGACCACCGGGAAAGTAATTGTCTCACCCGTGGTTGGGCAGGACTTTAGTGATGGGCGCTGGGTGGGCTGGTCCCTCGACTTTCAGGGCACTCTCACCTCTTCAGCAGCATCTCTCCCCAGAGGGGACACCTGGGAAATGAAAGGGCCTGGTGCGGGGTCTACGTCAGGTGTGGGCACGCAGTTCCCAACCAGCCAGGGTGGGAGCAATTCTGCTTACATTGACTGTTTCCACCAGGAATACAAAACCCTTTCCACAGGCCTCCTGGGAGTGATGGGTGTGAGAGGCAGGGCTGGCCTGGCTACTTGCAGGAGAGCTGGGTCCACTGTCATTTCAATGAGAGTGAGAAAGGAGACTCCAAGACAGTAACAGGGTACTGCTCAGTACCTGAGAAAATGGAGGGAAGCAGAATTAGAACGGAAAGGTTCAGTGTGTGTGTGTCTGGGTGTGTCTAAGTGTGTCTGAGTGTGCACACATGTTCTGAAGCTGGTCTGCGGAGGAGGGAGGGGAGGTGCCAGCCTGGAAAAAGGAGTGTGTCCCAGTCAAGCACAGGGTGGAGCCAAGTGTCTAAATGTCATTTTCTTTCTCTCTATGATTTATGGTCATAATTACTATTCGTAGGTGGCTGATATTTGAGATGAAATATGGTCTTTCTTAAATTTAGAGCAAATAACAGCACAAATTAGCAATTAGCATGTGCCTGGCGGGGTGAGATGGGCAGGACCCTGAAGCTCTGGTGATAAATTAGTGCAAACACCTCAGAGGTCTTCCTGACACAGTTTTCTCCAGGTCCCTGGAGTGGACAAAACTGGGCGACCCCAGTGACAGGTTGTTGTTCCTAGGTTGGGACTCAAGAGTTAATTGCGATGCAGGTCTCATTCCTGTCGCATGTAATAGTCAGCCATGGTCGGAGCAGGCTGGGTGCGGATAAAGGCATTTTCCTGCTGATTTTCTAGCAGAGTCTGTCACCTGCCATCTCCACATGACAGACACAAAATCCTAAGTGTGGGCAAGTCTCAGGCCTGAGCTGAGGGGTTGCCTTGCCCCCTGCCCCCTGCCTCCCTCCAGGGTTTTCTGTGACATTTGACATGCTCAGGGCCAATCCAGGGCAGGGAGGGGAAAGCCTGGGGCCCGGGAGGGGCAGCTGGAGCCCCAGCTCCTCTCTTTGTGGGAGACCTTTGGGGGTTCACTCTGGGCATCTGTGCACAGTCTCCTAGGTGGCTCAAGTGGGGTCTCCGAGGTCAGCTAATTGGCCCTGACTCTCCTGTCCCTGATGCTAAGACTAGGTGGACAAGTGACTTTCTGTATTTGGGGGAATCAGATTGGAGGAAGCCTCCCTAACTCTCTGATGGGCAGCATCCCTTTTGCGCTGTTTGCTCTTTTCTTCGTCACCCACCGGGCTCTGGTCCTCCAGGGTGAAATAACTGTGTGGGGGGAAGAAAGGGCAGAGCTGAGAAATGGGGAGCTGGATGCACAGGTGAAGTAGGTTGAGATGTGTTGAAGAGAGACTAAAAAAGAAAATGCTATTTTCCATGAGATTGTGTTCTTTCGGGAAAATGGAACCTCTGCTTCCAGTTGTGAGGAGATTCCATGGGCCCTTTTGAGTTGAGTCCTAGTGGATGAATAGGGGTTTGTTAGTTGGAGAAACAGGAATGAAGACCGTATGTTGTGGCAGGAACGTGTTTTTGGTGGTGCTAAAAGGCGTGTTCAGGAAACATCAGGCTTTGACAGCTCATGGCCCTCACTGGGGTGAGTGTGAACATAGTGTCAGGGCCCTGGGATGGGCCCTCATCTGTGTGTTGCTGGCCTTCCTGCAGGTGGACTTCCTCTGTCCTTTCTGTGCATTTAAGAGGCACTGTGGAAAGCAGTATGGAGTTACTGCAAAGAATTAAAAATGGAACTGCCTTATGACCCAGTGATCCCACTTCTGGGAATGTATCCAAAGAATCCCAAAACACTAATTTGAAAGAATATATGCACCCCTATGATCATTGCAGCATTATTTACAATCACCAAGATTTGGAAGCAGCCCATGTCCACCAGTAGATGAGTGGATAAAAAAGCTGTGGTACATTTACACAATGGACTAAT